>NC_085924.1:1888935-2203757 GCF_035222485.1 Podospora pseudoanserina
TGCAGGATGATTCGGGGATTTGATCTCTTGGGTTTGGGTTTTTTTTTTTTTTTTTTTTTTTTTTTTTGATTGGGGGCAGAGGGGGGCTGTTTACTACTGGGACGTGTTTGTTGGTTTCTTGAGCACCTTGTTTTTCTTAGTTCGACCGTGTCTTTGTGCTCGAGAGTGAATAAACGCTGTATTATTGCTCCTTATCACAAACATGGTAACGAAAGGGGCATGCAATCTCCTGTCTCTCTAGGTCTCATGTTTCTCTATTACTTCTGCTCCTTCTTCCCAAGCCCAAACCAACCCACCGCCGCCTTCCCCCCATTCACCACCCCGCTGCCCGCCGTCTTCCCTCCCTCAACAGCACCACCAACAAGGGTATTCCCCGCCCCGCTGACGACATTGCTGTTTCCCCCGGGGACATACCCGCCCTGACCATCCTTGCCCTTTCGCTCAAGCCTGTTGACTCCCTCCCTGGAGAGTAAATCGCCGACTGGTCTGCCCAGGCCGTCCTGACCGAGCTGGGAGGAGGCAGTGGTGTGGATGTTGTCTTGGAGGGTGTCGACTTGGGAGATGCCGGTTACTTTTGTTTTGTCGAGGTTTTCTAGAGGGACGACTGGGTTAGTGGCTATAGTGGCTAGGAAGGGAAAGGGAAAGGGAAAGGGATATACCTTTGGTGGTGTAGCTTGCTTTGTTGTCGCGGGTAAAGTAGCGGAGGTAGAGGTCTTCGAGGTAGGGAACCCAGGTTTCGTAGAGGGTGTTGTATTGGGTTTTTGTCCACTCCATTTTTTTGCTTGTTTTCGATGTTCCGATTTAGGGAAGATAAGGTAGGTAGGTCAAGTGCGTGTTGTTGTTGAATTAATTTTCAGTTTGGGTTTTGATGTTCTAGGTAGGTAGGAGACGGGAGAATGGGAAACCAAAACTTGAGGATGTATAGACCGAATGACCCCTTATTATGTCTGCTTTCTCGTCACCTACCCAAGCAATCTTGATTTTGGGCACCGACTTACACGCGAAGAAACAAGTGTGGCTGCTGGGGGCAATGATGAAATGTGGCGGGTGGATGCTACGTCATGCTGGGATGACTTTTCCCTGTTTTGGATGTTGACGGGTGGAAGTCGCCAATCAACGGCAGGGACGTTGGCGATAGGAGGTGTCACAAGCCACACCTCCTTCATGATTGGGATTATAGCATAATTTTCGTTGTTGGAGGATTTCTGGATGCTGGGGAAAATATGATGAAAAATGAAAGCAGAGATATGATGGTAACACTTTCTTCTTCAAAGTTGCAGAGAAGAACAGTCACAAGCGTTACTCTACCCCGGCGGGGATTGGGAGTAGGATTGACTGTGCCATTCGGGATAGCAGCCTTCCTAATCGCCAAACTCGTAGACCATCTGCTCCATGTTCGATCTCAATTTCCGTGTCAGCACAATCCGAGTATTTCTGCCATACTTCCTACACTAGCATCACCGCAGAGCAAAAAGAAGGAAATCGGGCTTTGATATTAAACTGACCTTCCCCAGTGCCAACAAAACAACCTTTTACATAACCTGGGACGTACTCAAGCATCCCATCACAAAGAGAATAAGTTGGCCAGTAGAATCGATAGTGTTGATGCCTCGGATGTCGTTCCAGCGAATTGTGCACTCGATGCTGAGGATGAACCAAGCTATACTACCCAGTTGAAGAAGGTTCCAAACCACCACGCATATTTTCTGATATAATAGCAGTGGTTTCTCGGCCGAGTTTGAACTCTCACCGCTCCAACCTACCGGCATTGTCTTGGCTCTGTCGATACCATTCTGTGCCTGGCTCGGGATCAAGCAACAAGCTGAGCCATGCTTGGCGTCCATTGTAAATAGACACCGACTCGAATCCCGAGGCCGTAAAAGTCGGCGTTGCCCTCGAGGGGTTCACATATGCTGGACATGACTTCTTGCCGCGGTCAATAGCCTACATCAGCAGGGAGGAAGCGGGAAAAGCCGAAGGGATGCAATTCCCATCACGAGAATTATTCCAGAGCCTCGTGAAGCGTCGTGCCTGTAAGCCACAAACCACTGGCCCTGCCTTGGCGTCGCAGGGGCAAACTGGAACACAAACTACTTAGTTCTATTGCTTGGGAATCAATCAGTCATATTTATCGAACCATTTTGAACAAACGATGCAAGTATCCCGGGCTCTCAGTGTCTTCAAGAGACATTTTTTTCAGTCCAAACACTGACAAAACCTCCTTATTACAAACCAAACTTTTCACAGCCTTTTAAACCCATCACCCTCACTTTCCCGCAAGATCTGCTGAAAACGTATGCATATCTGAGAGGTGTTACTGGGCAAAGACAGGGTTGAGCTTTGTAAAAAGATCTAAAGACTGGAACTGCTCTCTGTAATTAAAAGGCCGTGTCGCTAAAAAGACCAGCACTAGGAAATTTCGAGCTTGCTGTTTCTCCTAAGTATCACCTAGCGGACAATAATCGGAGACTACGACACACTATCGACGCTTGATAGGGAGTAACCAGGACCAAAGTTTGGTGAGTATTCGAGGCCGTTCTGCTTGGCGATATCGAGTTCAAGTTCCACAATGAACATATCAACCAGCGGCCAAACAGTAAACTCGAGAAAATTACCACCCTTCATATTCCCCCCAGCTTTATACAAGCCATGCATACATACATACAATCGCCCCCCAAACCTCTCACCACCCTAATCTACCCCCCTTCTTCCTTACCCGACCAAAAATGCAAATCAAATGTATTCGCCCAACATATCGCCATCATCATCTTCATCCAAAAAGAAGTTTTATGCAATGCACAACCTAGCCAACCTCCCCCCCATAAAGTTCATTTCTATCAAACCTCCACCCCTTTTCTATGCTCTACCCCAACCCCAAGCCCAACCTGCCCCGGCATAGCATTGAACCCAAGCCCACCACCGCCACCACCTCCTCCTCCCCCAGAACTACCCGGCGCAGAAGGCATCGTGTTCGTCCCCGTCCTCTCTCTCATCCTCCGGCCTTCCATCAGACCTCTCAACCCCCTCTTCTGCAGTCCAATAACACTGCTCAGGTCACCAGTCCACGGCTCCCTCCCTGTTCCCCGCTCGCTGTCCATCTCGGAGCTCCATTCACTTCCTACGCTAGTGGTGGCGCTCAGCTCATCGCTCGAAGGACGGACGCCAGGCACCGAGGTGCTAATCTTAAGCCCGGCAGCCCGCCCGCCAAGACCGCCCGTGGCAGAGTCCGCGTCGCTACCGGCAAAGCTGCTGCTGCTGGGCTGGCCATCAGGGCCAAGAAGGGCGTCGACACCAGCCGAGACGGGGAAGAAGTTGGGGTTCAGGGTGCCGTCGATGCCCCGGCCACCGCCAGCCGCCATGGCCGTGGCATTAAAGACAGCGGCTGCGTTGCGACTGTCGAGAAGGCTGTGGAGGCGTTCAATCACTGCTTCCAGGAGTCCATCGATTCGATATGGCCTGGCGATCTGCAAAAGACTGCAGAGAATTTGGGGTGTGCACAGCGGCGAAGAAGGTGCGGGCAGGGCTGACGTGTACAGGAAGTGAAGAAGAGCCTGGACGGTAAGGTATGTGTGAGGTAAGTACAGACACCTCGGTCGACTGTTGGGTGGAAGGGTGCGTGGCGTCGGCGCCGTGTTGATGGCCGCAAGATCCATGGGTGGCGAAGAGACGGAGGATCCAGCTATGCTTGGCGCGAGGGTAGTAGTACTCGACGAAAACACAGACGATTGTCCAGGGCCTCGTCCACCCTGCGCTGAAACCGAGTTGGACCTTAGAGTGGCGGCATCACTGCCATCTTGCATCGCCGTCCCTTCTCGGAGGAGCTGCACAAAGTAAGGGCCCCACCTCCGGGCGACGATCCTCGAATTGATCGGTATCCTTTCACCTCCAATGCAAAGAATGTCCATATCAGCCAGCTCCCTCAGTGCCAAGGCCTTCTCACCAAGCTCCTCGGCAGCACGGCTGTGATACCTTCCACCGGCAGTAACACCCGCTTTGCGCGACAAGCTAAGCCCAGGCCCAGTATAGGGGCTGCTGGCACTAACGAAGCCACTCATTGGTGCCGTCTTGCGAGGGTTGTCGTAAAAGCCAAAGGCTTCCAGTTCTACCATGCACACATTGCTGAAGTTTATCCTCCGATGATTGTAGTCGTCCACCAAACTCCTTTTCCTGTTGCCAAGAACCACAAAGGTGTTTCGCCTGTTCCAAAGAACACCGCGGTTCCAGCTTCCCTGGCTGAACACAGCTCCGCCGGCATCAATGCGACTCCACGTCAACGTCCGCAAATCCAGCGCCCAGAGAGCATATTCTTGCTTTGAAGATGTGAGATATGTGCCGCTCACAACGAAGTGTGTATCGATGACACCTCCGTTGGGAAACCTAAGCCCTGGCGGGGTGTAGGAGCCGCTCATCGGTCGTTCGCTAAGGTGGCCATCGCTGGACCTGATTTGAAGCTCGAGCTTGACGTCGAGGAAGTTGTAGTTGCTGTAGATGAGCATGCTCGACCCAGCTTCCCGGGCCTCCAAACTTGCTGCTGCAGCATCCTGCCGAGCACCGTTCGGATGTGTCTTTCCAACCCTGGCAGCCACAGAGGGCGGAAGGGGTGCAACCACGCTTCTATATGCGCCGCAACTCTTGCCCAGCGGCTGTGTTGAAACCCACTTCAGACTCCGTAGGTTGAAGACGCTTATTTGCTCAATGTAATGGTTGGCCGCATCTTGCCCTCCCACCACGATCATCTCAGCACCGCCCGTGCCGTCAATGTTGATGCCGATCCGCCCCTCATTCGGATTCCCACTCGATGGATTGTGCTGCAGGGCCGATAGAGGCGCCCTGTGGGAGGCAAATGTGGCGGATGACGGCAGGATGCAGGCACAATGCGCATAACGGCCTTGTGGGGCGTCCTGTGTTGGAATATAGGTCCATTTTTTGGTCGGTATATCGTAGATGTAGATATCCGACATGACCGTGACCTCAGGTTGTTGGTCTTGGGGTATCGCATTTTTTTGGCTCGTCGTCGGAGACATGCCGCCGTAGCAAACCATCTTTGTATCACCAAGCGCGCACATTGAGTGGAAGTAACGAGGTGGAGGGATATCGCCAGTCGTTTCCATCTTTGTCCAGTGCCGGCGGATCAAATCCAATTCGTAGAGGTCTGCCGTTAAGGGCGCTGGTCTGCTTCTTGATAATATCCTGCCGCCAAAGACGTAGAGCTTATCCCCCAGAACCGTCGTGGTTGCGCCGACCAGAGGGTGTGGTTCCCGACCCGTGGTTCGGTGAACATTACACATCAGACCAGACAGGTGTGTGGAAGGTCCAGCAGGGCCACCTATGGTTCCTCCCACCGTACCCCCCCTCGCCTGACCCGAGTTGGGAGATGTTCCGGCAGAGAGAGGGCCATTACTTCTTGGTGTCAAGTTTTCACCACGTTCCTCTTGCCCCTCCTGCCTGGAGCCATTGTTTAAATTCCCATTCATATTCGCTTCTTGATTATGATTGTCCCCTTGAGGTCTCATGTAGAGACCGCCGGCCTGTTGCTCCGCAGATGACGTCGAATCCATTGATCCAAGCCTCTGATCTTTCTGTTCTTCGGTAGTTTCGGCGTCTAGAATCGTCGCCAGACTCCCCTGGGCGTGAGGATGTGCCAAAGGGGTCAGCGGGGATGCCGGGGAAAGCTGTGGCGGGGGCGGTTCGGGTAGGGGTTTCGATAGACTGTCTTGGAGGCTCAAATTCCGAGCATGGTGAGTTGGGCGAGCGCTCTTTGGAGGATTGGAGTATTGTCCCGGGGTTGGTTGTCTCTCGATCGTGGGAACAACAGTTTCCGAAGGCCGTCGAAGTCCAACAAGAGAGGGCTTCCTCGTGAGCCTCGGCCAGTCCTCTCGCGTGGGCGCAACCTTTTTGATGCCTCGGAAGGCAGATGTGATGATTTCTGAGGGGGACTTGGATGGTGAACGTTCGTCAGTCTCAGAGTCAGAGAAGCGGCTCAGATCCTGAAAGTCGGCCTGCTGCTGTCCTGATGATTTGCCGAATGTTAGCCCAAGTCCAGAACCCGACATGTCGTCCACAAAGCTGTGCCGCACAGCTGGACACACGACTAGGGCTAGCAGCCAAGCGAGGAGGCTCTTTCAGAGCGACGCGAAGGGCAAAGGAAGGTGAACGGACAAATGTCCGGCAGCGCCTTGGTCAAGGCCGGTAAAAGTAGAGGTAGAAATGCAAATAGGTGTCAATATAGGTAAGGGGGGTCAAGTAGAGAGCCAAGGCAAGTGAGAAGATGACGTGTCGAACAGGGGAGATGCCAGGCTAGAAGTATGTGTGATCTGTTGGAGTGGTAGTGTAGAAGGGGAAAACTCGGGGCAGCGGTTTAGAACAACCCGCCACCAAGGCACAGGCACAGGCGAGGCGCGGTGAACACTGTCGGTCAACCAAAGGCCAGCGGTCCTGATCCCAGTCGTGGAGTTTTGCTGACGGGGGCCTGAGGACTAGGGAGGGCTAGGAGCTGTCGCCGGTCGGTCAGGTGTCCCTGGCTAGCAAACGCTCCCGGGATCTCGGGTGCTGCTGTCTCCTGGTTCGGACCGCAACACAGAGTAGTGACGAGGAACCTTGGTGGTTTCGTGAGAGGACAGGTGAGGCGATAAGTGGACAGGAGAAGAGGGACGGTGAAGATGCAAGGCAATAGGAAAGATATGAGTGGGGGTTTGCGATGGAATGCTGTCTAGCGCACAAAAGGGCTCTGGAATACAAAATGACAAGGAGAGAAACTGGGGCATTTGCAATGGTGACGCCGCCACTGTAGCCGACGACAGACGGGCAAACAGACAGAACACAAAGGCCGAAAACCAGGAACGTACCTCTCTCTCTCTCTCTCTCTGGATCACCACGATGTGTGTGGGTTTGTCTGCGGCACACAGTGCCTTGTGACGTTGCAGCGCTTAATTTCCGCGACAGACCTGGATGGAGATGCGATTTGCGCGCGGTGAGTCGAGGTGTTGATAGGATGAAAGAGTCGAGCGCGATGTCCACCGCCTGCCCTTGGTGTGCAGTGCGGTCCAGCGGTCTCGAGGGCACGGACCGGACTGGCGTTTGATCTCGTCGGTCGAAGGTGGAGTTGTGTTCTGTGAGGTCTGTGAGGCCCCTCACCACCAGGTACAATGCACAAGGCACAAGGCACAGTTCTCTGTTGCCGCCGGCGGGCACACAAAGGAAGTATGTTCGTATGTACAAGTGAGTCGATTGGGCAGTCCCAGCAGTCATGTACGGTTCGATGATGTGCTCAGATTGGACATTCATTCGCAGGTATAGGAAGCATTCGAGAATTGTGGGGATGCCACCACCAACTCAAGTGTCTGCAACAAGGGGCTCAATTCAATATATCGACGCACGGATCAGTGCGTGGTCTGCCACCCGTCCTCGATTAAGCGAGCTCTCCTGCAGCCAGACCTTCCAGACTTTCCATATGCTTGGGCTTTTGTTTCTTTGGATATAACCGACGATATGTTGGTACGATTGGTCAGTCAAGAGAGCTTTCGGTGAAACTGAAACGTTCAAAGTACTCTGTGTGATGGCGGTAAGAAACACCTCAACCTGGCCATTTTCACACCATCCCTTCTGCAGTTGGTCAAGAAGCCTCCTGAAAATGCTCGGAAGTCCTCCCAAATAGGAAGGCCATCGCACGAATCAGCAGTGAGTTCTCGCAGTGACAGGCACCTCTCGTCTGACATGGCGTTCCATGTGATGAACCAGGTATCGATCTTTCCTTTCTACCAATGTGTTTCAAGTCTCGGCAAGGTCATGTCATTAAGAAGCAGCATTTTAATCATATAGCTCCGCAATAGGAGCGAGGACCTTGATGGTTTAATGCAGACAGAAACAATTACAATTTCCACTAACAAAGAACTGGAGTTAAAAAAGGCTCGTATTGCTCATGTTTGCTAGCTACATCTCTACAACGGCCTAGATTAAGCAAATAGCTTCCATAGAAGCTCCGCCAGAAGAATTCCCTTTGGTCCCTGTTCCTTGCCCATTCAAACGCCTGTCAACAATCCCTGACCTTTTCAAATCGGCGCCGACTTTTTCTTTGACTTCATTATATGCGTAACGTTCTGATATCATCGCCCCATTCCTAAACACCACACCATATCCTTCTCCGTCCGCGATCCCATTTAGTCAATCTCGGGGAGAGGGGTGAAGCGGAGGTAAGGCTTGACGGCACGGAGGTTGGGGAAGAGCTTGGTGGCCTCGTCGCCCTTGATGCTGGGGTGGACAATGACATCATCACCGGGGACCCAGTTGATGGGGGTGGTGACCTTGTGCTTGTCACCGGTCTGGAGGGACTGGATGACACGGAGGATCTCGGCGCTGTTGCGGCCGGTGGAGGCGGGGTAGGAGAGGATGCAGCGGATGGTCTTCTTGGGGTCGATGAAGAAGACGGAGCGGATGGTGAAGGCAATGCCCTTCTCATCGACGTTGGTGGTGTCCTGGTAGTCGATCCTGTGGTTACACATGTCAGTGAGTGCTTGTGGTATTGGTAGCACAGGTAGGTCCAGCTCACATGTCATAAAGGTAGGCGACCTTGCGCTCCTTGTCGGCAATGATGGGAAAGTTGACCTGGGAGCCGGTGACGTCCTTGATGTCGCTGATCCAGCCCTCGTGGCTGCCGAGGGTGTTGGCAGAGAGACCGATGAGCTTGACGCCGCGCTTGGAGAACTCAGGCTCGAGGCGGGCCATCTCACCGAGCTCGGTGGTGCAGACGGGCGTGTAGTCCTCGGGGTGGGAGAAGAGGATGACCCAGTTGTCGCCAATGAACTCATGGAAGTCAATGGGACCCTTGGTGGTCTCGGCCTGGAAGTTGGGGGCAATGGTGCCCAGACGGAGGCTACATAAAAGTAAACAGTTAGTTGCCTGGCACGATGAAGCAAGATGGGGAGCTGGTGAGAGGGAACATACGGTTCGTTACGCTCAGCAGCCATTGGGAAGGTGTTTGGGTATCTTATCGTGAAAGTAGGGTATAGAAGAAGACGAAGAAGACAGGCTGGAGATGGGAAGAACAGGAGAAAGGAGAACTACGTATGAGGTGATGGAGGGGCAGACCGTGGGCATTTAAACTTGCAGCAGCTCCTGTGAACGGTGGGCTCCTCCGATTCCTTGGGCCTCCGACTCTCCTCAGCTCGCCTGGATTAATAAAGCGGCTTTTTCCTGGGCCTCGCTACGCGTGACAATGGCTGGGCTGGCAAGTGACCGAAGACATTCTCGTCCCATAGCCATCCATTCACGCCTTTGATCCCAGCGACAGCCCGAAACCAGCCGTCACAGAAGCTGCGAGCTCTCCTCCTGGGGCGGTCCGACGCGGGGCATCTTGGGGGAGATTTGCCCCTCCGTCAGCTTGACGTGGGGTAGAGAGCTGCCCCTCAGTGTCCGAATTGGGATTGGCGGCGCATTGCGCGATCAAGCACGCCCGTGATTGGTCCCGAAGACGACATAAAATATTATGTCATTTGGAGTGTGTTGTCGCAACCCTCACAACGCCATAGTGGGGGGGTTGCACTTTGGTGGTGATTATTGACAACGCCAATGCTGTCTGGGTGGATGGAGGCGGGGGCTACTGAAGTCATTCTTGGCACCCTCGTTTAGAGTGGGTTCGATACCTACATCGCCATCCGCATATCGGAGCATCGGTTGCCGGTGGCTTGCTCACATGGCAATCAGAAGAATGGGGGTGTCATCATATACACAATAGGTCATTACTCTACAACAGTCTCGGGTATCAAAGTATGATGATCGACAGAGGAACAATGTTAACAAAGAAAAAAGGGCCATAATGAAACTCCAAGCGCCCGCTGGAAACCGTCCTCGCAACACCCTCCCGTCGTCAAAGCTTCACCTTGCCGCCCTGCAGCGAGCTCCAATCATTCGGCCCAAACCTCTCATATGATGCCCCCTTCAACCAGAAGATATCATCACTGCCAGTCTTGCTAGGATCCACGCCCTCGTTTCGCAGGCCGACCTTTTGCTGTTTGTTTGTCCCGGTGCTCTCGAGCGACCCATCCTTGGCGACTCGGAGGAAAAGAGGCAACGCGTATCTGGGCAGGTTGGCCCTTACATGCTCCGCCAGCGTCTTGAGCGTCTCGCTGGTAGGAACACCGTCATGTCCCAAAGCCGAGGGCTTGAAAACCACGCCTGCGCATCCAGCCCGGCCCTCATGTCCCGGAATCTCTACGCCATACACATTTGACTCTTGGATTCCTGGATGAAGTCCCAGGATATGAGCCACCTCAGCGGTCGACACATTCTCACTCTTCCACCTGAAGGTATCGCCGATCCGGTCGTTGAAGTAGATCCTGTGCTCGCCATCTCGACGAACCACATCACCAGTCCGGAACCAAGCATCGCCCTTCGAAAAGACATTGCGCATGATCTTCTTGGACGTGGCACCCGTATCGCCGTAGTATCCCTGGAACCTCGCCTCTACATTCTTCGCCGGGAGACAAAAGAGCAATTCGCCTGGCTCGCCCTCCGGTGTTCGCACGCAGAATCCAGTCTTGGGATCTCTGAGTGGCAATTCCGTCTCATGATCAACCTCGACGATGGCGATAGACCGGCCAACAAGCAGGTTGTATAGGGCGCCAGCCCGTCCTACGGAGCCCATGCTGAAGTCGTTTCTGCTCACGTTCCATGTTGCAAAACTTCCCTCGGTGGCGCCGTAGAACTCGGCAATCGTCTCAATGCCGTACCGCTCCTTGAAGGCATTCCACACGTCGGGGCGAAGACCGTTTCCAAAGGCGACCCGGACTTTGTGCTTCTTGTCGAGGTTCTCGCCCGTGACGGGATCCAATTTTGTTGGGGCCGAGAGCAGATATCTGCATGTTTCGCCGACGTATTGGATGATCGTGGCATTGTGTTTTCGGACGTCGTCCCAAAAGTGACTAGTGGAAAATTTCCTGCTCATGGCAAATGTAGCGCCCACGTTCAAAGTGTGAGCAAATCCCAGCAGCATAGCCGTCGAATGGTAAAGGGGCATTGCCTACTGTGGTGATCAGTGACGAAGCTTCCTCGCTGTAGACATGGCACCTACAGTGTAAAACACATCATTCTTGCCCGTGCCAACCAATCGAGATGTAAAACCACCAACAACAGCAACCTTGGCCCAAGAAACAATCGCGGCCTTGGGTAAGCCTGTTGTGCCGCTTGTGTAAATAAGTATGCCCATTGCCTCGCCCGCCGCACCACTCCGCAGCTCATCCGCAGGCCTGGTACCATCAAACGCCAACATCTGACTCTCCAACTGTGGTGTCACAACTTCAAACATGGTTCCGCTCAGCTCGGACTTGACATCCTCCCCAACGTCTCCAGCCACGGTGGGGTCGATCAGCATCAACCGCGCGTTCGCCCTCTTGACGCAGTGAACGAGTGCCGCACCGGTGAGGTTGTAGTTGATAAGTGCCGGAACAGCCCCGATAGCCCACAAAGCCAGCAACAAGAAAATAAAAGTGTCGGTATTCTGGAAGTCAAGCGCAACCATCTCCCCCTTCTTCACACCCCGGCGATCCTTGAGAAAATTGGCATAGCGGAGAACTGTGTCGTAGGCTTGCGCATATGTGTAAGTCATGTCTTCAAAACGAAGGAAAACGCGGTTTTCTGAGGACTTGGAGGTGGCGAGGTCTTCGAGGCGGTAAAAGAAGTTGACACGATCACGCTGAGTCCACCATGCCACGTTTGCTACCGTGGGCAGGATAGACTTCAACAAGTGGAGATCGTAAGAGACCTGCCATCGAGCATTCAGATATGCTGCGGTGGCCGTCAAGGCCGAGGCGGCGACTGGAAGAGATACCGGCACTGCGGGCTGTCAGATATCAGGTTGTTGTACTAAGAACTAAGATGCATGTGAATCGGAAGCAGCTTACAAGCAGCCATGATCGCGTGTTTTTTTTTTTGGCTATTTCGAGGTCGCTAAACTGCTAAAACAGCACTGATGAACCTCGAAAGCGAAATGGTATTGCAAACAGGAAGGATTAAATATCTTTATATAAAAACATGGTGTTAATAAAAAGGCAAGCAACGTCGCAGCGGGCGAGTGGAATGTTGACCCTAACTTCAGATCCGGCAAGTCGGTCGTGGTTGATCGTACCTGGAACTTCTTAACTGCACTAGCAGGGATTGGTCGGATACAGCGCCGTCATCGACGGGTGGTTCCGCAAACTGACGTTGTTAAACGAAAGACCAAAGTTGAAGTGTGGGATGGAGATATATATCAAGTGAGTGACAGGTAGGGTGACACAGCATTCCTTATAGCTCGATATCGGACTGCGTGGTGTCGGGAGGCGGTCACGAAAGCCGCCGGTAGGAACGGGCTGATCGTCTCGTTCAACGACCCCGATGCAACACAGGCCACTCGACATGCATCCATGCTCTTCAAATGGACCTCGGTTCGTATGTACGCCACTGGGCGAGAGCCAAGGAACTTCCCATTTAAACTGGGCTGGTGCTCGTGGTGCCTCGCGAGATCCGGATAGGCCGAAGCACACGTTGAGAGTGAGAATTGTCACTCTTGGACCGCTGTCGTTCATGTGTGCCACTGAGAAACAACGCCGTCCGGTTCCTATTGAACCTAGCATCCCAGGTGGTCGGGTAGTAAGTATACTTGTACCTAACCAAGTGACGTTCAGGGTCCAAGAGTATGGTTGACATTCAAACGGCGCGCAGTGCATGGAAGCGGCATCGAAGCTTTGACCATGTGGACCCATTGCGTTGGCTTAGGAGCTCCGACTCCGTGTCGCGAATGACGAGGCGCGGCGGGTTTCAACCCTGGCCTCCCCGCTGCCGTTGCCATGCCCGACACCCGTTTATCGTTATCTTCACGTGCGCACCTGAAAGTGTCTAACCAGACTGAGAAATTTGGCTTTAATTGCTACAAGCATTGTGTCGCGCTGGCGCATTCGTGGTGAGGCGTGTTCCTCTCGATTCAAGGCGCCGGCAACGAACTCGATGGACGCCGCCGAGTCCGCATCGCCATGTCTGCTCAACCACTCCCCAGCAACGACAATGACGTTTCCATCGCAACGATATCCCCCAAGAAAGAAGCGCCAACTTCATCCAAAAAACTTCCCCCGCCAGAGAAGCCAACTGACGTGCGCCGGCGCAGCCATGTCATCCTCTCCTTTTGGCTGATTGTCCTCCTTTTGGGTCTCCCCATATGGTGGAAGACCACCACCATATACCGCGCCGATCTTCCCTTAGAGGACATGTTAGAATGGGCAGACGGAAAGGTTGGCAGTTCCACGGCCTGCTCCAAAACTGACTGCTAACGCTGCCCGCCATGTTCTAGGCCTGTCGCCCCGTCTTCCCCCTCCGCATCTCGATACAAGCCACATCGCTTCAGGATCAAGAAGCTCAAAACCTACTTCGGCTGACCCAGCACGCCCTTGACGATCTTAATGATTTCGCCGGGCATCATCTTCGCCTTCAGATGGGCGATGAGAAGCAAGATTCGGCCGACAATAGCAGCGCCTTGACTATTCGCCTCACTCCAGGCGAGGGCACAACCGCAACGCTTGATCCATACGAACCTATTCTGGATATCACCTACCCACAAAACACGATACCCTCTCCAACCGCTTCCTCGTCGGCGCTTGCCACATATATCGCAAGTCAGCTAAGGACCACGTTCGCCGAGGAACAGGCCACCATCTCGTACCTCCTCTCGACGAACTCGATGCCGTCGGAACACAGGCCGCTTGGATTATCGCCAGAAACCGCCGAAGCTCTTGCCAAGCGCACGACAAGATCCTTGAAATATGCGCCGACTTACCATCTTACCTTCTCTCTGTTTACAAGTGGGCCTCTACCAAGTAGCTGGGATATCGAGACCGCCATCGAAGAGTACATGAAGCCCGTGCTGGACGTCCTCTCGCCCATTCACAATTTCACGATCGATACCCAGGTACAACTATACGCTTCACCTGGTGTTCAGAACCAAGTTCTCAACAAGGAGGATTTGTCCTCTTTCATCAACGCCGCAGAATGGCCACTGTCGCCCTCCATCGGTGGTGCGCCAACCATCAACTTCATTGTGTTTGTGGGGAACCAAACCATTGCGTCCCCTTCGCAGGAGGCTGCGCCGACCTCCCATTCATGGCTGATCCCCCAATGGGGCACCGTCTTTCTGCTGTCCCTCCCTGGCGACACCACCCACGTCGCGGCCGCCACCCTCAAGCAGCCCCTTTTGACATTCACCTCTCACCTCTTGTCACTCACCGGCACCCCTGAGTCAGGTTCTCTACCCCTGCGCCTCTCCACCCTCGCGCGTATCCGGTCTGCCGACCTGCTCCTCCGTGCCTCGTCTACCCTTGGATCTCTCGCCCGTCTTGCCATGGCTCTTCCCTCCATCTCAATCCCGAGTAGCGTCGCAGACGGCGTCACAAAGACCATGTCGCACTTGCGCCTCGCTTGCGACAACCTAGGCGGCACTGAAGGACTGGCTCACGCGCGGATTGCAGGGGCTGAGGCGGAAAGGGCGTTTTTCGAGAAGAGCATGGTTGGGCAGTTGTATTTCCCTGACGAGCACAAGATTGCTGTTTACCTGCCGCTATTGGGGCCGGTGGCGGTGCCGTTGGTTATGGGGTTAATTAACGAGATTAAGGCTTGGAGGAAGAGGAGGAGGGAGAGGGCTGAGAAGGGGGCTGAGAAGAAGGGGGAGTGAGTAAATTATGGGGATAGCGAGCATGTTTTTCTGTGTTGCTGTTATTTCGTTGTTTTGAGCATGCATTGTAGGAATGGAATGGCATAAAAATATGATGGCTGTAGGATGTTGTGTATATGGACTTGTGTAGTGTTGAGGGGAAAGATATTAGAGTTCTGGGCAACTGATACTGTTTGGACAGTAGCTGCACTGATGTTTGGAAGTTCTTAGTCGGAAATTGCCGAAGCGGGTTTAGCTCAGTTGGGAGAGCGTCAGACTGAAGTTAACTTCAGGAAGTCAATCTGAAGGTCGTGTGTTCGATCCACACAAACCGCATCTTTTGCCATTTCTCCAAAATTGATTGGGATTTTTCACTTTTGTATTGTTCAATATTTTTATGATTTTGGAAGTTCATACATACTTTGCCTTTTCAGGGTGAACGTGGCGCAATGGTTGACACGCAACCCGGTAGTAGGGTAGGGGTTGTTGCTGAAGGAGATGAAAATATTGGCCATCAGCACCAAACTTTCATAACAGCACATTCTTGCCCAAACCGTCACATACGACCATAGACAGCTGAAAATACGGCATCCCGTCCGCTCTGCCCGAGTCAAACAGCTGATCGCCAGACTAGTACTCAGGTGGGTGACCACTGGGGAATCCCTGGTGTTGTATGTTTTTTGGTAGCTTCTGTCTCAGCTTAATGCCGGGTGAGGACTTTGGTAGGAGGTTACTGATCAGGTCTTTGCTTATCTGGTTCATGTTGATCTTTTGAGGAGGTAGTTCAAGGCTATAAATCAACTACCTATCCTAACCATCTGTATTTGGGAATCACATAGTTGCTGTCTACCTCTTTACCCTTTTGCTTGCATCTTGAAATACTATCCAATAAACTATCTAGGTACGCTTACTTGACGCAGGTCTATTGATAGCAGTTGAACCCATACGTCTTTTCAACAAAACTTTTAAAATCCCCACTCCAAACAACTCGAAAGCAATCCACAGTCCCCAACCCTCTCAGGCTTGACCACACAGCAGGTACTCATGCCGTCCCCTCAAGCCTCCTCTGCTTAATAAACAACGCCAACACAAACGCCGACGCAGAAAAGAAAAACGACACCGCGTGACTCCACCACAACCCGTCCACATAACTCTCAACCACCGCTTTTTGCACCACCCCCCTCGCCCTATCAACATAATCCACATCTGACACCGTCTCAGCAATAACCTTTGCAATCTCCACCGCCCCAAACCCAAGTCCGGCAAGCCTATTGAACAGAGTCCTTCTCAGAGCAGCCTTCATAACCGCATTCGACACTGAGAGTCCCATTGTCAAAGCGATGGTGCTAGAGAGATACATGAACGAGATCGAAGGTGCCGCGTGGGCGGGGTCGACGACGGCTTGAAGGGAGATGAACACGGCTGACTGGGCGATGCCGGTTCCGAAGCCGCTGGGAAAGATGTAGAGGGATTCCCAGACGTTGGTGTTGCCATGCCAGCGGAGCATGAGGAGGAGGTAGGAGAGGGAGGAGAAGGTGACAGCGAGGATGATGAGGGCCTTGTAGCGGCCGGAGCGTTTGATGAGGATGCCGGAGAGGACGCCGCCGATGGCGTTTCCTGCTACGGCTGGGACCAGGTGGGCACCGGCTGAGGAGGCGGAGGAGCGGGAGGTGATTTGGAAGTAGAGGGGGACGGAGAACATGAGCTGGGTGAAGTGTTAGTGATTTTTATACCTGAATGGTTTCAGGAAAACTTACTCCAAGCTGGGCGGCTGTTTGAAGTCCCAAAATCAGGTAGGAAATAACGGCATCCCGCTGATGAAAGATCTCCAGTGGCAGAATCGGCTCCTCTTGGCGTTTTTCGACTGCAACAAAAACAGCAATGAGCACAAAGCTGAAGCTAATGAGACTAATCGTGATGGGAGATGACCAGGGTAGCTTGACACCGCCTAGCTCGATGGGTGTGAGTAGGGCGAGGATCATAAAGGCGAAGATGAAGGACCCCTTGAAGTCGATCCGGCTGAACTCGGATTTGCGGATTTCGGCCTCGGCACTGCTGGTCGAGACAGCATCCGAGGTTGGCTCAGTGTGGCTCGGCAGATAGATTGCAACGAGGATGATGGCGCCGAGGATGATGGGGACTTGCCCGAAGAAAGACCAGCGCCATCCGATTACATCCACGAGCCAGCCGCCGAGAGGACCGCCGATAGATCGACCAAATGTAGCCACTAGATTGACGTAGGCGCGCCATTGAGCGACCTCTCGGATGGGAAGGAGATCTATTTGTTGTCAGTGATTGTGGTCAAAGCTTCCGGCTGTGCACCATTCCTACCAGTGATCAAGATTGACACCAGCGAAGCCATGCCAGAGGCGCCAGCCCCTGAAATGACTCGGCCAAGAATGACCTGGCCCATTGTCTGGCCGATGCCCCTGTTTGTTTTCAGTATTTATTTACCTCTTCTGCCGGAAAACAGCAAACTCACACAATAAAACTGCAGATGGTCAGCTATTGCTTCTTCTTAACAAACAGTCGGGATTTCAACTTACCAACCAAAAACGAAAATGGCATAGGCAAAAATGACGAGCGTCTTTCTGCCGTAGATATCACTCAACTTTCCGTAGAGTGTCTGCGTTGCCGCGCCGGCGATGGCAAAACCGGTGATCAGCCATGTCGAGTTGCCCAAGTCGTTGAACTCGGAGGCAATGTTGGAGTGCGTGGCCAGCAGGATGGAGCCGTCGCAGTGAGCAACAAAGATGCCTGAAGATTTTGAGTCTCAGCGTCATGAGTTTTCTTTGAATTGGGAAGGAAAGGAAGGGACGAACCGATGAGCAGGACTGAAATGATGCGAGCCACCTGTGTTCTCGAGATGCCAGTCGCAATCTCCCCGCTGCGCACACTTTCTTCATCCACGCCGACCTTTTTCACAACACACCCATTCTCACTGATTGGAAGCGCCTCAGAGTTTGGCGGCGTCTCAATGATAACTGGCACATTGCTGAGAAGGGGCGACTGCTCGGTTGGGTGGCCACCTGCTGGGTCTGAAATTCGTGCCATGGTTGCTCCACCAAACAATGGACTGCAACTGATCAGTTTTGTCGATGCAGTTATCACAAGGTTTTCCCAACAAGAAAATCAATCGCGCTTCTGCCTTCAGCTCGTGGCCGGCCTCGGCCAAAAATTCGAAATAGTCGTCCCCGGAAACAAAGACTTATCGCCGGCCGGTGTGGTACAGCTCGGGCGATCACGACATACAAAAGGCAATGTCGCAAGGCTCGTTTGGTGGCATTTACCCCATCTTCAGGGGCTCTGCGAACTGCTAGTGCAGCTGCAAGCATGTTTGACAACACCACACGAAGCCATCCGGGATGTGGGGGTCGGTGGTGGTCAACAGCGAGTATTGGTCTTTGCAATTGCCGCGAACTATTACGCAATCAACAAGGCAGAGCTAAGAACCATTCCTCGGCAACCTCACAATCACCGGTCCACCGGTCTGGTGCTAATCAAAGAAATGATAAATATGAATCAAAATGTCTCTCCATGCTTCTTGGATATCTGTCACCTCATCAGCCTCTTTGCATTGGCCCCCGAAGTGACTTGTCGCCATGCGTTTCTCAGGAGCTGCACTTGCAGCAGGTCTGCAATTGCCCACGGCGGCTTTGGCCAGCCATGGCAGCCAAAAGCCGTTGGGAGATGACCGGCTGGACAGCACACCGGCAACCAAGGGGGGCAAGCAACCAAATATTGTCTTCATCCTGACCGATGACCAAGATTTGCACATGAACTCCCTCGACTATGTCCCCCTGATCAAGAAGCACCTTCTCGACGAGGGCACCCTCTACAAGCGCCACTACTGCACCACAGCCATCTGCTGCCCCGCCAGAGTATCTCTCTTGACCGGCCAGCAAGCTCACAACACCAATGTCACCGATGTCAACCCTCCACATGGTAAGATTCCTCTCACTACGCTGCGCCGGGCACAAGCTTACCAGGTATCCCAGGTGGCTATCCCAAGTTCATCAATCAAGGGTTGAACAACAACTACCTGCCAATCTGGCTTCAGGAGGCCGGCTACAACACCTACTACACCGGCAAGCTGTTCAACGCCCACACTGTCGAGAACTACAACTCGCCCTACCCGGCCGGCTGGAACGGCTCCGACTTTCTCCTGGACCCATACACCTACAACTATCTCAACTCCTCCTTCCAACGGAACCAGGACCCCCCCAAGAGCTACGAGGGATTCCACTCTGTCGACGTCCTCGCGGAGAAGTCCCTCGGCTTCGTCGACGAAGCCGTCAGAGCCGACGGCCCCTTCTTCCTCGGCATCGCCCCCGTCGCTCCCCACAGCAACGTCGAGTCGAACACTCTGGGGGATGACATGGGCGACGACTGGGGCAACCTCCCCGACATTGAGGAGTTCGCCAAGTTCGGGCCCCCCGTCCCGGCAAAGCGCCACGAGCATTTGTTCAAAGACGTCAAGATCCCCCGGACCCCCAACTTCAACCCTGACAAGCCGACGGGGGCGAACTGGGTCCGGCTTCGCAAGAAGCTCAACCAGGAGAATATTGACTACAATGATCACTTTTACCGCCAGAGGCTTCGCACCCTGCAGTCGGTCGACGAGCTGGTTGCTTCGGTTGTGGAGCGGTTGGAGGAGCATGGCGTTCTGGATAATACGTACATTTTTTACACGACCGATAATGGGTATCATATCAGTCAGCACCGTCTTAATCCTGGGAAGGAGTGCGGGTTTGAGGAGGATATCAACATCCCGCTTATCATTCGCGGTCCTGGCGTGGCGAAGGGGGTGGTTTCGGAGATTGTCACCACGCACGTTGACTTGGCGCCTACGATTCTTAACATTGCCGGTTTGCCTCATCGAGCGGACTTTGACGGTGAGGCAATTCCGCTGAGTCAGAAGGACATTGAGGACACGGTCAAGACGAGACACGAGCATGTGACGGTGGAGTTTTGGGGGTTTTCTGTTTCGGAGGGGGGCAAGTTGTTTGATGAGGATGAGGAGAGGTTGACGCTGAATAACACGTACAAGGGGTTGAGGATTATTGGGAGGGGGTATAATTTTTATTACGCGGTTTGGTGCAATAATGAGCATGAGCTTTATGATTTGAGTGTGAGCCCCCCCTTCCCTTTTTTCCCTGACATGAAATGGCAAAGATGCTAATGTTGGAAAGACTGACCCCTACCAAATCAACAATTTGCTTCATCCTGCGACTACCAAGCCCAAGACTCTTCTTGGGGTGGAGTTTCACAAGGTGATTGCTCGGTTGGATTCTTTGTTGTTTGTGCTCAAGTCTTGCAAGGGGAGGACTTGTGTCAGACCGTGGGAGGCGCTGCATCCGCAGGGGAATGTGGCCAATTTGCATGATGCGCTCGGGAAGAGGTTTGATGTTTTTTATGAGCAGCAGCAGAAGAAGGTTAGGTTTGATAGGTGCGAGTTGGGGTATATTGTTGATGCCGAGGGGCCGCAGTTCGAGAGGGATGGGGTGGTGTATAAAGCGGGGGCGGAGGGGGGGTATAAGAGGGGGGGGATCAGTTGGAGTGAGTGGACTTAAGGGGGGGCAAGGTCGTCGAAATGTAAACATATGGTCATGATTATTTGGGCGGATGATGAGGTTGAAGTCTATGATTCTGGAAAATGGTGTTTGAGAGCTGATAGGAATGAAGTCAAAACTGTGGGCAAATATAGGTATGGTCTGAAGTGTTTCTCTGTTGACTATGTATCCAAGTAATTTGGTAAAAAAGCCTCTTTGAGATTAAGATGGCGACTAGAACTGTCAAGATAATCGACATCGATAGAAAGGTAAGGTAACCGGTCTGTCAAGGCACTTATAAATACCCAATGTCCATGCAATCAACGACTCTATTCCTTCTGTTCATAATAGGTCAGCGGTCCACAATTATGTCCGTCCCCAACAAGTCATCCGCACACACCGCATGTATTTATCCAGAAAACCTCCGAGAAACCAACAGTCCAAATTCGGAGAAGACTCGGGGTAATCCCACCTCACCTCTGTTACCCCGCGGGGCTGTGACCCTTCTTGTGATATGTCGCCGCGAGAGTGGACACTTCGAAGCCAGAACTGAAATCACATTCTTCAGTCCAAACTACCTTGGCTTTATCATCAAGCACTTCATCTTCTTGCCTAAGCAACCATGGCCGACCAAACCGCCCAATTCACCCCCCGCTTCCGCACCGATATCTACCCCTTCATCGAGCCCTCCAAGTACAGGGGATCCCTCCGCAACAAAGTAACCATCATCACCGGCGCAGCGGGAGCAATCGGCCAAGGACTCGCCGAGTCGTTTGCTGTCGCGGGGGCAAAGCTGGTTTTGACTTACAACCGGACGCCGCCACCGCCCGAGCTGGAGGAGAGATGTCTTCGGTTTGGAGCTGCTGATGTGTCGTTTATAAAGTGTGATATTGCTGAGCTTGGGGGGTGTGAGGCTCTTGTTAAGGAGGCGGGTTTTTCTTTTCCTTTTCAAGGGGGTAGGGGGTGAGATGGCTGACTGGGTGTTTAGACTTTGGAACTGCATGGTAGGGCAGATATTTTGATCAACAATGCTGGGGCTAACGGGCTTGGGCCGGTATGTTTTCACGGTTCGGCATGTCGAGTTGGTACTGATGAATGGGATATAGCTTCACGACCAAGCGCCTCAGGATTTCATCAAGGAGATTGCGGTCAACTTCCACGGGCCGTATTACCTCATGAGGCTGCTCCTCACGTATTTTCGACAACAGCGAAGTGGCTGCGTGCTGAATATTGCCTCGAGGGCCGGGACAGTGGCTATACCATATAGCACCGGGTACTGCTCCAGCAAGGCAGCACTGATCAACCTAACCGCCTGTGCGCAAAAGGAGCTTGACATTGACGGTTTGGGAGAGGAGGTGCACATGTATTCGCTGCACCCTGGGGGGATTAAGAGCGCGATGACGCTGAAGAGTGTGTCCTTCCACATATGCTACTACTTAAAGGTATAGGCTAACAGAAGATAACTTAGAATACTCACCGGAATCTGTGTCTACTCTTCCGCCTCAGGCGCAGAGCAAGTTTGTGAATGCGCTGGATATCTATGATGACTCCCCGTATCTGAACGGGATGGTGTGTGTTGCGCTTGCGACGGGGGTGGGGAAGGAGGTGCTGAGGGGCAAGTATTTTGATGTTGGGCAGGATTTGGAAGATGTGCTGGGTCAAAGGGAGGCGTTGAGGCAGAACCCGGATTTGTATGGGTTGCACACAAGCTTCTTGGGTGGGCTGAAGAACGGGGGTGTGCCGGAGGGGGGGTATAGGAAGGAGGAGTGGGGGAAGGAGTTTCCTGGTTTTTGATGTGGTATAGATGGGCTCTTGGACTAGAATATGAGCATACACTAATTGTTGAGCATCGTGCATGTTGACGTCGTCAGGTTGTTTAAAAGAATTGGGAGAAAAAGGGTTAGGGTTGAATGGCCGACGGAGACTGTCGGCAAATGCGGTACCGCGTTTTACCGGTGTGGCCGAACTGGAAGCCGCCCATCCCTGCTTGAGCGATGATCTGATGATCTGATAAGATCAGCCTGCAGAAAAGGTGGGTCACTCCTGGTGGGTTGCACCGGGGCACACCTTGCCGGTTCAAATTCAGAGCGGGGGGGACCTTTTTTTTCCTTCTGAAGTTGCGTCTTGGAAGTCGCACAACACAATCCAGGGTTGGGACTTGTGTCAAGGCGACAATCTGGTCTTGGAGAAGATAAAGACAAAGGAGCACAAAGGAAAGGATACCACCATCTGGACCTAGAACGACACAATTCCGATGCCGGTGACATGGCTATTTTCCGCGGATGGCACATGTTGCATGTGCCAACGTCCCCCCGTCTCCAGGGAAGAGGTGGAGCCCCCGTTTGTCAATTTTTCCCCTGCTGCTGCTGCTGCTTGCTGCTGATGAGGCACTTTGGCACCCTGGCACTCCTGGCCGGCCAGTAGCTGTTGGGGTGCAGCCAGCGCAGCGGATGCACAAAATGACACAACGGCGCAAAGGGCTCCAATGGGGAGGGTAAAAACGGGCATGGAAGGATGACCTTGTGGGGCAAGCGTCCATATTGCAACTCTTCGGGGGCACTGGGGGAAAAGAAGGTGGGGGAATCGGGATAAGAAGTCCAAGAAAGTGAAAGTCGGAGGGTCTTTCGCTCATCCCATCCCCCCTTCCCATTTTCCCATCATACATTCAGGTTTCCCGTTAGAGAAGAAAAGATTGACATTGTGCAGCGGCCACTGACATCAGTTCCATCTGCATCTACATTGTTATTACTGCATCTGGATATACATACTTTCTTCTCTCTCTCTTTTTCCTGTCACACACACCAGCACGACCACAATGGGATCCATCGTCCAAGCACCCACCCTCGCCACCCAGGCCATGCCCTTCAAAGTTCTCGTCGTGGGCGGCTCCTACGGCGGTCTCTCCGCCGCCCTCAACCTCCAAGATCTCTGCAGTGGTCTCGCACCACGATGCGGCCCCAAGCCAGTCGAGGGCGCGCCAGTGATCGAGACACCACAGTTCAACGTTGACATCACCATTGTAGACGAACGTGATGGCTTCTGTCAGTAGTCTTTTCATTTACGCCTCTATTTTGGCTTACCATATGCTAACACACACCCCTCCAGACCACCTCATCGGCTCCCCCCTCGCCCTGGCCGACGAAGACTACGCGGCCAAGTCCTGGGTAAGATACGAAGACGTCCCCGCCGTCTCCCAATCCCAACACATCCGCGTCCTCCACGGCTCTGTCAAGTCAGTTGATCAAACCTCCAAGACGGCCACTTACCTCCCCCACGGCCTGGTGTCCTCCCCAGAAAACACAAGCACTCTTTCATATGACTTTTTGGTCGCCGCCGCCGGCCTCCGCCGCGTCTGGCCTGTGGTTCCGCAGTCTCTCCGCAGGAAACAGTTTCTCTTTGAGGCCGGCGACCATATCCGTGCTGCCACTACTGCCCGCCACGGCGTGGTGGTTGTGGGCGGTGGTGCGGTCGGTATCGAGATGGCTGCTGAGCTGAAGCTTGTCCAGCCTCAGTTGAAGGTCACGCTTGTGCACTCGAGGGATAAGCTTCTCAGCTCGGAGCCGCTGCCGGATGAGGTCAAGGATAAGAGTTTGGAGCTGTTGCTTGAGGCGGGGGTTGGCGTGAGGATGAGCACTAGGTTGGATAAGACGGAGGAGGTGGTGGACGAGCAGGGGAAGAAGGCGGTCAGGGTGTGGTTTACCGATGGGGAGAGCATTCTCGCCGATCAGGTCAGCTTGGCGGTGTCCCGGTCTGTGCCGTCGACGGCGTTTTTGGGGGTGAAGGAGACTGGTGTGTTGGATGAGGAGGGGTATGTGAAGATTCAGAGTAGCTTGGCTTTCCCGGCTGAGACGCCAAACTGGAGTGATCACTTTGCTATTGGGGATTTGGTAAAGTGGTCGGGGATTAAGAGGTGCGGTGGGGCTATGCATATGGGTTTTTTCGCTGGGAATAATATTCATCAGAGAATGATTGAGATTGCTTCTGGGAAGGAGCCTGCCTTCCTTAAGCTGGATGAGATCCCGCCCATGATTGGGTTGGCGGTGGGGAAGAAGGCGGTTTCGTACTGGCCTGCGACTGGTGTGTCGGCCGGTGAGGATGTCTCGCAGGCCTTCTTTGGGGATGATCTTGGGTTTACGAGTAAGTTTCTTTTGGCATCCTGAAACTCGAGCTTCGATGGCATTAACAAAGCGGTCGTACAGTCTGCTGGAATCACTTGGGGCTTGGAAACAGGCAAAAGTTGTGAGGGTGTTTTGAGATGCATAGCGAGATTTTGGGTTCACAAAAAGTACGTGGTTGGATTTGGTATGACTAGGGTTTAGATCTTATGACATATAGGGGACGTATCTTTTCTTTTGGTTACAACAAAACTTGTCCTGATTGAAGTTTTTAGGACACATAGGCACGAGAAATGTTGAAGAATATTGGAATGACCAACTTTTAACACTAACCATCCATGTTGCCCAAACCCATCCATCCAGAATAACAACTGAAGAAAAAAGACATTACGTATTGCACACAGAGAAATTAAAGCTTAGGAACCAGCCCAACACCAGTACCGCCCATCACCTTGTCGTTCTCATCCAGAGGGCAAAGCTGGAAGAAGCGCTCCCGCGAGCAGCGCACAAAGGCGGAGCGCTTATGGGGCAGGTCGATGAACTTGTCCAGACCGAAGCCGTGCATGAGGTCGTACATGAGAACTGAGCTGTTGGTGTACTTGGGCTCACCGACGACGCTCATGGTGCGGGGCTCGTCAAGGAAGAGGTAGTGCATCAAGCTCGACCACCAGGCGCTCACACGGTGGGGCCCGCGGTAGCGGACGTCGCCCACGAGGGAGTGTCTGCCGCGGTCGTAGTCGCCGGCAGAGTAGTACGCGCCGATGCGGTCCTCCTGTTGCTTTGTTAGTATTTCTTTCCCAATGTCAAGGTGTTGATGAGGAGGGTGGGAAGAACATACCTTGCCCCAGTACACCTCAAAATAAGCAAAGCAGACATCGTCGAACCGCGCGAGAATGGTGATCTGATGGGGATCCTCGTGCGCCTTGCGGAGGTACTCCCTGTGCTGCTCGACCGTGCCCGTCTCGTTCCACCCCTGGGAAACGCGAGGGTCGTTCTGCCAGGTGTGGAACAAGTTGAGGTGTTCGTCATTCTTGTAGTCGAGCGCGATCATGCTGAACGTCTCCTTGAGGTGGGGAATGTACCGGCTGTAAATGACGGAGCCGGGGATAGGTTTCGCCCGGCGCCTTGGGTGCCAGCAGAGGGCGGAGGAGTCGCTGGTCATGACGTACTCGGGGGGCGGGAGGGGGTAGCCCGAGAGGTCGGGGTCCTGCTCTTCGGGGACCCAGGCGGGGCGGGAGCCGAAGGGGGAGCCGGCGCCTTGCCAGAAGGCACCGCGGGAGATGACGAGCTCCTTTGTTGGGGGGGCGTCCTTGATGGCGGTGGTGGGGTGGTCAATGGCTAGGCCGACGGCCTTGAGCTGGGAGGAGAGCTTGTCGGCGCCGGAGCCGAAGAGAGCGAGGCGGAAGGCTTCCTCGGAGGGGCGGAGGATGAAGACGGCGTAGGTGATGAGCCACACTTGGCCGACGGTGGGTGGTTGCTCGCTCCTCCAGGTGATGGAGACGGACGGCGTCCGTCTTGCTCTGCCCCAGGCGGTGTTGTTGGAGTCTTTTGGCTTGTCGCCGAGCTTGAGGTCCTCGGGAGCTGTGAAGAAGATGGCATCGTTGTGAATAGGCTCGCGAAGGGGCTTGAGGCCCTTACGGGCTTGGAGCTGGAAGCCTTCCTGGCCCTTGACGACGTGGTAGGCGGTCTGGTAGGGGTGAGGGAGTTTGAGGATGGGCTCGGAAGACGCAGCGTACTCCGCGAGTTGGAGACGCGCTTTTGTTTGCGTTGACGCCATTGTGATACTGTGTGATCGGGTTCGCGGGAGAAACGTATGACGACACTACTACACTGATGAGAGAGTGGTAGTTTTGTCTGACACTCAAGAGGACTACACGTAGCTTTTTTTTTTTTTTACCTTCGGAAAAGCTGTCCCAATTCGTCTTCACATGTCCAGTGGGAAAATAAACAGAAAGAATAAAACAAGGATGCCCCTCCCCCACTAGACTCGCAATGAAATGCAACCCCCAGGGCAACTCGCAACCGAAGAGATGCTTCTCGGGTCAAACGAGGACCGAAGGCGTGGCTCCTAGATCCATGGTGCCGGTGAAAACCGGTTTGCTGCTTTCATCTTTCCAGCCAAAGGCTCCGAAACGATGGCCAATGGAAAGGGGGCTCAGGGGGTGGTTGCACAGAAGCCATGGCGTGCTGGGGAACGGATCTGATAACTTTGTTCGGACGCCAGAAAGCGGATCAGATAATTTTTGTCTGCAGACCCCTGTCAGACCTCCACCCTTGGCCAACCGACCTCGGAGGGAGGGGACACAGAACAGAAGACTTGAGAAATTTCGAGGACGTTGTGTGACTTTGATGGCATCATTCTGCAGGCCGTGGCAACTGGCAAGTCTTTCCTCGTTGTAAAGAACCGTGTCACAAGAATAAAAGAGTGAGGCACGAACTCAGCTGTAGGAAGGTCTTCTCTTCCGAGACAGAGACGAAAAAACGGGAAAACCCACTACACAAAGACTTGGCATGATTAATCTTATCAGATCGTTTTGATGCCGGCTATTCTGAGGCATTTTACAGGGGTTGCAGTGGACAGTGCGGGTCTGAAAATCATACCATTGCCCCCTGCTCAGTTGCAGCCCTCGACTTTATCAGATGGAGCTAGCACCAAACTGTCCATCTCATCCTTTCCGCTCTTCACGGCAAACCTCTGCGGGCCAAGTTTCTCGGAGCAAGAGAGAAAAATCTGCCATGCACCCCACCTTCTCTGTGTTCCAGCCGAGGATCTTCACTTCTTCTCCTACCGACTGACCGCATCCGATGGAGAAACGAAGCACTGGAGATGCTGTTCACGCAGTCCAGGTCTGACTCGACAGGCCCAAGGTCAGGGGACAGCAGCATCACAACAGGATCGGTGGCAGGGGAGCTTGGGTAGATCACATCTTATCAATCTAATCAATGGCTGGCTGGACATGCCGACATGAGGGCGCGTCACATTCACGATTGGCCACCGGTTGCCAGGAAGCCTGGCCATGCGGCACAAATTTTGTCTCCAGCAAAAGGGGGACCCCCCCCTCCTTCTGCTTCGTGGGTGTGTAGGGCCGCATGCCATCCCGTCATAACCCTCCCGTTGCCGGCCCCGGCATGGCGGTTCTCGACTCTTCTGGGATGTCTTGTAATTTGTTGAAAAAGTTGTGAAGCCGTTCTGTCGTTCTGGTAGTACCAATCTTGCTCTTGTCGACCGGAGCTTTTACATACGTTAATATCGAGCCGAGAATAGACCCCGAGCTTCTCGCTATCGCCGTTCCTCCAGACAGCCGGGAATCACACAGTTCAGGCCAGATTGTTATCAAAATGTCTGCCGTACAAAATCCCGTCGAAGAGGCCGTTGTCCTCCCACAACCTCAGAGGCTGTCCCTTCTCAAGGGCCCAACAGATCCTCCTCTTGTCGACCTCACCCTCGGAGAACTCCTCAACCTTCAGTGCCTGCACCACGGAAACAGAGAGGGAATTGTGATTCCATGGACAGGAGCGAGATGGACCTACAACGAGCTCAATCACCACAGTCGGCTGCTGGCCGCCGCCCTTCTAGAGATGGGCATCGGTGTTGGTGACAGAGTCGGCATCATGGCTGGCAACTGCGAACAATATGCTGCTGTTTTCTTCGCCGCCACCAGGATAGGAGCCATTCTCGTCATCATGAACAACACTTATACCCCTACTGAGGCCTTGTACGGTCTCGCCTTCTCGGGTATGTCTCAGCTCTGATGGGTGATCACCGTGATGCTAACAACGATCCAGAATGCAAGGTTTTCTTCACCACCAAGAAGATTGGCCGTCTCGATCAAGGCCCGCTACTCACACAACTTGCTGCCAGAGCGACTGGCCCCAAGGTTGTGATCCTTCGCGGTGATTCCGAGGGTTACCCAACCTACAAGGAGCTTCTCACTCAAGGAGCTAGGGTAGATCCCGAGCGCCTTCATCATGCTGAGAGCAAGGTGCTTCCTCACCTTGTTTGCAACCTCCAGTTCACCAGCGGCACAACCGGTCTTCCCAAAGCTGCAATGCTCACTCATCACAACATTGTCAACAACTCCAGGTTCATCGGAGACCGTATGAGACTCACACACAACGACGTTCTCTGCTGCCCGCCTCCTCTGTTCCACTGCTTCGGTCTGGTGCTTGGCCTCATGGCCGTCATCACTCACGGTGGAAAGATCATCTACCCTGCCGAGGTGTTCGACGCACCTGCTACCCTCCGCACCATCATTGAGGAACAGTGCACCGCTGTTCATGGCGTCCCCGCCATGTTCGACAGTCTTTTGGCTCTTCCCAAAGCCAAGAATCTCAAGGCGGCCGACCTCCGACTCCGCACCGGCATCGTGGCCGGCGCCCCCGTCCCTCGCTACCTGATGGAGCTCATGGTCTCCAAGCTCGGCATGAAGGAGTTCACATCCAGCTACGGTCTCACCGAGGCCTCTCCCACTTGCTTCAACGCTTTCACCGACGACCCCATCGACACCCGTCTCACCACCGTTGGCACTCTGATGCCTCACGCCCGAGCCAAGATTGTGGACCGCGACGGTGTGATTGTGCCCATCGGCACCCGGGGTGAGCTCTGCATCGGCGGGTACCAGCTCCAGGCCGGCTACTGGAACAACTCGGAAAAGACCAACGACTGCATGATGAAGGACGAGGCCGGCGTCTTGTGGCTGCACACCGGTGACGAGGCCGTCTTTGACGAGCGTGGATACTGCACCATTACCGGTCGGTTCAAGGACATCATCATTCGAGGAGGGGAGAACATCTACCCGCTCGAGATTGAGGAACGGCTGGTCGCCCACCCGTCCATCTCCATGGCTGTGGTTGTCGGGCTGAAGGATGCACACTATGGCGAGGTTGTCGGTGCGTTTCTTCAGCTTGACCCTGCTCACACTACTAGCACGAAGCCCACTGTTGAGGAGGTGCGTGAGTGGTGTAGGCGGAAGCTGGGGAAGCACAAGGCGCCCACTCATGTGTTTTGGCTGGGCCACGATGGGGTTCCTGCTGCGGTGCCATTGACGGGGAGTGGAAAGGTGAGAAAGTTTGAGATGGCTCAGTTGGGGAATAAGTTGCTTGAGGGTGCCAAGGCGAAGCTTTGAGGGGTTGGTGTGAGGAAGGTCTAGCTGGGGAGTCGTGATATTGGTTGGACAGAAATTGGCCGGGAAAAGGAAAGACGGAGTTTGCATAATTTGGGTGGGATGGGGCGGGGAAATTTGCATTTTCTTTTTGCTTGGCTTGGATACAAAAATGATAATACACGCCATGACATTGATTCTGTGGTGCCTAGAATTGCCCACGGATGAAAGAGACAAGCCCCCAACGACGACCTGAACCGAGCCACAACCGCACAACTAAACAAGTGGTGAGTTCCTTCTCAGTAGACTAATAGTCCCAATTACCTCGCTAGTGACCATACTTCACAGGCCGGCTGGTGTAGTGGTTATCACGTTTGTCTCACACACAAAAGGTGCCAGGTTCGATCCCTGGGTCGGTCAAATCAGGTTATCTTTTGCTTCCCAGCTCAGCACCCATAGTTAGGATTGCCTCTGCTTTTTGCACTCGAAGGAGGGAGGCATAGAACACAAGATTTTGCTGCTTGATAGAAGTGTGTCGTCCCCTGATGATTTACAAAGGAGAAACCTGCTGATATATCCTGCTGGCCCATTATCGATCAGCTGACATTGAGATAAAAGTTAACGAGTGTGTAAAATAGCTACAGACATGTATATCATCTGTCTGAGATGTACTCAGAACACCAAGAGCTTGGAATTTGATTGTGGTAGGGTCGGGCATCAGCTGTTCAACATTGATGTAGACTCGGGTCATTGGTAAGTGGATCCGTTGATTCAAAGAAAGACATTGGGAATGACTGAAATCAAGGAAAATCAATACTTATATTTGGGACTTGGGATCTCACTGAAACCAACACAACAGCCAACCAGTTTACACTTCAAGACACACTCGAGCTGTTGCACCCAATGCACCTCCATTATAGCCAAACTCTCTGAGAAAATTAATAAAGTACGAATAAATCGACATAAATGTGCAAAAAGCATTTGTATTCAAATCATATCTGGTATCTTACTAACAACAAAGCTCCATCAACCACACAATGCCATGAGCAAATGCAGAACAATAGACTCAAGCAAACACCGCCACAACCGCCGAGATTTCACGTGAAAGCTTCTCCACTTCTCCGCCTCAACGCATGTACTTGTCGTTTCCTGGCTACCAACGGTTCTGCAAAACATAACTATTTCATCTCTGACTGCATCATCCTGGGCTATAGCACGGAGTCTTTTCGTGGTGAGCCGCTGTGATAGGGGTCCGAATCGCTGTCGACATCCGCATCTGAATGATGATTGTTTCTTGGAGGGGAGGATCTCACGATCTTGATGCCGACCGGGGTAATAGCCACCTGCGATTCTTTGTGCGGGTCGTCAACGTTGAAATCCTCCATTGCCACTGCCGAGTCGTCTCCCGCATGACTTGGGGATAGAGGCTTTGCGAAGTCATACAATGGTATCCCGGGCGAATGGAAGTAATCGTGATGTACGGGCCGTCCAGCACGCAAGCTACCGTGGCTCTGGCTAGCACGCTTGAGTCCTGGCTTGCTCCTCGTACGGGGTCTGCTGGTAGCACGTGTTTTGCTACCAGGACGTCGTGTACCGGCCCGGTGCATCCTGTTCCGGCCACGAAGGCTCATCTCTAGTCTTTCATCCTCTTCCGACTCTTTGTCCGTCCACTCGTCCTCCATATCCTGCATATTCTGGAAAAGCTTCTCGTGTCTGGCCGCCAGCAGTTGGATGCTACCGCCAGAACTGCGGCGTCTTTTGTCCCAAGCTCTTACAGGAGTCGCTTCGCCAGATGATGGCTCTTGGTCACGAGGCGTATAACTAGAACGTGCATAGCCTCCGGTCGTGAGCTCAACACTTTTACCTCTGCTGTGAAGTGTTCTTCTCGTCGGGCCCTGTGGCTCTGAGACTCCCACAAGACGACGAAGCTCTACCTGGCTCTTGCTGAACACCACTCGGGCCCTCAGGTTGTGAACGGCCTGGTCCAGCGCCAGCTCAATAGCCAGTCGATCACGGATGCGGCTGAGTTTAGGCCAGGTTGCCCTCTCACCAATCAGGCAGTTGCGCATCATGAAGTCCGGTGTGGGGTTCTTCAAGATCAGAGGCAAGTCATGCACAGCCGTCTCGGGAAGAATGGTGATATCCCCCGAGTACTTCTGGCTTAAGATGCAGCGCAATTTGGTAAACAGGTTGGGAAAGATGCCCAACTCTGTCATGAACTGGAGTCTGTGGAGTGTTTCCTCCTTGGCCAGTGTTGTGAGCGTGTCTAACCAGGCCCCGCTGTCTGGGGATTCTTTCTGCTGACGAAGCTTTCCTGGGGTTGTCGCCGGATAAAGACGGTCGTCCTTGGATAGGAAAGGAACGATATGTGGGTTGACCTGTGAGACGATGAAATGGTTGACGTTGAACATCTCGGCAAGTCGGGTCATGGGCAGGTCATTGTCCACCGAGCCATCAATCCAGTGTTGTGGTGTTGGGTTCCAGGGCACATGGGCACCGGTTGCTGGATCTTTGACTAGCAAAGAAGCAGCCTGGAAGACGAGAGGAACCGAACACGAAGCTGCCACGGCTGACCAGATCATGACATTAGGGGCCGTGATGTAGTTGAGTAGCCTAGGCAGCTCGTAAATCGAAGCTGAAGACACGCAAATGTTGCATATTCTTCTTGTTCGGTTGTAGGCCTCTTGGAATGTCACGTCACCGAGCCAGCTGCGCATTACCCTGGTCAGGTTCGATATGTCGGCCCAGCACCCTTCGGTAAGGAGTCGTCGAATGTGATCAGGAAGACCGTCCTTCTCGCCTTCGAAAACGCCCAAGTCTCCATAAGGGAACGCCTCGACCAAGGCGGGAATTTCTTCGTCCTTGCGTGTACACAGAACAGCACAAACAATTGAACCAGCCGAAGCACCCGAGATGATGCGCGGCAGCAACTTGGATTCATAGAGTGCCTTCAAGACGCCGATGTGGGACATGCCAAAGGTTGCTCCGCCGCTCAGGAGCAGAGCACTCCTTCCGAAACTCTGTCGAGCGTAGAGCATGCCCTCCAGCAAATCTTGGGGTTCCATGCCGGCCGGGATCGAGTAGGCACTCTTCTCCACCAGTGCCTCGATCGTTTTGACGGCCGAGTCCACGTAGCGTTCGATGAGGCTCTTGGTCCCAATGTACGAATGGCGGTACAAGTCAATGTTTCCCATTCCACCAAGGTCTCGCGAGAGGGCTGTTCGGATGAGATACATCATGGTGCTGATATCACAGTCGATCCGGGCAGCATCCAACTCCTTGAGCTTGAGTCGGATCAGTTGGGGGTGGTAGTCGCCACTTGCATCGTCGAGCTTCCATTCGTCATTCCCTTCGAGCGCATCTAATTCTTTAGCAGCGGCGTTCCAATCCCGCAGCGAAGTAGCCTGGTGTGGTGTTAGTACATGATCACCAGAGTGCACGTGCCCCCTCCGAAGCATGGTGCCTGCTTACGCTGTGCATGCGCGCTGCCAGAATCTGCATCCTCTCCTCCGTCCGCCTCTTATCCTCGCGTTCCGACTCGGTGAGGCCATCTCGCCATGATAAGACAAGGTTGCTAGCGTCCCGGACAATCTTGGTTAATGGTGGGATGTAGGAGTGTGAAGGTGATGTTTTCTTCTTCAGCTTTAACGGCGCCGGCCTCGGCCTCGGCCTCTTGGACGCTTTGAGCTTGCCATCCTCAACAGTGTTGACTTGAATAATGGGAGGGCCATGAACGAGCAGGTCCGTCATTGCGGGGAAATGACGGCAGAGAAGAGCCGGGAGAGGAGCCGGGAGAGGAGGAGGAGGAGGAGGAGGAGGAGCGGGAAGGGAGAAGATTGGTTCGCAGGCTGTAGTAGGTGGGCAGGTTGGAGGTACGAGACAGGGAGTCGTTTTTCAGTATGTGAGGCATTCGGAGCGAGGGTTGGATGGGTTGAGTGGTTTCCTCGTGGCTGATCTGGACACACTTGGGCTTACAACGGGTGACGTAGCGTTGGTTTAAGGGTCAACGGTCACGGAGGACGGGCGGGCGTTTGAGTAAGTTTGTCGTGGTGGGAGTTGAGTTGACGCGCCGCGAGTCGTGGGGACACCGTTGGGTATCTGTAGCCGCAACTCCTGGCAGACAGCAGAAGAAAGGCAAAGCAGGGTGACGGGGTATCAGGGAACATTTTGATGTTGTTCCGGCGGCTGGAGCAAAAGGACGAAACAGGCCACCTGACGATGTGCCGCCGACAGGGATTCAACGGGCGCTGAAGACGAACAAAGACAGAAAAGGCGTAGGCGTGGGGAAAGATGGGATGCAGCAGGCGGGGCGGTCTGGGCACGCAGCTGACCCCAGAATCTCAGCCTGGGCATTTTCAGCGGCCCACCCCACCACTACCCACCAATCAGTGCCCGACAGCCCAACAGGTCAACACCTGGTGTGATGGGAATCTCCGTATCGCTAGGTGTGAAGAAGCAGGTTTTACACTGCCAGACTGGAGAGGCCAAATGATCTTCTTTCCATATACAGAGACTCCATCTGTAACTCGGAAATCCATGACCTCAGCACCTGAAAAGATCGCACAGAAATGGAGACTGTGTGCATAGCCGAGCAATGTGAAGGCGAGACATGCAAGGCACTGCTTCGCTGGGTTGCACTTGCGTGGTAGCGTAAGGTAAGGTCGGGTAGCGGATGGCAGGAATGGAATGCGGGGGACGGAGTTGCTCGCTTGAGGTGTCTCTCCCGTATTATGAAGAACGGGCATTACTCCCTGTGAATTCATCAAGGTCGAACCTGGAAGTGGTTCATGAAAAGGGCAACGCTTGATGCTCTGCTTGGAGACCTGAGTCAGGCTTGTGGTACGTATGAAAAGCCGGAGATATTCCCGATATCCAGTGTAGCGGTTGGGCAACTGTAGAATACGAAGCAAGGCAGACCTTTCCTTTCACATGTCAGTGGCCGTCAAAGCATGTGCTTGATATCGAACTGCAGGGGAATTCACCGCTTGACCTCTGGCTGCCAACACATAGATCATAAGTCACCTACTCGTACTCGACATATGGTAATTGGCTTCACAACATATGGAAAGAAAAGAAACCCCAGATTTGTTCCTGTCTTTGTTGGGCGTCTCGATCCTCAAGAGGGCCCAATGTCGCGGTTGTGATTTGCGGGTCTGGGCCGTCAACCTGGAAGTCCGCTGATGACACGATGCTAAGCTATCAATTCGAAGGGGCATACGTGGCTGGATCAATGCATTTCCTCTCTAGAAGCGAGACGTCAACAAGCCCAACATTCCACTTGAGAGCAGTCTCGGTGGTTGTGAAGGTCGATTAAAGACAGGGATGGCGGATCTTGCGGATCAGCGCGGTCATCAGCCGCTCTCTGATTGGCCAACCGAGACCCACCCAACCGGCAGTCAGATTTGGGAAGACCTTTCGAGGTGCACATTGGAAAGATAACGCGCGTCCAACAGCATCAACTCTGCGGCGACGACATGGCGAATTGCTTCAGCCCAACTCCCTCGCTCATGGCAAGCTGAAGCTTGCTTGGGGGTATGCAGCAAGAAAATGCTGCCAGAACCCAACATCACCTTTACGGTGCCGAGTCTCCACGACGCCCTCGACATCGACTGTCGTGTCTACCACCCCGAGTCACTCGCGCCCACGTCTGATGCCGCCCAATGGAAGAAACACGCCGCCATCTTTGCACATCCCTATGCACCTCTGGGCGGCAGCTTCGATGATCCCGTAGTGGGAATCGTTGCAAGTGCCCTTTTGCGGATGGGCTTCTTGGTTACGACCTTCAATTTCAGAGGGGCTCATGGATCGGCTGGAAAGACTTCCTGGACGGGAAAGGCAGAACAGGCCGACTACAAGTCAGTGATAGGCTTCGTCACCCATTACGTTCATTGCCTGAACCCATATCCGCATATTACTCTCCGACGGTCCCATTCTGAAGTTCGCGAGAACGAGGTCGAACTGGAAGGCAGAGTTGCAGCCAAGATTCAGCTTCAGCCGCCCACTCCTGAGCCAACATTGATGGAAGCAACCCCTCTTTCTGCTGCCAGCACGAAGCCTGTTCTTTTGATGGGCGGTTATTCGTACGGCTCTATGATCACTGCTCAACTACCGGAAATCGAACCGGTTATGGCTTTATTTGAGACACCTGAAAACGGAACGCCGGCTGCTGAGATCCGATTGAGGGCAGAGCATCTCGCCGAGAAGCAGAACACAACTTTGGCTGACCTGCGCGCCGACTTTGTGGACCGCCAGCACGCCGGATCGCCGCGGCGGACTGGGGGGCTCCGTGTTGGCGGCATCGAGGATATTCATAGGCCCCATGAGCCGCGACGTTCACTGTCCGTCGAGCTTGAGGAGAGAATACGGCACGGGATTGAAGAGCTCATGGCCAAAACCAAGAAAGGACCCAAGGCATCCCAACTGACTGAGATTAGGGACGGTGATGGTCCAAATTCCACTCGTGATGCAGCCTGTTCAACCTCGAAGCATGCCGGTACAGACCACCTGCCCCCTATCATAGGACGAACTCAGTATCGACCGGCATATCTTCTGGTGTCACCTCTTCAGGGCATAGTTACAAACTTCATTGCCATGTCGGTCCCTACGCCAATTTCCAGCCTTGCTCGGAAGGCCTGGAATCGGCTCCCAGCCAAGCCTGGCAAAAAACCTGCTATGTCGCCAGAAGCTCCAAAGCCAATTGGTAGGTCCATCCTGTATTACTTGTCTTCCTTCCATTTGCATGATGAACATCCTACGTTAACCCAGCTCACTCAAACGCATACAATGCGGATGCTGAAAACGCGTATTATCTACTCCTGACTTCTTCCATCTATTTCTCCTCCATGTCTCAGCTCGCTGTCTGGTTCTGCGCTAACATGCTGGCCCAAGTAGACAACCCGGAGAATAAGTTGACCCAACATGACAGTCTGGTAGTATACGGCGACAACGATGTCTTTACGCCCGTCCGAAAGCTCAGGGCTTGGACTGCCCGGTTGCAGGCGGTACCCAACTCCAAGTTTCGAGGTGTTGAGGTGTACAGTGCAACGCACTTCTGGGCACAAGCGAAGGTCGCCCAAACCTTGCGCGATGCTGTCATCGTGTTTGCCCAGTCTCTGCTCGCTGAAACATGAACCACTGGATCTCATTGACCATCAAGTACAAATGCCAAAAGCCTATCAAAACACGGGAACAGGAACACCACCAAACCCAAACCTCATGCGCCTAGTGCATACTCTACAAACTACGGAGTGCGAAGATTCTGTTGTTCACTGCCTTCTGCGTCACAGGGCACTCATGGCTCAACCACTCCCAAGCATGGGGCACGCCTGGATAGAGATGGAACTCGACGTCCACCTTGCCCGCGAGCAGCTTGGCGCCAAAGGCATTCACCTCGTCTTTGAACAAGTCCAACCCTCCAACATCAAGATAAGTCGGCGGCAACCCAGACAGATCCTCAGCCCTTGCCGGCGCTGCATACACGCTCGCGTCAGGACTACTCACAGTTCTGGCACCGGCACCGCCCAAATAAGCCTGCCAGCCGATTTCGTTCTTTTTGTTTGTCCATGTCAGATACTCGTTCAGCGGATGGTCCTCCCCGATGCGCGTTCTGTCATCGAGCATGGGGTATATCAACACCAGCTTCTTGATGGCGGGCACAAACTTCTTATCGCGAGCCTCGAGTGCCAAGCCAGCGGCCAGACCACCCCCGGCGCTGATTCCCATAACACCAATTCTCTTTGGATCGATGTTCTGTTCTTGTGCATTGTCGCGGAGGAACTCCAAGGCAGCGTAGGCATCTTCCAGCGGTTTTGGGAAAGGGGCCTCGGGAGAGAGCCGATAAGCGGGAGCATAGAAGGTCAGCCTTGTCTCGGCCGCATAGCGGATGATGTCTTTTCTGAAGGATGTAACCGAGCCGGAGACAAAGCCACCTCCATGGAGATAGAGGACGCAAGGACGTCCAGCTGGTGCCGGTGTTGATGAAGATGCTGGGGGGTCGAAGCGGTGGAGTTTGAGCTCAGTGCCGTCGGCCGACTTGTATGAGAGTTCTGTTTCGGCAACTCTGCTTCTCGCCGGGCAGGGGAAGAGGCTCATGACGGTGTTGATCATGAAATCATTCTGCTTGCGGAGTGATTCAGCGTCAGTTGGGACGGGTGGTACATATGATGCATAGGGTGCTATGGCCCTGGCATAGTCGGCGTCAAGACTGAGCTTTTGGTCGGAAGACATGTTGGAGATGTTTGGCTTCTGGAAGAGAAGGTACTTTTCAGAAACAAGAGCGATTTTCATCTCCTACTTTCAACCTATATATGCATATATTCATCTCACCTCCGCGGACCATAACGACGCGTACGAACCGAGACAAAACCGGACCGGGCCGTTTTGCAAGGACCGAGCGTTGGTCTTTCCCTGGGTTTTAGCGCTGCGGAATTCTCAGCATTGGCGACCGTTGGCACACCGTTACAGACGGCTCGTGCTTTAGGGCGAAAGGCAAACTTCAAGTTCCTGAGCACGTTTTGTTCGGAGCATTCCCCGGGTCGTGTCTTGGGCCGATGCCCCCAGGGCGACTGCCGGCTGGTCTAGAGCTGGGTGGAAGCTTGCAAGGCATGAGGTCTGAGTGCGATGGAATTTGAGAATGCCGAGGGGGCGCTGTTTGTGCGTTTTACTTGGACTCTTTTCTTGAAACACACCATGAGGCAATGATAATGATTTACGTAAATACCTTTACACTTGCCGCAGATTTGAGCCAGTCCTTGAAGTGGGTGTCATTTAGGGGCAATGTCGAGTTAGGGTTGTATAGTATCAGAGGCAGGCATCACCAGATCTCTCCTTGTCTCTGAACATCAAGTCAACAAAGCAAAATCACGTTTCATTCTCTCTTCGCCGTTCAACTTTCTAGAACTAATAACTCCCATGATGGTACACCACTCCCTCATCTCCTGCTTCCCCGGGGGAGCCTTTTAGCTGGCAGCAGTCTGGCCGGGCATAGCCTTGATCCCTGTTGTTGAAGACACTCCAGTCAGCTTTTCATCTTCACCAAACATAAAATCATGACAGCAAAACTCACAGTTATCACCGGTATCCTCATTCACAATCTTCTTGATGGTGCACCTGTTCATCGCGGCGACATTCTGCGACTTGAGCGGCCGGCCGTTCTCGCACGCGTTGAACATGCACGAGTGGTCCATGGCTCTCTGGAGGGAGTCGCCCTTCCAGCCGAAGAGGTAGTCGGCGTGGGTGCCGTAGCCCTTGGAGTCGGTGTAGGAGAGGGTGAAGGGGTTGGCGCCGCCAGAGGGCCACATGCTGTTGAACTGAGTCGTGTCCCAGAGGGTCTCGTAGGCGACCTGGGGCATGCGGACGGGGTGGGAGGCGGGGCAGGGGCCGGCATTTTGGAAGGCTTCCTTGCCGGTGTTGTACATGTGTGATTGGTGGTCGGGGGAGTCGACGTTTTTGCCGTCCCAGCAGCTGGTGAGTGGGGGGGTTAGCGGTTGGTTAGGTGGGGGGAAGGGGGGGGATAAGGGTGTGGCTTTACGCTGGGAAATGGTGGACTGTCATGATGCCGCCTCTGCAGGGCTTGGTTGGGAAGTCGGAGAGCTCGGGGAAGCGGGTGCCCTTGTTCTCAAGGCATACGAACTTGAGGCCGACGTTGGCGCGGGAGCCGCTGAGGGAGGTGGTGGTTGGGTTGCCGACGACCATGCGGAAGCCCTGTAGTCACACGGTTAGTATTGCTCCCTTCCAGGCTCATGTGGCCGGCAAAGGTCTGGTACTTACGGGCGGGAACGACGTGATCTTGACATTGCCGTTCGAGTTGAAGTCCTGCTGGGTGTAATAGACGGTCATACCACCGTTGATGCCGTTGGGCAGTGCTGTGTTCTGCATGATGGGGACACGCTTGTAGGTGCCGTTGGGGTGCTTGAAGAACATGACGGCGGTCCAGTAGTTGGAAAAGTCCTCGCTAAAGGTGCAGGTCGTGCAAGTTCCCTGCTCACCAATGTCACCGCTCATCGAGGCGTTGAAGGCATCACCACCGACGATTTGGTGAAGATGAGCTGAAGGAAGCGCGCCAGGCTCAACGAGGGGGTCGAGACGCTGGATGGTCAAGGTCGAGCATCCGAAGCGCAACGCAGCCTGGGAGGGCGCGATGAGCGCAGAAAGAGCAAGCCACTTCATGGTTTTTTTTTTTTCTCCTTGCCTATTGTCTTTGCCGCGAGAAAATAAAACACAAGGTGCAGGAGTAGGGACCGTTGCTAGATAGAACAGAGTCAGAAGAACACCGGTATCCGGGGTGCCTCGATGCGGGCATATATACCTACATACACTCGCTCGCCTGGCAAAGCTCTTGCCTCTTTTGCAGTTTCTCTATAGTACATTGGGTTTTTTTGAGCCGTGTCGTGCCGTGATAAGAGGTGCCGTCCTCTGGTATATCCAGGATCGTCTATTAGATGCTAAATTCTGTATTTGCCCGTTCATCTATTTAAAATGCGGGGGTGACAGTGCCCTTGACCGTTGACAACCGCGCCGGCAATTCAACCCATACCAATCAACGACGCCTCAACTCCCAGAAACATTATCCGGGTTCCGAGCCTGGAGGTGTGTTCATCACTCCGCTGGCCAGTGAAGTGAGTGATGGAAAGGGTGTTGAAGCCCAATTTGATCTACCACGTTGCTGTCGTCGGCTTTTGCCATGGCACAGACAACTCCTTTTTGGGCGACTAACATCTGCCGGTGGTGTTGCCTTTCAAGGAAGAGGTCTTGTTACAGCAGCTCCGGACCAACCGAGAGCCGTGGCGGACGAGATGTGTATATTTTCTTTGATCATGCTGTTTGTTTCGATTGGTTGTCGTTTCCTGCGTGTCGCTACCGTGATCATGATCCGGAACGGCTGCCAAGCTTTTCCCTGAACCCAGATACTGGGCAGGATTTTGTGTCGTGGTCGGCAAAAGCAGAGATGGGTTTATGGGGGCTTTAAGCTTTTTGCTTGATCAGCGTGGCTGTTGGCCTGCAGAGTAATACGGCCAGACCGTTGAGCGATCTTTTTACCGATGGATCTTGGCTGGACTCGACAGGATGCATGCAATCTCGCCATAGTTGTTTAATTGTAATTCGTTGTGCTTTGGCACCCGATTGGCAAGTAGGTAAGGTAGGCACTCTTTCTCTTCAAGGCTGGCGGCTTCTTTGTTCATCAACCTTTCTTACGGTAAACAAGACCAACCATGTTCCCCCCGTGAGAGTGCACGGTCCAAACAAGTTGTGTTTTGTTTTGTTTTTGTTTTAGTCAGGGGTTCAGGGGTTCAGGGGTAACAATAGCATCATGTACTTGTAAAGTTGTACATGCTCTCAAGACAATGGGTTGACGGTAAATCAGGCCTACTTGCCTCTAGACATGGATGAGTAGGGCTTGAGGTTTGCATTTTTGCTCTGGATAAAGTCCAGCCTTCGCTGCTTCGATGCATTTGACAAGTCGCAACCGATCGATATTCGATGCCTTAACACATGTGAAAACTGCAAAGACCTTCTAACACTCACTGATATCAATCATTGATTCTAAGTGTGTCTGTCATACGGTCAACACACGTTGTGGGGGCGAATCAGAGCAATTTTCAAGGCAGATGCCGGCTGGCAGACTGTCGACTGGATTGATTGTTAAGCACCCAATTGATCACATTTGAAAACAGAATTATTCAAGCTGGAATCAGCAAAACTAAGACAGATACGGCCAACAATTCCTGACTCTGTTCGCGGCAGGCAAAACAGGTGGAGAGGAAGAGGGGACTCACCAGCGATAAGATATGGATTATGGAAATGTTGGAAGGCGGGGAGATAAGCAACTTTTTTGACATCGTGACAGGAGCGGGCGGTCAAGAAGTGGGAGAGGAGACCCCGCATTGCACCGCACCCCGGTTTCTTTGCCCATTTCGGACCTTATCTCTTCACTTGGTGCTCGAATTATCGAATGGTCTAGTCACAAGTTCACGACACCGATAGGACATGTTTCCCCGTGTCTTTTTCTTTTCCACACCGATCCGGGCATCGCTGGGGCCGAGTGACGTTGGTTTGGGAAGCTGGATGCCGAGCGAGCGCAACCGAGCTCGGATTTCGGGCCTGCGATATGGGCTTTGGTGATGCTGTCTCCAACGACCCCACTGCCAACGACATTCCCGGATGACACCCAGGACTCACGTCAGATACCACCTCAGGCAGTCAACGGTGTATCTTCAATGCTATCGAGTGTTTATTTGTCGAATGATGATTTCTTTCTCCATTCTGTCGGCCGAGTATGCTAATTGCCGGCGCAGAGGTTCATGTGGATTGCCACGCTGGATCGCGACTTTAGTGAAAGGCTTCTTTGCGTAGCCAGGTCGCTAACGTGGGGTTGGGACCAACCGTCACTATGCAGTCAGCCACTCAACGGTGAGCATCCTTGATGTGCGGGGCTATGTTCCCGCAGCAGGGGTCTTTGAAGGCTGCCAACCACCATGCTTCCATTGCAGGATTCCGGGTGGATGGTAAGGGACGATATCTGGGAGAGCTCCGATAAGAGCTTCAGTCAATTGGGGTTACGATGGATATGGCCATGACGGATCTGGGTGGGAGAGGGTGAGAAAGATATCATAAAAGGCGTCTTCCCCGGTCGTGACCAGCATGAAATTTTGTCCCTAGACCTTCAAGCTCCTTTCAGTCTTTCTGCCCACTGGAGAAAGCATCAATCATGGGCTTCTTCGACAGCCTGAGCCCTCGGGGCGTGGCTACCTCTGCCCTCCTCCTCACCTCCTTCGCCCAAGATGCCCTCGCTCGCCCCAACCCCGACCCCAAGGCTCCTTGGGTGAAGAACACTGGCTTGGGCAAGAAGAAGATGGCCAACCACCTCAAGCGTGCCATCATGGGCGACAGGAGAGCTATCGAGACGCCCTTCTGCTCCGAGACATTGGCCACCGAGATCAAGGCCCCCAAGCCGAACGTTTGGGGCCCTCTGGTGGACGTCGAGGTTGCTTCTGTTGTTGAGTGGCTTTTCGCCCAGGCCGATCTCAACCTGACCGTCACGGAAGAAGCGGGTGGATGGGATAACACCATGTAAGAACCGACTGCGCTACAGCAAGCTGGTGGTGGTTCGTACTGACACATATCTGCGCAGTCAACTTGTCGAAGCCATGTGGCCAAACAAGACTGATGTTCTTGCCTTCGTGGATGGCGATGGCCCTGCGCCGACCAAGTACGCCCACGTCGTTCTCAACAACCGTGCGACGGAAACCCCCCATTACGCTGATATCATCGTTGGACCCTTGCCCCTTGACAATGCTACTGCCAAGTGGGAGCCCCTCGAGTATCCCTACACGAAGCAGAACGGTGGCAAGGTGCGCAACCTCGATGCCGATTCCGACCGCCTCTACTCGGAGTGGCTCTTCAAGATCGGTGCCTCCGTCGCCGACATCACGCTCGATCTGTGGAACGGCACGGCCATGGGCTTGGAGAACGACACCCTCTCCATCTGGGGCATTGACCCTCTCTGGCAGGATGACGGCGAAATCATTCGCTGGGACACCTTCTGGAACATCCCTACTGGCGACTTTGATGACATGACTCTCTTTCCCCTTGGCCTCTACTTCAGCAGCGAAGTCAGCGGCAGAGACCCCAGCAAGTGGGAGCTTCGTGGGTGGCTGTACAACAGCGTTTTCTATGCCACTACTGAGGAGTTCCGTGCTGCCTACTGGTCTGAGGACTTCGTCAAGAACGGGCCCAACGTCGATGGCGACTGGGCTAGAACTGACAAGAACGGAGAAACCCCTGAGATGGACAAGGCCCAGGGCCCCGTCATTGTTGCTCCCGCTGGCGCTCGTTTTGCCGTTGACCACAAGGAGAAGTACGTCGAGTGGATGGACTGGAGCTTCTATGTCGGCTTCAACCGCGACACTGGTCCTGGTCTTTTCGACATCCGCTACAAGGGCGAGAGACTCGTCTATGAGCTGTCCCTCCAGGAGGCTTTGGCTCACTATGCTGGCAACGACCCCATGAACTCCGGCACCGCTTACCTCGACAGCTTCTACGGCTTCGGTCCTTACACTTTTGAGCTTGTCAAGGGATACGACTGCCCTGCCTACGCCACTTATATGAACACCTCGTTCTACGTCAATGAGGAGACTCGCACCCACATCGACAGTCTCTGCTTGTTCGAGTACGTGGCCGACTACCCGATGCAGAGACACACCACCTCGGACTACGTCTCGGTCACCAAGAACACCTACTTTGTGATCAGATCCATTGCCACCATTGGTAACTACGATTACCAGCAGTCCTTCTCCTTCTTCATGGATGGTTCTTTCGCCGTCGAGGTTCGCGCTTCTGGCTACATCCAAAGCGCCTACTTTGCTGGCAATGAGGACTACGGCTTCAAGATCCACGACAACCTCAGTGGTTCCATGCACGATCACGTTCTCAACTTCAAGGCCGATTTCGATGTTCTGGGCACCAACAACTCCATCGAGCTCATGAGCATGGTCCCAGTTTCCAGGTCCTACCCCTGGTCCGCTGGGAAGGTCCGCAACACCATGGCCCTTGAGCGCAAGTTCATCGAGACCGAGGATGAGTCCCGCTTCAACTGGGGCCCCAACTCGGCCACTCAGGTCTTGATCGTCAACGAGAACGAGAGGAACAAGCACGGCGAGATGCGCGGCTACCGTGTGCTCCCTTACATGGGCACTGCTCACTTGACTGTACAGAACAGCACCAACTTGGGCGTCGCTGCTCAGTGGGCCAACCACGACGTTCAGATCACCAAGTACAAGGATTCTGAGCAGAAGGCTTACCACGCCTTCAACACGCAGGATGTCCATGATCCTCCCGTCAACTTTGACAAGTACTTTGATGGAGAATCCGTCCGCAACGAGGACATTGTCCTGTGGCTGAACCTGGGCATGCACCACGTCCCCCACACGGGTGATCTCCCCAACACGGTGCAGACCACTGCCCACTCAGGCATCCAGTTCATGCCGTCCAACTACTTTAACATTGACCAGAGCAGACGTACTGTCAACCAGGTCCGCATCAACTACTTCAACGGCAGCGCCGAGGTGGAGGAGTTTGGCCAGTTCAAGGCCGGCAGCTCCGAGAGCACTTGCAGCACCTGCAAGCTCAACTACACTCCTCTGGAGCCCGAGCACCAGGGCTATAAGGGCGATGTTGTCATTCGCAAGTTCCCCTTTGACCCCAACAACCCGTTCTATGCCACTTCTGGCATCTAAGATGGGAGTGATGATCTGACATGATTATGATTTATGTGGGGATGAATGCCAGGGAGGTTGGTAGTTGATAGACATACCTTATGATTAGATGTAGATGGCAGGCATGTTCAGGGCATGATGTAATGTGGTGGATTGTGTTTGTATGCTTTGGATAGTGTTTTGATGAATACAAATGAAGAAGAATTTGAATATCTGTATCATGTGTCTTGGGCTGCTTTGTGAAAAGTGAGGAAATACCTTGACTCCGGTGTGGTAGCTGCAAAAAAGGTTATGTACTTGAGATGTAGATCTCGCAATTGCATAAAGCGCACAATTCCAACTTATGCAATGCGCCCGGGCCATATCTCGGGCTGACACCCCACACAGCACTTGGGCACCACCTGTTCAACCTCAGCTCACTCGTGACTCCCGCCCTCAACTGCTCAGATACACAAACGCAAATTATTCCGAAGCTAAAACCGTTATCCATCACACCACCATTTACCTGCTCAATTTCACCATCGTTTACCTCAGCCATGACCCAGATCACTCGCCATCATAGCTTCCCCACCCGCGCACCTTCCAGTCAAGCCACGGGTGTTGAAGATTTGATCCAAGTCGAGCCTATGCCTATCGGAGATGACCCGCTTCCTCCTTACTCTCTCAACAATGATCACCCATCTTCCCGTGACACTGCCCTGCCTCGGTCCGACCCAAAAGCCCCTCAAGTGTCCGTCCAGCCACCACGAGAAGAGGTCTACAACGGTCCACCCCGGCTGCATATCCTCGCGGCTGCCTGGGGAGGCGTGATTGTGACGCCTACTATCAAGTCTCTCATCCGGACCAGTCCTCCACCTCCTCATGGCGTTGGCTGTCAGATTCTACAGCTCGAGATGTGCAATATGCACAGTCTCCTCCAGCCAGACCCAGCTTCCGGCACCTACAAGGTTTTGAGTCTCGTATACCGATACGATGGCGACGAATATCCGACCGTTATGAATCTGCCCGAAACGATTCGCCCATCCCTTATCACCATCGCCAAACCCTCTGCCGTATCGCAACTCGGTGGTGCCAACCTTGGCAACGGTGGCTACCGAGCTACCATAACACAGCCGTGGCGGTCCATCACCTCATCCTCGTCTTCATCAGGTCCGAAGGTGGAGATTCTGGCTGTCTTTTACGGCAAGAAGCGCATCGAACATCCGGCCGTGCTGGAGGAGCTAGCAAACTACTTTGAGGGCCGTACGAGGCAGATACGGATGACCAACACATTCTTCCGCGGCGACACGTGGCCGTACACGATAAAATCCTGGACCGTGTACTTTCGCTTTGTGGGTTCCAGGGCGGGCGTGCAGGTGGTTACAGGGTGGGAAAACCAGGCTCTTGAGCAACCGTGGACTCGAGACTGATGACACTGTCCCACCCCACAGATGGAGTTGATGCCTTGTGCATCCGGCAGTAATGGGTAGGTTTGCTTGTTTGTGTCACTGGGCTTCGATTTGTGTCAAGACTCCTTGGAGAGGATGACGTGGGTAGGGGCAAACATGTCATACCTCTCTCTACCCGTTTGATTCCAGCGGTATAAGTGGATTGAATACTTGGAAACATGGATGAATGATTTCTTGAGAAGCCAGTCTCACACGTAATCTGGCAGGATGGCATTATCAGTGTTCACTTTGGTTTTGTTGTTTCTCTTTTCCAGTCAGGCAAACGCACAGCATAGGAGATGGGAGCCATCGACGTTTTACAAAGCCACCCGTTCACTGCTTACTATCCCGTATTATAACAAGACCTACGCTTGCTTTCTGGCGACAGCAGAGGCAACAACAACATCAACAAAAATAACAGCAACAAGAGTCTCGATCATTCCCATCGATCCGATCTGGACAACCCTTCCGATTGCGAGCTTGACAGGTGATCCTTTTTGCATCAACGAAGCGGCACCTCATGAATGGATCGGGAATCATTGCGTTTGTCAGAACGGGGAGACTTTGAGCGTTATTCCGTTCGCGACGGGGGGTAATATTTCGGATTATCAACCCTGCGCCTACACGACCGTCTACCCGGATACAGCGACATCAACCCTCAGCCAGACTCATATCACTTGTACAATGAGAATTCTCTAGATGAAGGATGGCGAGGGGAGGATTATTGGGGATTGGGAATCTGTATTATTATTCTTTTCTTTCATGTTCACATCAGAAAAACATAGTCTACAGATGATAATCTCTCTGGCTGGTCACCTTTGGCCCTCTTCGGCCCCACACCTCCTCGATGTTCATGTCTTCCCTGCCGCTGTGTTGGTCTGTTAGCAACCGTCTTTCTATTTATCTGACCGCCATGAAGGGAAAGAGACTTACTCATCCTTGAGGTTGATATACGGCTCCGTTACCCCTTTTGCCGTGTCGGGGTTTCTGAAGATGACGTTTTTGGTCTGTTATAATCGCTTTTGCGTCAGTCACATGCTCCCACATTTTTCCTTTTTTGCTGTGTCGAAAAAGACTCACCAGCCCCAAAGTAAGATGAATCCCAGCCGGCGCAACCGCCAACTGTTCCTCCGCCTCTTCCCCCCTGACCAAAGCAGTGATGTTCCTCGCAGCAACACCAGCCTGCACCATCCCCGGCTTTGCGGCCTTGTGAGCCCCGCAGTCGTTGATATCACCCACGGCGAAGAGGTTTTCCCACGGGCCACCGTCGATCTGCATTGTTGGTTTGACTTTGACGAATCCATTCTTTTTGTTGATCACACCATTTCCAAGTGAGCATCGCAACCACTGGTTATTTGGCGTTTGGCCCGTCGCGGTGATGACGAAATCAGCGGTTAGGGTCCGCCCGTCTTGGAGGTGGACGTCTATTGGTTGAGCTGTGAGGGGGAAGCCACGCTCGGGGATGGCGACCCTGCTTTCGGTGATGAGGTTGACGCCTAATTCAGCAAAGCGAGACTTGATTAAGTCGGAGAGGGACGGGTGGTAGGCTGGCATTAAGTTATGTCGGGAGTGAATCAGGGTTATGGGTTTGTGGGGGTAGATTTCTTTGAGATCGCACGCCATCTGGACTCCTACTGCGCCGCCGCCGATGATGATGATGGAGGGGGCGGTGCGGAGGGAGGATTGGTAGGATTGGAGGAAGGTGATGGCGCGGGGTTTGGTGTTGTGGGGGATCGTGCCGGGGGGAGAGAGGTTGGTGCCGGTGGCGGCGATGAGGTGGGTGAAGGGGACGGTGGTGGAGCCTTGAAAGGGGGTGTCGATGTGGAGGGTGGAGGTGGTGGGGGAGAGGGAGAGGGCTTTGGCTTGGATGACCTGGTGGCGGGAGGGGTCGGGGGAGAGGGAGAAGGTGGTGGTGTAGGGGATTAGGCATTTGTGTTCGTGAGAGGGGAGGATGGCGAAGCGAGGCTGGGAGGGAGGGTTAGCTGGGGAGAGGAAAGGGGGGTGGGAATGGGTGAGGCACGTACAAAGGCGAATAGATGGTGGAAGTGGGTGTGGGGTTCGATGAGGAGGACCTTTAGAAATGTTAGTAATAGGATCGTCGCAACTAGAGATAGGGTTGTCCTTACACGGTGAGAGGAGGGAAGGAGTTTGGCTAGTTCTTTTGCCGTTGCCTGTCAAAACAAAAGGGGGAAGTCAGCGATGGTGCCCCTGAATGGACCCTAACCCTGAACAAAACTGACCACTCCGACGTAGGAGCCGCCGACAACGACAACATTCTTAAACGCTTGTGTCATGTTTGCTGTGCTTTATTTCAAATTCTTGATTGTTTTCTCGACTTTGTAAGAGAAAAAAGCTGACGATCTGTGCGATGTTGTTTCAGGATGTGGCTGTGGATTTGATGGAAGTGGTCCTGGGAAGCTGTGGGCTAATCTGATTGCATCTTTTAGTCTGAAAGTTGGGACAGTCGCGAGGAAGTATCAATTTTATGGAAACGAGCTCAAGCCAGGATTCTACTCTATTATTGAAATACGGCCTGCGCTTTCAAGCATTGATCCCTTCCTTCAAGTCTCATGATGGACTGCGGCAAACAAGGGTGGGGACCGGCTTCGGCTTCGGGTTTTTCATGGGTTAACTATTCACCGCAACAAAGTCCTCCAGTCAACGTTTGTTTCTCATAACTAGCAACTGAGTCAAGATTTTGCAACTACATTCTTGTAAAATAGCTGCCGTTCCATCAGACGTCCCTCCTTGACTCATGGACCCATTATGTTGCCCGGCCCCCCGCTGACAGGAGACTCAGCGGCCGCCATTCCTGTGGTGTTCTGGGTTGTGGTAAATGTTTTCCTCACTGGCCCCTTCGACTGAAACGTATGTGTTAGGAATGTCCTCGAGTCATTGTAGTCATTGCAGGATTAAGGAGGTTGGGGGGGCACCTACGTGGTATTCCCTTTTGGGTGTGCGGCCGAAACTTCTTCCTGATTATCTGCTCGGCAATCGAGATGTCCTTCATGGCTTGATCCTTTTTGAACTTCTCAAACTCCTCATCTTCAGTGCAGTTGTTGTTTTGGCCCTGCTCACTTTCAACGTCCTCCTCAACGTGGTAACCCTCGTGTCTCACGGATCCGTACGCGTTAGCGATGCTAACGAATTGAGCCGGCTTGGGACTCGGCCTGTGGCGATAGTGATTGATCTGGTTCTCACAGACTATGGTAGGATCCCGGTGTCCTCCGCATGAGGGTGAGCCGTTGCAGTAGGTGTCCCAACCAAAGACAAACGATTGAGACCTCTCTGGCATGTAATAGATATGGCCTGCGGGGGAGGGGGCTCTGTAGTCATCCATACCCTCAATCATCTTTTTGGCGGCCTGGTTGAGCATGGCGGCTGAGCAGGCCTTTTGATAATATCCCAGGTTGCAGAGCCAGCCCACGACGTTCTCTCCATCTGGATGGTCTGTTTTGCAAATGGCCTTGCCGCCCAATTCCCAAATGAGGTAACGATCGTCGCACCAGTCTTGGAGGCATCTGTGAACATGGCGGACCCTGGTGAGGTTGATGTGATGTCCAGAGTGAACTGGATTCCATGAGGGAAAGGACTGGACCTTTGGGTCATCGGCAGGTCTGGGCACCGATGGAGGCAACGGATCATCTGGGGAGGCAGTAACTCCTCCAAAGAGAGATGTAACCGCGGCTAAAAGCCATGAACCAGACAAGGAGTACTTCATTGAGACGCGGTCGTGAGAGTGATGTGGTGTTTTGAGCGAGGGAAAATAATCCAGTTCAAAAGTAGCACGGAAGGAAAAAGCTTTTCTCAACGGTATTAGAGTTTCGAATTCAGACCAGGTGTCCTGATCCGAGAGCACAATCTGTGATAGCTTAAGGTGTGGTCACGCCGCCATGGCTTTTATGTGTATCGGTTTTTAGCTGATAAAGTTGACGCCGTTGGACTCATGCCGTATATCATGGCTTGCGTGCTTTTTGCAGGCCGGGAGGCACGACTTGGGCTTTTCTACCTTCTCTTCTTTTCTTTCTCCCAACTCCCGGTGTTCAACTGCGAGTTGGCCAGTCTTGCAACATTACTGCTCCCGCTTGACTTGACGGCTTCGACAAATCCCAAACATGAAGCTGTGGGTAGTGTGGTTCGGTATCCTCTGCAGCACTCTTGCAGGCGCAGCTCCCAGCTCACTGCAGACTCGGCTCGTCACTCGACAAAATCCGCCTGCGACCCAGCCAGCTGGGCCTCCCAAGGCTAAGCAGCCCCTCAAGAGCAGATGCAACAACGAGTGCCTGGAAAAGACCTATGTTCAAGTTGGGTGTTCTCACGCTCATGACTGGATGTGTCTTTGTGTGTATGTGATCAACACATCTATCAAGCATCGATTCAAAGCTTACAACTTACCAACCCTTAGTGAATTTGATGGGGGACAATGGGACATCGCGAACGCTGTTCAGCAATGCTTTCTAGACAATTGCTTGGATGCCGAAGACAGGTAAGCCCCTGACTATTTCCGCCATGAATCGACCAAAAGCTGATGCATTTCTAGGATGTCCTGGCGAGGGATCACCAACAGTCATTGTGGACGGGACATGAAGTCTCTATCGAAGCTCGACGTGTGGGGAATTCTGAGAAGTAAGCAAGAAAGCGAAATGGACGAATAGATGGAGATAACTAGAAACCTGGAATAGAGAGTCATGGGTGGAATGCATTAATACCTAGTAAATTCTTTGTTTTTCTTCACCAGTGGTGTATTCTTCCCCTGCACCACTTCCAGTAGCCGTTGCCCCTGAGTAGCCTACCTCCAGGTTGCCTGCATGTATGTGAAGCTTCAGAGAACTGAGATTCATGTTCCTGTTCCTGTTTCTGCTCCTGTTTCTGCTCTTGTTTCTGTTGAACTGTCTAGGTTCAATGAGTTCCGCTTGTGGATCTCCAGGCCAACCGGCGGCAGCTGCTGAACGAAAATGGTGAAGCACTCGGTTGGAGCCGTTTTAGCGGTGACTTCCTCTTCGTATCTCACGAGGCGTCGATTTTCCTCTTCATGGTGGCATTACGGGCCCGGGGTGGCGGCATGAAGCGAAAAGTTTAGATCACCGCACCCGAGGACTTATCCGGCCGGGCAGTCACACGGTGCTTTACTTCTCTGACTTCCTTTCCCATCTTTTTCTTCTGTTCCCATCCTCGCCTCTTCTGATCTGGCCTGACCAAGGCAACAGCCTCCTATCGTACTCGCCGATCATTCTCTCGACTACGATGCTGGCCTCCCTGTTGGTGGCGGCGGGCTTCTCAGCATCGGCTGTGGCAGCCCCGTCAGCTTTGTATCCTCAGACAAAATGCATGGATGTTGCCAGCAAGATCCAAAAGGCCATTCGCCATGGATTTCCTCGCGTAGGTTGTCCTCCAGAATATGAGCCCGGATCCATGATGTGCTAAGTTTGGTGATATGTGACGCGCAGTTTGTGACTGTCGATGAGAATCGAAATTGCAAACCTCAATATCGGCTTAACAGGGGCGAGTGCTGGGATCACATGAGCCCCGACAACAATTGCAAGGCCTACTGTGAAACAAGCCATGGGGTGAGTGCTGCCGCCGCATCACGTCTTCTCTCCTCGCCCCTGACTAACTGTTTGCCACAAGTGGTATTGGGGCCACCCGCGGGTCCTGGGCGTTCGGAGCTGGCACAACCCATGTCAACGAAGCGATAGTTGCGGGATCTCTGTGAGTCTCGGTGGCCCAGTCGGCGAAGCAACGACCGTCATGATCAAGGACGAATCTTCCACTGGAAACAGCACCACTTACAAGGATGGAATATCATGGGGCGATACATGGACTGTTGCGGATACCTTCAACTTCGGGGTAACCGGCACAGCCGGTGTCGGTCTGTCTAATATACCGCTGTTTGATGGGGTTCCAATCATGGGAAAGGCCGGTGTTGACATGACATCGGGTTATACACACAGCGACGGCCAAAGATTCGAGCAAAGCCGAAAGCGGAGTGTGGATTGGGAGAGTAATGTCAAGTCTTCTCAGTCGTATGGGATCACGAGGACACGGCAAAGATCCCTTTCATACTCTACAACCGGTAGTTGGTCAAAAGACGTCTGGGCCAATGACTATTGTGGCAGCTGGTTTGCGGTGCCGCTCTTGGGGATGTAAGCCCGATCATGCCATCTTGCTTCCACGCCGAGAGATTGTGTGCTAATGTTTGAGCGTAGGAGTTGTGGCAGAGCAGCGATGGGCGACTTGGTGAAGAATTCTCTCAATAACCACACTCGATGCAATCTCGACAAGTTTGGATCGTTCGACGTGTGTGCCTCGTATGGGTTCAAGCACGAGACGGTTCCCGATGAATCTCGCACCAGGACGGTATTTGTGCTGCGCGACTGCAAGCGAGGTTTTATCCTCCCTGGCGAGTGGCAGCAACATGAGTTTGCCTACAGCACCATTTCGTCCATGCCTGAGTACTACAGGGACCACATCTCGAGATGGGGCATCAGAAACCTAGACGAGAAGCCCGAGGACGATGAATGGGTGTTCCAGAGACAGATGGACCAGAAGCTCCACAAGTTCACAAAGACCATTGGCGTTACCGACTACAACTTCAAGTACTGCGGAGAGGGCGAGTACTGCGTCCAACTGAAGTTGACCAAGGATCGGTGCTATGATATCCCGCGTGGCTATGTCAGTATGCCCGATGAAAGCCCCAAATCAGCCCACGTTGTTTCGGCCACCGTCATGCCCGGCCATTGCTGTGTGCTTTTCTCCAGACACCAATGTCTTGGACAGGCACAGCGTCTGCTCCCCGGAGATACGAAGCTGGAAGAGGTTGCGTATGAGGGTCTCGCCCACAGTGTTGTCTGCAATGTGAGTGACTATTGCCGCTCTCAGACAGACGAAGGTTATGGCAGCGCCAGCGAGGATGACTAGGGGTGTTAGCCGTGGCTTTCCATAATTGATTGGGACGGCAAACTTCTTCGGATACCCTCGGAGTAATGAGAAGGAGTTAGATTGGAGTAGATGGGAGGACCTGTGAGCTCGTTTGCTAGGTATGTTGCTAGATAGGCAATACATTCCAGGAGTCTATTGATGAGGTAATCGTGGCCAAATTACTACATATCAACATATATCATATTCTAATGCCAACTCGCTGTTGCTCAGGAAAACCCAACCATCCGTGACGTAGAGGCCTGAGGTCCAGACCTGTGTGAGTTTGTTTAGCATGATTCGCAGCCAAAATCCACGAATTGCTGATTGTGGAGAAGCGGGCAGGTAGGCTAACTACGTACTTTCAGAACACGAAAACCTAGATAGAGTCAAGCCTCGGACCAAAGCTTACAGTGGCCGGGTCGAAGACTATCTTTAGAAGGTTTGGGCAGGCTCACAAAGATGGACCAAAGGCAGGTTTCTCGATGACAATCAATTTTTTCATCCAGCTGAGCACAAGAATATCAAAGAGCCCCTCTGATCCATCTAAAAAAAAGGCGAGACAATCTTGTCGAACGTGCCTCGGAAAACGTCAACACACCTAGCAATATTCGAGATGGGTAGGCTTACTGGGCTTCTTCTTGCCTTGCTTTCGCCCCTGTATGTTCTCGGCAGTCCCAAGACTGTCGCGGCCTGTGGGAGCACTGGCTTATCGCTCTTTGCTGAGGCCAACTATGAGGGTCCCTGCCAGGCTTTCTCGCCTGAGACTCTCGACAACACACACCAGGCCAGCTGCGGTATGTTTCTCTTTAATTGTTGCCTCCAGAGGCTCCACTATCTAACCATGATCATTACACGCCAATAGTGGACATCAGCCCCTCTATACCAGTGAATTCCATCTACAAGGGCTCCTCCCTCAGCTGCTGCTTCTTATACGAGTAGGTCTTTTGCTCCACATCCACAGGCTCTCTTTCAATCTGTCCATAACTGACGACTGCAAACTACAGAAAACCCTGCCCGGACCCGTCGTCCCGGTTCTACCCTCAGCGCCCCAATCTTGTGTCTCAGCGAGTCTTTGTCCCCGGCATCTCGGATCTGTGTGGTTTCGGCTGGGGGGGAAACACCATCAAGTCCATCGTTTGTCCCGACAAACACACTTGCGAGTCCTTGAAAGATGACATGTCTACCACGAAACTCACTTTCTTTGTTGAAAAGGAGATTGAAAATCCATTCACTGGGCGTGTCACTAAAAAGAAGGAGCCGCAGAAGAGGGAAGTCAGTTTGAGGGGGTACTGGTTGGATTTGCAACAGGTCAAGGGTCACAAACGGGCCATCTGAGTCCGACATGTCAGGCCAAAAGCCGGGAGAAGACTAAATGCGCAGCTAGCAAACTTGTTATCAGTCTATTCCCACCTTTCCACAGGCAGACAAGGGAACCAAATACAGAAAACAAATTTACAAGCTCTTCCTATCCTCCTTGATCAAATCCGCCGCCTTCTCCGCAACAGCATAAACCACACTCTGAATATTTCCCACCGGCTCCATCGGGAACACGCTCGCGTCCACCACCCTAAGCCTCTTGGTCCCGTACACCCTCAACTTCGCATCCACCACACCGCCCTGTTCCCTTGGCTTCATGGCGCAGCTGCCAGACACATGAAACACGGAGATCTGCCTCTTGCGGACAATTTCCTTTGCCTTTTCCAGATCCGTCGCCACAAGCCCCTCCGGCTGCCTCTTCCCCCCGTCCTTGAGCAGCTTGCCAAACGGCGTCGACTTGTCGACGAGCCGCTCGACAAACTCGACGCCGCGGGCGAGGAGCTCCATGTCGAGGAGGTTGGAGTTGTACTTTGGGTCCCATACCGGGGCGGCGTGGACGTCGGGGCTGGAGATGTGCACGCTGCCGCGGGAGAAGGGGTGGTTGAGGATGGTCATGACGGTGATGTAGTTCTCGGGGAGGACCGGGAGGATGTACTCGGCCATGGACTTGGGGACGTCGGGGATGGAGACCTGGGTGGGGAAGAGCAGGAACTGGAAGGTAGCCTCGTCGGGGGACTCGACGAGTTTTCTGATGGCTTGCGCGTCCGGGGTGGTGAGTGTGTGCTCATGGGAGGCGAGGAGCTCCTTCTTGGCCTCGGGGGAGACGATGCCGGAGCCGTCGACGAGGGGGGAGTAGGCTACGCTGATGGTGCTCTGGCCGAGAGGTCCGGCGCCGGAGGCCTGGTACATGCCTACCAGAGCGTTGAGAACGTTGGGGTCACGGAGGACATCTCCTGACGGGGTCATATCGGCGACCTCGAAGCTCTGACATACAATGGGGTGGTCTTGCACGTTCTCGCCCACGCTGGGGTTCTCAACAATGACGGGAATGTTGTGCTTCTCGAGGATGTCCTTGCTTCCAATACCGGAAAGCTCCAGAATCTGGGGTGACTGCAGGGTACCAGCCGACAGGATGACTTCGAGGTTGGCAGATATCTGCTTCTTCTCACCATCCTTGGTCAAAATCTCAACACCAGTGGCAACAGGCTCATCTCCCGTGGTGTCAAAGACAATCTTTTCCACCAAAGTCTCGGTGAGCACCACCAAGTTGGATCGCTTCGCAACCTCTGGGTTGTAATAGCCTGTGGCTGCGAAACTTCTGGTGTGTGTTACTGGATCAATGCTGGCCTGGTTTTGGAAGGCACCCAATGCCCTTCCATCACGAGGATCCGTGGTGACCTCCAGGCCTTGTCCAGCAAAGGTCTTCAACCAAGCTTGGTTGGTTATATTGTAACCTTCACTGAAAGTGACGTGGATGGGCCCGTCACCTTTGGCGAGGTCCTCATTGTGATAGGTTAACCCGCAGAGGTCCTTGGATGACTGGGGAGGAGTGTGGACGGTTGCAAACTTGCGCAGGTAGGGAGCAAGAGAGTCAAAGTCCCAGCCCTCGTTGCCCAGGGCTGCCCAGGCGTCAATGTTGCCCTTGGAAGGATACAACAGCATGAGGAAGTTGAGGGCCGAGCTGCCACCAAGCATCTTCCCGCGAGCTTGGTTGATGACCCGGTTGTTCAGGGTAGGCTACGAAACATGATCAGCAAAGGGCCCTCCTGGTCAAGAGAGCGAGTGGCACGACCTACCTGGGGTGTTGATGTGAAGTTCCAATCGTATTCATCCTTGCCGTACAAGCCGGCAACGAGACCCGGGCAAAGAACCAGGGGGTCACTGCTACGGTCTGCACCGGCCTCGATGACAAGAACACGGACATCGCTGTCTTCGGAGAGCCGGTTGGCAATGACGAGGCCGGCAGTGCCGCCGCCAACGACGACATAGTCGAACGGCTTCTCAAGGTCAACAGCAGCCATGATGTATGATGGGAGGTTTGCTGATGGTGGGTTGTACTGAACAATCTGGGCGCTCTCGGCAAGATGCGGGCTGGATGTTGCTGAAGATGCAGAAGAAGGGGGCACCCAAAGCTGGACAGATATGGAAACAGAAAGGGGGTCTCGCCAATTGTATGCACAAGGGGGAGCAGGCAAGAGATCTCGGCTTCGGCAGTTCGGGGATAACGAACAATTGGGGGTTCGCAAAGTGGATATCACCAGGCTCGCAACACGCAGCAGAGAGGAGTCTGGAGAAGCCGGTATGAAGATCAGCCTCGTTTCAACCGAGTATGTCGCGAACGTGGTCCTTTTGTTTGCTTCAGTTCCCCTCTCGAGCCAGTCCCCCAGCCCCCACTGGGCCATGCCAATGGTTTACCACCGCCGACCCCCAACATGGTCTAAGAGTGTGTTTATTCAGGGGCCGCCCCTCCACACCTCGGTGTCGTGAGCCCCAGAAATGTGGGCGTTCTGCAGGTGTTCTGCGTGTTCTGCAGGTCGGTGGCTGCAGTTGGGGACGTTCTGGCTCGACAATGACACCCGCAAGCACGCCAAGTTGGTTGAAAAAAGACTGAGGTTACACTGGGGTCATGAAGAAGCGAGAGATATCCTTAGAGGTGGGCAGACTCGAGGTGGTATGGAGCGGCAAAAAGGGGCGCAGATCTGCACCAGGTAATTGGGGCCAGGGTTAAGGGCGGGGTATCGACTATTGTTTGAATGGCACGATGGACTCGTCCAGCTCTCGCGCTATCGACGCAGCAAGACGGGAGTCAATGGGAGACTTTGAATTCACCATGCCTGGAGGTGGTTTTGGGGCACGGAAAGTGGGGGTTAAGCAGGAAGTGATTGCCCGGGGAAGCCATCCGGAAGAGGAGATATTGACGAAGACCTCAAAAAACGACGTCTCGAACCCCACACAGCTCAAACAAGCTAGCCCATGTATCCTTGCAGAACAAGGTCTTTCTTGGATTTCGTCTGCTTCTTCGTCCTTGCTGTCGTCTGCTGTCAAAGACTTGCCAAGGTCCCTTGTGCTCGGACACGCCGTTGATGGCTTCCGCAGTGGAACTTGAACGCGCCGTCCCTAGTAGTGCAACGGTTTTGTCTTACCGCAGCGGCCATCAAAATTTATATTTTCTGTGTTGGAAGCCGGATGAGAGGACCTCTTCGTGGTCCAGAGATTTGGCCGGGTATTACTATTCCTTTGAGCCAGTTGTGCCAGTTGTGCCAGGCTGGAGCCAAACACACAATATTATATCTCAGTTCCACCCTGCCCTGACAGCACCATCACATCACTCACATAAGCTTGCATAGACCCAAAATCATCAGGTACAACCGAGGCTGGGCACCAGAGCTTTCAGAAAGCAGGCCACATCTTTATCCAAAGACCCCGAAAGACTTCGCTTATTGCTTGACCAGTCTCGTTTCTCCAAGAGGAACCCAGACGGCACATGCACGGCACAGCATCACTTACACCCCCCGGTCGAATAGGTGTGCTTCCTCTCATGGGCAATGCAACGCCCTTCTGCAGTTTATTATTTCTCTTTTCTTTCTTGTAGATGTGACTGCTACCCACACGAGGCACGACGTGCTTATCCTGCTGCTCATCTTTTCTTTCTCGGGTCCCGACAACTACCTGGGTTGCTTGCCGGCCATGCCCCGGATGCCATATTGACGATCTTTACCTTTTTACTCCGTCCCCTGTTGCTTACACTGCTCCTGAGCAAGTGGTGGGCATTAGCAACCGCTCCACAGTGATCTTAGCATTGCCCCAGTTTCTATCTTTTCTCTCTCCTTTCAAGGACAGCTTCCTTGCTCAGACTCGGGATAACTGCCGTGGCCTTTTCTCACTAAAAGGAAGGGGACCACTCCCTTTGGCCTCCCTCCCCTCCATCTTGTCAGATCAACATTTTAAGATGTTTGAATACGTCGAGTTTCCGATCCTCCCGATCGTCAAAACCCATCTCATCATCAACTGTGTACTAGCCGTCATAACTTTGGTGATCCTTGGGCTGAGACTCTTTGCTCGCTTCCTGACGGGAGCTGGCCTGTGGTGGGATGACTACCTCATTCTGTTTGCCGTCCCTCAGGGCATGGCCATGGTAGTGATTCAGGGCCTTTGTAAGTCGAACGACTCTCCCCTCGCTCTCGAGACACAGATGTACTGATATTTACCTTCTTTCAGGGGCACCGATGGGTGTAGGATATCCAATGGCCGAGACCGCTCCAAATATCGAACACATCCTGAAGATGCTCGTCTCATACGAACTGATCTATGCGACATCCATCAGCACCATCAAGCTCAGCGTCCTCATCTTTTACCTCCGTGTCTTCGTCAACAAAACGATGCGCATGGCCACCAAGGGCGTCATCATTTTTGTTTGTCTCTGGTCTGTTGGGAATATACTGCAGGTGTTTCTGATTTGTCGTCCTTTTGCCGCCATCTACACCGTCGCTCTGATGCCAACAGCGCAATGTGGTGACCAAGTCGGGTCTTTTATTGCCATAGGCGCGTTCAACATCATCACCGACGTGTTGATCCTGACGCTCCCGATTCCAACGGTGTGGACTCTGAAGACCTCCAAGGGCAAGAAGATCGCCCTGACAGCCGTCTTCTTGGTTGGTTTACTGTACGTGATTCCCTCGCCTTCTCCTTTCCGTTCGCACATCTAACAAACCTCTCCCCCTTCCAGCGTCAGCGTGGTCGCCATGATCCGCATCGTAACCCTCACCCAGCTCGACCTCGTCAACCTGACCGAATCCATGGTCTGGGCCGACTTCTGGTCCGCGACCGAGCCCAACCTCGGCATCTTCTGCGTCAGCCTCCCCATGCTCGGCACCCTCTGGACCCGCTATTTTTCTCGCAAGAGCCCCTCCAAGCTCGACCCGTATCACTCCTCTGAGAACGGCACCAACGGCACCAACGGGTTCAGCAAGCTGAAGAACAGCTCCAACCCTGGCACCGACACGATCGTGATGGAAGATTTGTACGCACCGAACAAGGAGGTGTATCACAAGACGGACGTTGCTGCTACCACGCCGGATGGGGATAGGGCGGGGACGCCGCTGAGGGCGAATAGCTCCGAGGAGGCGCTCACGATGCAAGTGGGGGATCATCGGAACTATCATAGGCAGCCGGAGGGGATTAGGGTGCAGACGAAGTGGACTATTTCGGTTGATTAGAATGGTGTACAACAGCTTTTTTACCTGCCTACACATACATCTACGGGCACAGTTTCTTGTTTGTTGGCTTACGGCTTTCATTAGATACGGATTATTGGATTGGAGTGCAAATTCTTCATGTACATCACCATATTTGGATACTCATGTTTTTCTTTTTGCGTTTTGGGAGGAGGGGGACACGAATATATGAGTGAGGTGGGAAAAACAAGGCTCGGGAAAAAGCAAATCAGTTAGATACGGCTACCTACGGATACCTACTACTAGAGAAATCAATCACATTAAAGACAACAAACACTCAGCTATTCAGCGTCTGCTTTCACGGAGCAAATCATCGCTTGTTGTCCAATAGGCTTCATGCTTCATTGGGACGTTTCAAAGCATAGCTAGTGGACAAGTTAGCTGTAGTAGGATGAGGCGTAGCAGGATGAGGCTCAGCGGCACAGAGAACGTAGAGATAAGCGGACGGAATCCCAGAGGATCGCACAGACTCTGCCGCGCGCCGCAAGATGCAACGGTTGACGGGGTTGACTCCACGCCGCTGGGGCACATACACACATCGCCGCATCGTCGGGACGAGGGACCCGATTGAGAGGTTTTGCTGGTGGCGTTTGCGTGGTATTCGGATTTGTGCGAGACTGATTCTTTGAGGCGAACAAACAGTGGACTGGCCGTATTAGGTCAATGGTGGATCTTGAATTCTGGTTGGTAAAGATGTGAAGAGGACAGTTTTGGGAAGCCCCCTTTTTTATACCCCTATTCTCCCCCTGATGTGGCAACACATAGATACATTACTGAGTCAGCAAGCGACTAGCTAACGACTATACGTAATTGGCACAACGGCAGGCGTGTTTGATAGAAACCATAGATTTTGAATTGTAAAAGAAATCTAGAGAAGTAAATTGTGTACATATGTCTGGCCACACGTGCAGAAACGTGTAATATTCACCAGCTTCTGTAGTCCAAAGTCCGAACTACAAAACCGAGACAGTGGCGGTGGCACAGACCATCTAGTAACGTCCATAGTTTCTTGTAGATATTTATAAGCAGTCTAGAACCGATGGCTGGCGGGTATGTGACACCAATGTTCAAGCTAACGATTCAAAAGAGGAAAGACGAGAATCAAACCCAAGCCAACGTAGGCAAGCATGTGAACAAACAATAGCAATCAACAAATCCGGATGGCTGGTATACGAAAACGAAAATCAAACCGTTATCATTTCCATCATGATCTCGCCAGCTGCTCGCATACACTTCATATCTTGGTCCCCGGCCTCGCCAACGCTCTCTGCTGCCGTATCGCCGAACTGCTGATCTTCGCCGAGAAATTGTCTTCTGTTTTGGTACTCTCTTTCTCCTCCAACACATCCTCCGCATCCAGCACATCCACCTCAAACACCTCCAACGTCTTCCACCCCTGTTCAGCCCTCTTATCATTCACTGCCTTGCCTCCTGACCTCGTCTCCCCAGACACAACCAACGCATCAACATTCTCCACCGTGATCGTCGGCCCAAAAGGATCTTGAATCCTGACACAGTGAACAAGAATTGTCCCATCCCTAAACCAAGCCTTGACATCGCCGTCCCTTTCCTCCACTCGTTGCGGTTGCTGAGTGTCTTTCCATCCTCTTTCCGAGAGCTCGAGAATCCGGGACAGAAACAAAATCACATTCCTCGCTCTGGTTTCCCAAGACTGGACGAACTCGGCATACTTTTTGTTTTTCAAAAGCTCATCGCCTGTGATGCCGATGATGTAGGTGCAAGGTTGCATATTGGCGTCATCTTTTCTTGGGACTTTCAACAACAGCGCAGCGGCGGTGAGGAGAAGCTTGTGACCTGGGTGTAGATAGTCAAAGGTTCCACCGAGGCAGACGACAGGGACCCCCGGCGTCCGAGCAGGTGTTGGGCGTGGTATATTTCCTTGAGGGACAACATTCATAGTGATGCCCCCTTCGACAGGAATCAACTGCTCCTGCAGCAATGTTTGCCTCCCCTCAGCGAGCTTGAGATAGGTCTGATAAAACTGAAGCCCAACCTCGCTTCGGACGTGGAAGATGTAGTTCCATGGGTGATAGGCCGAGGCAAAGGTTGCGAGGTCAATCACGGTGGTGTTGTTGGTCTCAATGGCAGGGCGGAAGTCTTCAGTGAAGCGCTTGTTGCGGTTGTGGTCAATCAAAACGACTGTGGCATCGACTGAGTTTGGCCCGCCGTCAATTTCGGTGCCGATGCCAAGCTGAGCAGAGACGACGGAGATGATGGTGTAGATGCCGGCTACCAAAGCCTGGGCTTCGGTCCATGACAGGGTCTTGGACCGCAAGAACTGGCCGTGCAATATTGGGCATTCGACAGCTACGGTGAGTTTAGAGGCGCCATTTGGTCGCTTTAGCCTTGAGAGTGCAGCAGTGATGGATGGTCGATATGCCGTGTTTAACAACGAGCGACTTAAGGGGTCGGGAGGAAATGGAAGCAATAGCAACGAGGGTAGTTCGTCTCGAGGCATGGTGAATAGCTATGACTGGTTGTGTGGAAATTGGTGATAGATTCAAGATGTGTCTGGTGGCAGATGTTGAGAGTATAATACAGGTGACGGGACGTTGTTTAGCGGGACGTTGAGATGGGTCACTGGTGCACAATGATAACCGCGGTTCGTCCTCAGCGCTGCAGATACCCGCTCGGCTGGTCTGGTTGGGTAAGGTAACAGGTAGCGGGAACACGTGAGGTCTGCAGTTGTTCTCCCGCCGGGTTTGTTTCTCCAACTCCCTCTGCTCTGACGATTGAAGCTTCCGCTGATGCTGTGAGGGGCCTGAAAGGAAGCTACCTATAATCCAGCTTGTTGTTAGCGGAGCAGCCGGTCCACCAACCTCCAAAAAGGCCGCGGGGCTACCCTTGGGTAGAAGCAACGGTTCAGGCAGGAGATGCACATCACCCCAGAAGCCATCCGCTGTGTATGTGTCTCGCTGTGTGGCTTTGATATTGACCACCATTCAGGTACCCGTAGGTCGTTAGATTTGAGTCAACAAGTGACGCCCTAGATCAATCCAACGTGTCAGAGACCAGCCGCAGACACCTGGTCAGTGCTCAGTAGGCGGCTGGCGATTCGCAACTTGGCGGCCAAGGTAGTAGCCCCGTCGGCGGCTGGATTGGGTGCACGATTGCTGCCAAACCGAAACATCACATTTGGTCGCCCGGTTTGGGAAATCCCCTCTTCAGCATAGCACAAGTCCTGCGATCTTCTACCGCAAGCCAATCCTGGGCTCTTGGGCCCAAACAGCCACATCTCGCGCTGAAGACGCGACACTGACACCGGTCTTGCATTCCGGTCGCAAGACGGAGCCACGGTGGGCGGACATCGCATCGCTCTGGCGCATCTCGAACTACGAACCACCCCGCTCCCCCAAACAAGTACTCCAATCATCCCCCGCCTCCCGCCGCTGCTTGATTCGAGTCGACCCTTCGATCAACCAAGCTCGGACCCAGCACCGAACCTCCTGTGTGCTGCGCGCAGAATTTTGAGAGTGTCCGAGACCATGAACCAACAGCAGCAATACCAGCAGCCGTCGCGGCGAACAGACGCCTACTCGTCGCAACACGACGAACTCCACCTACCCTCGTCATCCAGCATGGCCCAACAAGGCCAACATCCCCTTCAACAGCAGCAGCAGCAGCTTCCCACCCGCCAATATTCCTCTGGGCCCGGCGTTCCTCCCCATATCAAGCTCGAGCAGTCCCCAAATCCTCAGCAGCATCACCACCAAAGCGCCGGTGTAGTGCCCAACGTGCTACAGCCGGGCGGGCTGCAAACCAGACCTCCTATCATCTCGTCAAATACCGCTCCGGTCCTGCCTACCATGCAGCAACAGCAGCCACCAGACTATCAGCCTCATCAAACACCAACAAAACCCAACTCGATGAACCTGTCGCATAATTACCCGCGATCCAGCCCCGCCGCTCCCTACGAGGGCGGGTCCGGCTACTCTGCCTACGCTCCCAACACTCCTGGCGGTGCCGGGAGCTCTTCGCAGTACATGTCGCCAACCGATTCAAAATACAGCCAGTCCTCGGGCTCCCAGCGCATCCCCTCCAATGCGCCCCTTGGTCTCGCTGACATACGGCCCCGCGCTGACTCGAGTCTTTCCGATGGCATCCCCGGGACCACCTCCTACGAGCATGCAAACACTCAGTCACGTACCAGCAACTACATGGCCCCATGGGCTCTCTATGCGTTCGACTGGTGCAAATGGGCTCCCCAGGGAAACAGTGCTGGGAAAGTAGCTATTGGGAGTTATTTGGAAGATGGGCACAACTACGTAAGTACATGCGAGCGATATGTCGCTGCTTGGAAATGTCTTCTCTAACTGGTTCACTTCCGGTGGTAGATTCAAATTCTCGACGCTCAAGTGTCTCCCACACCGTCCGACGTCTACTCGCCCGCCGGGTCGAGGTATACAATGGACTTTACTAGAATCGCCGAAGCGACTCACTCCTATCCCGTCACACGTCTCCTGTGGGAGCCTCCATCGTCACAAAAACAGTCAACCGATCTTTTGGCCACATCCGGTGACCACCTCCGCCTTTGGTCTCTTCCTTCCGATCCTCAAGTTCAGACTCCTGGCTCCTCGATAACGTCAAGAAACGGCCGTGACATGCCGATTACGAAACTCACCCCATTGGCTTTGCTCTCCAACTCCAAGACACCCGACCACACAGCACCCCTGACCTCGCTCGACTGGAACACCGTGACCCCCAGCTTAATTATCACGTCCAGCATCGACACTACCTGCACCATCTGGGATATTCCATCCCTCACGGCCAAAACTCAGTTAATCGCCCACGACAAGGAAGTCTACGACGTCCGTTTTTGCGCCAACAGTGTGGACGTCTTTGTGAGCTGTGGTCAGGACGGCAGCGTGAGAATGTTTGATCTGAGGAGTCTGGAGCACAGCACCATTATTTACGAGCCAACCGGAAAGGAAGAAAGAGGTATACCTTTTCCCCCATTTCCTTCTTATTTTTACCCGTAAACTAATATATTTGTTCTAGACGCTAACGGAGGTCGCATCTCCCCCACACTTGCCCAGCAAACAATGTCCCACCCTCCTCCCCTCCTCCGACTGGCCACCTCCCCCCACGACCAGCACCTCCTCGCCACCTTTGCCCAAGACAGCAACGTAATACGCATCCTCGACGTGCGCCAGCCTGGCCAGGCCCTCCTCGAGCTCCGCGGCCACGGCGGCGCGCTCAACTGCGTCGAGTGGTCCCCTCTGAGGAGAGGAACCTTGGCCTCGGGAGGTGACGACTGCCAGGTGTTGATCTGGGACCTGCTGAACAACAACAACACGTCCAACGCGGCCACAATCTCCACCAACGGGGCTGCCCCGCCAACGGGCGCTCAGGCTGCTGCAAGCACTGATAATGTCAGGAGTCCGGTTGCTGCTTGGCAGTGCGAGTACGAGGTGGGCAATCTGGGGTGGGTGCCGCACTTGGCTGGGGGGGAGTATGGGGATTGGTTGGGTGTCAGCGCCGGGAGGGGGGTTTGGGGTGTGAAGTTGGGATGAAAGGGGAACGATAGCGACAAGAAGAGAAGAGGTTGAAGGATTATGATACCGTATGAACAACGTGAATGAAATTGGATGTTGGAAGGAGGGGGGGGATGAAGGAATGTTTGATAACTAGTTGGGGAGGTTTCTGACGTTGGGAGGCTAAAATGAGAGGAGGTTTGCTTGTGATGCACGAAGAGAGGAGACAAAGGCAGAGAGGGACAGGAGAAGAGGCATCAAAGGGACAGGAAAGCAAGCATTACATACCTGATATCTATAGACGGAATGAGCCTGTGTACTGCTTTGTTTTAACCCTTGAGACCGTAGATTATGGAATAGGTACATGCTGCAGCATGTCTTTACGCCCATGTCGATACAAGGCTTCACACTCAGGAACAAAGGCATAATATGATCCAGCATCTGACTTTTTGGTCTTCTCTAACGTCGCTGCCCCCAAAAAAGAGCAAGATTTGACTTTGTTGGTTTTGTTGCGCATATTATCAAGATGCAACACACGCTATAAAATTTTCCGAAAAAGACGCTCCTTTCGTTACTCATTACATTGTTCGTAGCATTTGATGAGAGGTCATGGTTTTTGTTTTCAAGATGACCACCAACTATTTTATCTCAACACATCACATGACAAGACGTTTAAAGCTTCTGCATGGCAACAATGTCGGAAGACTGAACGTAGTCCTCGAGCTCGGCGATCTGCTCCTGGAGATCATCAAGAGAGACCTTCTCGTCCTCGACGACAAGGTTGATCTGGAGCTTCTTGATACCGAAGCCGACGGCGACGAGCTTGGAAGCACCCCAGACGAGGCCGTCCTTCTCGATGGCACGGACACCCTCCTCGAGGGCAACCATGTCGGTCTCATCATCTGTGGAGAAGCAGTGTTAGCAGGAATGCCAGAAAAAGTAAATCATTGAAAATTGCAACATACCCCAAGGCTTGACGTCCATGGTGACGACGGACTTGGCGGCGGGCTTGGCCTTGCCCTCCTTCTTCTTGCGGTACTCGGCGAGGCGCTCCTCACGGATGCGGGCAGCCTCGGCGTCCTCCTCCTCGTCGTCGGAACCGAAGAGGTCGACATCCTCATCCTCCTCCTCCTCGGCGGCGGCGGCGGGGGCCTTGGCGGGATTGAGGGTCACCTCGGCGACGTCGGGGCCGTAGACGGTGTAGGGCTGGCTGGCATCACCGGGGAGGGTGGTGAACTCCTCCTCGTAGGAGGCGATGTGCTTGTACCAACGGGCAGCGTTGGGGTACTTGGCGGCATCGGGAGCGGAGCTCAGGGCCTTGAAGACGACAACATCGGCCTGGGAGGCAGAGTACCTTTGGAGAAGCGCCTTTGTTAGTTCACAACGTCTCTTTTGCTTTTCTCTTGCGCGCTTAGAATTGGCAGTGAACAAGAGGACACAAAGCGCAACTCAGAGCCGAAAACTGAACTGCGCGCTGCGGGGTGAAAAGGATAAGGGAAATCAGAGTCACAATAATTTGCTGGATGTGTAATCATTTGCAGAGGTCTTAATTCTGCTAAGAAACACGGACCCCGGTGATCATCATGAAAAGAGAGGAAAAAATGGTGTATGACTGTCAGGGAGGGGGGAAATCAACACATACCCGGTAACGTAAGAGCGGGTAAGGAGCCAGTTGTTGAGCACGGTGAGACCGGCATCGGAGAGGAGATCGGTGAAGCCCATTTTGATGATGTTGTGAAGTCTTTGCGACGTCGTTTTGTTTAGAGGTGTGGATGAGGAAGTTGTCGAGGTGGCAGCAAGGAGGGCGAGGATGGCGGGGTTGGAAAATCTTTTGAATTTAATAGATTTCGCTGAGTCCCGGAACCCCGCACTGAGCAGCCCACTTTCGCCCACCCCCCTCGTCCCTGATTTTGATGGCCTGAGGCAGAAAGGGTCGCTGCCCGACGCTCCACTTTAACTGCTCTGGACCGAGGACCCTGGTTGGCTCCGCGTTTCATCTCATCTCTGGGATGGACAGGTCCAGATCGCGAAACACCATGAAGGGTTTTGTTGAAAGCTGGAGACAGGAATAATCTGTCCTGGAGCCTCGATGTCATGGTACTTGACTCTGCTCACTCGATCCAGGTAGAAGTAAGGATTGGGGTAATGCGACCCTTGAAGACGGCCTAGAGCCAGCCTGGAGTTCTCACTCATCCTGCCAAACACATGTGGGTTTCCGGATGACTCAAGCATCACCATGAACATGACATACACATTAACGCCCCGAGGATTTGGGTATTCTTAGTCAACTATTTTACCGGTATTCTCTTTCCTAGACCCTTGGTAGCTTAGAATGAAAGTCTTCTCCCTAGATGACTGATTCAGGGGACTGTTGTCCCACATGTCCCAGCAAGAAAATACTGTTGACAAGCTCCGGGCTGTAGGGTTAGGATACAACCATTGTCTCTCACAAGACAGACCATAATTCTATCTGAGAAACTCAGCATAGTTCTGACATGTTCTGAAAGGTACAACTTATTCCTCCTCGGCTTGATCACCACCACTCAAATCCGGAATCCACCCCTTGGGACGTTCGCTACCCCTGATGGTCCTGTCGTAACCCAGACGTTCAACCTTTTGAACAGACTGCCGTGTGACCTCCAGCTTCTTCTCCCACTGGAACCTGTTGCCTTGCCCAACGGGAAGCATCTCAAAAAAGCTACCCAGCTCATGCATATCCTCGACAATGGTTCGAGGCTGTTCGTCACCCCCAGCTCCGCCCCCAGCCATTGTGCCTGTCAGTGCTGTTGACGTAGTGGCAAAACGCATCATCTCACCCGTAAGATCAAACACGCCGTAGAGGTAGTCATCTTGGGTGAGGCTAACTTTCGGTGTCTCCTTCTCCTGGGGTTGCTCTGGGGCCGCAGCAGTTGGCTCGCTTGCATCCGTCATGGCTACATCCTCTGATGGTGTGATCCCCTTCTGGACCAAGTCCTCCATGATCGGTGTTAGCTGCTCGGGGGTGATGAGGGTCTGTGTCTTGAGATAATGCAAGAAAGTAAGCGCCTCCACAAGCTCTTCCAGACACATCAGGGATCGAGCATATCGGTAGCGATTGATGCCCTGGATCTCAGGGGCAATGGTGGCCAGAAGCTTGGAGATATCGGCGAGCCGTGTGTCAATCTCGGCCTGGATGTTTTTTGGCAATTCCTCGTCGATTTTCCGGATTCTGAATAATGATATGAGCATTTCAAGATATTTTCTTAGGATTTAGATCCACCCCATACCTCTGCAAGGCAAATATTCTGTCACGGTGGTTAGTGAAGGGTCAATTCGAGCCAAGGCACATGCAAGCTCACATTTTCTTGCTCAAAGCCGTGATATCTCTTGAAGCCTTGATAATGCGCTCCCGGCGGTCATGGTGCTGGTCAAGCTCATCTCTGAGAGTCTCAAACATGGGTGTGAACTGATTCTGCACAGCCTTTTTGGCAGGCGGCTTTGGTCCATCCCTCTTCTTGGCATTGCCATTCCAGTCACGCTTGAACCCGGACATTTTGACGTATTTTTTGTTGGTTGGTACAAGAGGTGCAATTTGTTGTCGCTCTTGAACGCCTTCCATTTTTGACGTCGTGGTGATTGGTTTGGTGCTATGGGGACACTCCATGGGCGTGGCTCTACACCGAAATTGTTAGGCTCATCTCATCTCAACAGGGGTGAGATTCACCCAGACATGAAGGGTGAAGGACGACAATTTCATACATAAATCGACAATATTTCTCCGCATCGTGGCCAAAGCGATTTCTAACAAGCTTATATCTCTTGATGAAGTAAAAGGGTATAAAGGCGGTCGGAACTCTGTGTGGGAAAGCTGAGCAGATCACCAAGTTGTATCGGGTTGACACGTCGTTACTGTGTTGCTGAGCTTGACCGAGAAGGGAAGATTGAAAACAATTCCAAAAGGCAAATGGTTATCGACACACAATCGACTTGAAAATTGATCAGCCAGGCAAGACAGGAAGACATGACGAAGCCATCAGGCACGGGCCAACCAGAGCCACCAGCAACATCATCCTCAGGTGCTTCTTCCTTGGTAACGACCTTTTTCGACCGCCCACTCCCCCTTTACCTATCCGCCGCAATATTTCGTCTGGTGTTTCTCCTTTATGGCCTTTGGCAGGACGCAAACTCCCCCGTCAAATACACCGACATCGACTATCTCGTCTTCACCGATGCCGCACGCTTCGTCTCCCAAGGGCAGAGCCCCTATGAGCGAGAGACCTACCGCTACACTCCAGTCCTGGCCTGGCTTCTTCTCCCAACAGCCCATGTTACCGGAAACCGGATCCTAGACGTTGCATTCTTCAGCTTTGGCAAGGTTCTCTTTGCCATATCAGACTTGGTAGCAGGATGGCTTCTAGAAAAGGTGCTCGCCAAATCCATGGATGCCCCTCGAGCCCGCAAATTCGCCACCATCTGGCTTCTCAACCCAATGGTAGCCACCATCAGCACAAGAGGAAGCTCTGAAGGTCTTCTCGGAGTGCTAGTCATGGCACTACTATGGGCCGTGTTGGAAAGACGTGTCACCTTGGCCGGTCTATTGCTCGGCTTCAGCGTACATTTCAAAATCTACCCCTTTATCTACGCCCCCGCCATCGTCTGGTGGATGGACAACGAAAGAATGTCCCCCAACAAGACCAAACCCACCAGTCTATCATCCAAACCACCCTTCCTCACCGCCAAAATCCTCAACTTCATCACCCCACCCCGCCTCCAACTCGCCCTCATCAGCCTAACCACCTTCTCAACCCTCAACATAGCAATGTACCTCATGTAAGCCCTCCCCCCCTCCCCTCCCTTTTCTCCCCAACCTCCAACTAACCTCCCCCCCCCCTCCCAGCTACGGCACCCCCTTCCTCCAAGAAACCTACCTCCACCACGTAACCCGCCTCGACCACCGCCACAACTTCTCCCCCTACAACACCCAACTCTACCTCTCCTCCTCACTCCCCCTTTCTTCATCATCTTCCTTCCGCATCGAAAAACTAGCCTTCCTCCCCCAACTCCTCCTCTCAACAGTCTTCATCCCGCTCGTCACTGCCAAAAAATCCCTCCCCACCTCCATGCTCGCCCAGACGTTCGCCTTTGTCACCTTCAACAAGGTCTGCACGAGCCAGTATTTTTTGTGGTATATGGTCCTACTCCCCCTGTACCTCCCCCAGTCGAGCTTTGTGAAGAATAAAAAGTTCGGGCTCGCGGCGCTGGTGCTGTGGGTGGTGGCGCAGGGTGCGTGGCTGCAGCAGGGGTTTGAGCTGGAGTTTTTGGGGAATAGCACCTATTTGCCGGGCTTGTGGCTGGCGAGCTTGGCGTTTTTTGGGGTGAATTGTTGGATTTTGGGGGTGATTATTGGGGATATGAGGTAAAAGCAGTGAAGAAGACGGGTTTGTGGTAGAAAGGGGGTTTTGTGTGGGAAAAGGTGGAAGGTGGTTGGTATGGAAATGAGGAGCTTGTTGTGTAAATATAGTGGGTAGGGGTTGTATTTTTAAAAGTATATAAATCTGGATGTTGAAAGGTGGAGGAGGTCAGGTATCTGCCCAGTATAGTCAAAAAACATAGATGACCACCTGAATCATTAAATATATTGATAATGGACATATCCAAAACTACATTCGACATGCAACCATGCTCTTGGTAATTCCGACACCCTCCCGGGGAGAAAAAAATCTCGGAGCCCGCGGTCTGATTCTATCAGGACAATGTAGGTACGTGAGAGGCAGTAACAAAGGTAGGTGTAACTGAGTTGCGTGTGCGTGTGTGCTCCAGAGTCATCGTCTTCTCTACATCTCCTTCTCGCTTCGCTTCCTCCTCCTCCTCCTCCTCCTCCTCCTCCTCCTCCTCCTCCTCCTCCTCCTCCTCCTCCTCGCCTCGTCCTCCCACGGGTATATGAATAAAAAGGTAGTATCTGTCTCGTCTAGCTTTTACCGCAAATCACAACATCAGCATTCAGGCACTAAACCAAATCATTAAGCCTCTCGGTCCCCATCATGATGAACTGGGGACGTTGGGCGCGCTGTTGGCTGCTGAAGCAGCGGCCTCCTCCCAGGCCTTGTCTCCAGGCTTGGCGGCCTTCTTGTCCTCTTCGTCCTTCTTCTTATCCTTGCCCTTCTTCTTCGACTCCTTCTCCTTCTTCATGGCCGCCTCGGCAACAAGCTGCTCGAATGCCATGTAGTCGCCTTCCTCCTCAGGGCTGCGCTTGGCCTGTAACCAGTGTGTTAGTTTCAGAGAGATCACGGTCAGATAGCAGAGAGAAGATACGTACCGCCAGGCAAATTTCACCAATGTACACCAGCGCCTGCGCCCTTTCAAGCCTCTTCCCGTGTGGCACCTTCTTGTCGTTCAAAACAGCATCGCAAACATCCCGAAGCACGCTCTGAATCTCAAACTTGCTTCCCCTCCAGGCCGCCGTCAAGATCTTCCCCGTCACCCTGCGCTCATACTCGATCTTCTTCTCATCCGTCCACTCCTCCCCTCCCTGCTGCTCCAACCTGGCCATCTCCTCCATCGTTTGCTGGGCGTCAATAGCGCTGCTGATCGTGTTCCATGTGTCCTTGACTAGCGTGCCCTTGTCCTTCATACGGCTGATGAACCCGCCCATGCCAAAGAACTTCTGGCTCCGTAGAAGGGTGGTGCCTTTGCTGAAGTAAGTCGCGCCAATGGCGTGCAGGATATCGATGCCGAACGACTCCATCTTGAGCTCCTCCACCTCCAGCCTTGTCTTCTCCTGAAACGCGCGAGTGACGTCCTTGCCGTGGTCCGTCTCTGTCCACACCGAAATACGATCGAGGAGCTTGCGGGCCAGGGTGTCAACGCGTTCCTGGCGAATCCGCTGGCGCTCTTTGTCCAGCGCCGCAAGCTGCTCTCTCTGCTCCTTGGACAAGCCTGCCTTGGACTTCTTCCCCTTCTTGTCACCTTCGTCCGTCTGCTGAGACACCTCATCCGACGGCCGATCCATAAGCGCAGGCCGGATAGGGATTTGGGTGCGGCCGCCGGGCTTCGGAGTGGACGCTCCTGACCCAGGGCCCGGCGAAGAAGACTTGGTGTACGGGGATGGTACCTCCTCCGTCGCGGAGGGATTGTAGGTGTTATATCCGGCCTCCTTGGCCTTCTTGGTGGGGGCCTCCTCCTCCACAATCACGGCAGGAACTGGTGGCTTTTCAGGCGGTACAGCGGACGATGACTCTCCACCCGATGTCTTGAGGCTCTCCTTCAGAGCGTCCGCTGTACCAGGGAACTCGCCATCCTTGGCGGCAGCGGCAGCCTCGGCCTCAGCAGCAGCGGCGGCGGCAGCCTCCTCTTCCTCAGCAGACATGGTAATGTCCATGGTGGCGGTCAAATCCTTCATAAGGCTGATCTCGCCAATCCAGTCGACAAAAGACTCGCCGCCAAAGATGCTCGAGAAGAACTCGGCTGGGTCGACGAACCCCTCGGTTGGGCGGGCTGATTCTTTGCCATATTTGTTGTAGGCCTTGCGGAGGTCTTCGTCAGATAGAACTTGGTAAGCTTCGCCGATTTCTTGAAACTTGGCGTGAGCGTTGGGGTCGTTAGGGTTCTTGTCTGTATTTGGGGAGAGATGTTAGTCAAAGAAGCATACAAGTGTCGAGGCAACGACATACCCGGATGGTGGACGATGGCGAGCTTGCGATAGGCCTTTTTGATTTCGAGCTCAGTGGCCGTCGGCTTGACCCCAAGGGTGTCGTAGTAGGCCGTGTCTACCACCATGACGGAGACGGAAGTGCGCAAAGACGAGAACGATGAGATTTATAGGCTATGTCGTCGTGGTAGGGTCGGTTGTAGGTTTGCGCGCGCGTTGATTTTGCCAGTCGGATAAGGAAAGATCACGGCTAGGCGCAAAAGAAGAGAAGATGGATCTTGGAAATGACGTGGATCAGGGGGTACCTGGGTTTCTGCAAAAACGCTGGGTTCGAGGGCTGTGATACAAAGAGGTGGTCGGTAGATATCTCCGGGCAGTATCTAGAGGATGTCAGGTTGAAGCCCAACTACTATGGCAACTGTTGTAGGTACGGTACTTCTTGTCAGAGTATTTCTTATTGCACGTTCCCGCGCCTTCCATCTCCAGAGCCAAGCACAGCCCAGTCAAATTACGTACCCCAGTAGCGGAAATCGCCGCGCTGCAACCGAGGGCTGTGGGAGAGCACAGCACCAACTTTGGTGGGGCAGCATCATTGTCGTCATATGCTGCTCTACACAAGACAAGTCTGGAGTCAGTATCATATATCGTCAAACAGTCCCATTGTGATTTCTAGACATCTTTCCGACATCAACTTCACCGACCGCCTCTCGACAGCCATGTTTACATACAGGCATCATGCCGTTATCAACACGCATGCGCTGAGGCCTTGGCGTCAATTTTGATGCGGGGCATCACATGTATCCAGGCCATCAATATCAAAAGTACAGAGAATATGGTATCCCAGGACACAAGTTGGGTACGGACTCGAGTCTAGTAAGTTGAGCTACTTAGGTAATTTATCATCAATGATGCCCCGCACAGCCTTACTGGACACCCGCAGCCTTCATGCGCTCAAAGCACTTTCGGTAGGCTTCGTGAATCTCGGGAATCTCATACCCATACTCCTTCAGCTTTTTGACCAATTTCGTGGTATCAAGCTTGCAGTTGCTTCGGCCTGCCTTGATCACCTTGGCTTGCTCCTCGAGGCTAAAGTTCTTCCAGCTAAACGAGGGGCGCACAATGTCGCGGAACAGGGTGAGCACCTCGTTGTGGGAGATGGCACCAGGGTTCGTAAAGTTGTAGATGCCCAGATCTTTGTGCTCGGCCATCAGGATGCTAGCCGGCAGCAGGTCGCTCAGAATCGTGTTGCTGTTGGGGATGTCCACCACACGCTCGTATTTGGCGATCTTGGTGACAAAGTTGCGGGGGTGCAAGTCGTCCGACACTGGCATCCGAAGTCGAAGGATGAGGCAGTTGTTGTAGTGCTTCATGACCTGGTGGGGTGGTTGCGTGTTAGTCAGGGTCAACTATCATGAACAAACTCCGTCGGTAAAAGTACTTGCCTCTTCAACGTGGGCCTTGGTCATGGAGTAGAAGCTCCCCGCAAAGTTGGCCGGGTCGGTCTCGAGGAAACCTGGGCCATCCCAGGGGTGTGCCTCATCGTACTGGTAGATGCAGCCGGTTGCAAATACGGTGCAGTGAATGCCGCGGAGGAAGCAGCAGTCGGTGAGGTTCAGGGTGCCGATCACATTGGACCTGATGGTAGCCTCTTGGTTGTCCTCGCACCAGTCCACGTTGGGCCGCCCAGTGCACCCAGCCGCGTTCAGCACATGAGTGGGCTTGACCCGGTCGAGCTCGGCGAGAACAGATTCGCGGTTCTCCATTCGGATCGTTGTCATGTGCACCTCCTTGCCGTCCTTCTCAAGAAGGGTCTTGAGATGTCCTGCCACCCAACCCTCGCCGCCCCAGATCAAGAAGCGGTTGCTTTGGGCGCCATTGGAACCGTCGGTGGCCATCTTGTGTGGTTGGAGTGTATATCGAGGTGTATAGGCTGGGAGTAAGTACTGGCGGCAACCAGGAATTGATGCTAACGGAAAATCACAAAGAGTTGTTGAGGAGGAAGAGCATAGGCAAGTGAACCAACAGATGAGCGAGGGGGGAGATCAACAAGTAAAAAAGGAACGACATGCTCAGTTGGGGCATCGGCACGCCAGGGATGGAAGGGCTGAAAGCAAGGGCAGGAAGGTGGTCGTCTCAAAATGACAGTTACGAATCCATCCGTTACGGTGGGAGAGGCAGGCGGCCCCCCAATGCCTGCACCGCAATAGGGGTGGGATGTCCAATAATTGCCATATAGGTGACCAGTGGTGACCAGAAGCGCTGATAGAAAGGGAAGCTAACGCAGGTCTTGTGTTTTTGTGTGGCGTGGCCACGACAGCTTGTCAGCACTTCCTTCTGCAGTCCAAAAGACACGACGTCCGGGGCTGTCTGTCAGAAAGTCGGTGGCCCGGCATCCACAACTCCGTAACGCCCAATTGGGACGAAGACTGCGAGCAGGATACGAATAAGTGGTCTTCGCAATCTGGATATGTTTTTGTAGTAGTTCTCACCATGGCTCCAAAGTCTGGACCCTGGGTACATTGTAAATGTTCCTGAAAAATGGAGACTGATATGCTGGTGAAAAGGGGCTGGAAAGCTGACAGCTTGGCTGTCGTTCACCGTAGGTAGCACCCACCAGCCATGGACGGCAACATTGCTCAACAACAACAACAACAACAATAACAATACCATCTTCTATGATAGAGGCTTCCTAAGAGGAATATAATAGAAACCGGTAAATGGCACTCTAACATACATACAATTATCCTAGGTAAAATCTATCTATCCCATTGTTTCGGGAAGGGTCTTCGCTCACAGCCCAGCACATCCATTCCAGCGGGACACCGTCCTTCTGGGTGGGTGTCCGGGGAAGGAGCTTTGGCCACTTGAATTCGATTGACCAATAGCAACGCGGCCCGTGGCGGATGGGCGGACCACTTTTCCTATTTTGCCGGTTGAAGGGTGTGAGCGAAGCCAGCAAAAAGCGTTGAAATTGAAGACAAATTTCCTGTGGAGTAGCGACACACCCTCTCACCCCCGTCTCCATTCTCCATATTCTCCCCATGTCCCTCGTGTCTGCATCTGATCTTTCCCGAGCACATCTGTAGCATCCAACAAGTCGACAACATTGTGATATTGCATCTGCACTTCGCACTCTTGCACCAGAACAGGAACATCACCAGATTCGACACCTAGACGGCCCCCAAACCACCAGTATATATTACACCAGGCGCCGGACACCACCTACACCACTGTGTTCTGCACGTTTCGAACGACAGCCGCCCGTGTCTCACAGACACAACTCCCTCTATTCAAGAATTTAATCCCGACGTCGAGCTCCCTCGACAATCCACAGCCCAGCATGGGTGCCGCCCAGCAAATTGCTTACTTCCTCCTCCACCCTAATGAGCTTCGGTCCATCGCTCAATGGTACGCGCCCCCCCTTACCTTGCCCGTGCTCTACCCCCCTCGTTTCTAACCTAGTCGGCTACAGGAAAGTATGGCATGAGCCTGTCCACAGACGCGATGCCTCCAAGGAGACGCCCACCGAGAAATCATGCTTCCACTTCCTCAAGTTGACGTCACGGTCATTCTCAGCTGTCATTCAAGAGCTCAACCCCGAGCTCCTGATGCCGATATGCCTCTTCTACCTCGTCCTGCGTGGTCTCGACACCATCGAAGACGACATGACCCTTGACATCAAGGAGAAGGAGCCCCTCCTCCGCGATTTTCACAACATCATGGAGCAGGATGGCTGGACTTTCGACAAGAACGGGCCCAACGAGAAGGACAGGGAGCTGCTCGTCCACTTCGACGACATTATCTTCGAGCTGAAGAAGGTCAAGAAGCCATATTATGATATCATCAAGGACATCACCGAGAAGATGGGCAATGGCATGGCCGATTACGCGCTCAACGCTGAGCACAACAACATTGGTGTGGGCACCATCAAGGAATACGAGTTGTACTGCCATTATGTTGCCGGTCTGGTGGGAGAGGGCTTGACACGCCTGTTTGTGGAAAGCAACCTTGCCAACCCACAACTTCTGGTGCGCATGGATCTCACTGAGAGCATGGGCCAGTTCTTGCAAAAGGTTAACATCATTCGCGACGTACACGAGGACTGGATCGACAAGCGGCGATTCTGGCCCAGAGAAATCTGGTCCAAGTATGTTGACAACTGGGACGACCTCTTTGCCCCGGCCAACCGGGAGAAGGCCCTTCAGTGCAGCTCTGAGATGGTGCTCAACGCTCTCAAGCATGCCGAGGAGTGTCTTTTCTACATGGCTGGTATCCGAGACCAGAGTGTCTTCAACTTCGTGGCGATTCCCCAAAGCATGGCCATTGCTACCCTGGATCTTGTCTTCCGCAACCCCGCCATCTTCGAACGGAACGTCAAGATCACCAAGGGAGACGCCTGCCAACTGATGATCGAGTCGACACAAAACCTGCGGGTGGTCTGCGATGTTTTCAAGAAGTACGCGAGAAGGATACACAAGAAGAATGACCCCAGGGATCCCAACTTCCTTGCCATCAGCGCGCAATGTGGAAAGGTATGTGCAATCGCACACAACTCATGCTCAACATGTAGCACAAGCTAACCAGGTGCAACCAGATTGAGCAATTCATTGAGACCATCTTCCCAACGCAAGACCCTAACAAGGTCAGGGCTGGGCTCAAGCAAGAAGATCCCAAGATGGACGCCTTGGAGACTTTTTATCTCATTGCTGCTGCGCTATCAACATTCATCTTGATCGGTGTTCTGATGGTGGGTCTACCTCTCGGGGCTCCACATTATTCCGGCCCGCGGCGGTGGAGCCCGCATTTTTCCACCTCGAAAAAAAAAAAGCTAACTATTTTGTCCAGATTGGAATTGCATGGTACTTTGGTGCCCGATTCGACCAGGTCTTCAAAAACATCGACCAAAAGATCGCCGGCACTGTTACCAGCTCAGTGGCTGCTGTTACCAGCGTTGCTCACGAGGAACTGTGAGAAGCGACCTGGCCCAGCAAGCAAATTCGACCCCACGGCGCGCTCTTTTTTCCCCTCTTCACAGCGTGCGCTGATATTCGCTACATACACTTAATGATATACCTCGATACACTGCGCTTTATGATGAACGATCGGTTAGTTGGACAGGGCCACCTACCCAGGGTTATATGGGACATGAACAGTATTCTCGCGGAATCGTTGTCACCATGGGTGCACCCACCCGAGCAATCTACTAATACTAATACATCCCTTCGGTGTACTTTTCTCTTTGCTTTCACTTGTGACCTTTCTCGAAGAAAAACACAAAGTCAGAACAAGCACGGATGTCAAATTACAATTCAGTCGCCTCGTTTCCTTCGGGGACGATGGTTTCAATGACTGTGGTTGTGCCGAAGATGTGCTGATAGCAACCCCTGGGCAAGCAGCCTGGTATCCGGGCACGCTTTCATCTGGGCTCTTTGCTTCTTGGTCAATAGCCTGATGAGGGTGGATTGCGACATGTTTTGACGATACCATATGATTCCACATGCCCTGTGACCCGATTGTTGCACACACAATGGGAGTAAAGCGAAGAGAGAGACGCGTCGAGTCCCAAGCCACCGGGCCTGTGTCACGATGTTGAGACTTGGCCGCGCGGTGTGGTGGTGGTGTGTGTCGGGTTGTATAAAACGGCCGCCGTGGTCGGTCCTACGGGTGCCCACGTGGGCGTCATCCACTGATTGAAGCCCACGGATTCACTTGTCATTGATTCCTACAGCAGTGGCTGTGGGATTTGAGTTGACGGTTGTTACTCGACCACGGTCTTGTGGACGAATAGATTTTCCTAGTGCCTGTGTACAAGCAAGCAAGCATTCAATACAATACATTGGAACTTGGCATCTTTTCATCACAGCAATAGCGTCCAACACAGTGGGTAGGTAGTTCCATCAAACACCACCCATCACAACGCTCAAGCCCTTTCTTGCCCCAAGCTTGACGTGCAACTTTTTTCTTTCTAAATCAACCTCTACTACCTCATTATTCCCGTACTCTCCCCGCCCGTCTGTTCAGTCATGGTCGGGCAAGTGAGTTGAGTGACCGAGTTACACCAAGTTTGATCTCTTGTCAGATTTCCCCTTTTTTTTTCATGCAACGACAGGGCGCCCATCCACCAGTCGGGTGCTCTGAAACCTTGTCCACAACCCGCACACAACCCGCAGCTGCACCATTCCCCCAGAAATTTGACTGGCTGTCCAGCAGAGAAGATAACTGAAACACTCGGTTTGTTTCCGAGAGTCACAACTGACTCAGGCTGATTTGTTCTCCGACAACTTCATTCAACACTCGCATTTGTATGTACTACAAGGTTTCTTGTATCTTGTTTTTTTTTTGTGTTATTTATTCCATTGTCATTTTTCATTGCTCCCCCCCCCCCTTGGAAAGTTTCCATGGTTTTGTCTATCTCGATGGCCTCAGGAGTTCAGAAGTTTGTGTGTCTGTGTGTGTATATGTAGATTAATATGTACAAAGATGTTTTGCTTGTCTCTTCCTCCTCAAGACAGTTCGGCGCATCGGTAAACCAACCACCCCTCTCTAGAAAATGAATTGTATGTACAGTGCCTGCTGCAAAGATTTCAAAAAGATTGCATTGCAAACAGAGGCGAAAAAAACTCGCTCTTTTCTCTCTCTCTCTCGCCAATCCCTCCCAAACAGAAAACTTAAAATGGCAAATATATCAGTTCATTACTTTTTTCATGACAGTTCTTCATCTGAAGCCGTTGTTGGCGATGAGGTCGGTTGTGCCAGCAACGTTGCTGGCGGCCACGACTCTGGAGTTGGTCTGGCCGGCGAGCTGCTTGAGGCGGTCGGCCACCTGCTGAACACCGGTGATGCCCTCGAGAGCCATGATGTAGGCGGCGAGACCGGCAACGTGGGGGGAGGCCATGGAAGTTCCGCTCAGGGTGGCGGTGTCGCTGTCGCTGCGGATGCCGCAGGACTCGACACGGACACCGGGGGCGAAGATGTCAACGAGGGGACCAAAGTTGGAGAAGGAGGCGCGGCGGTCGTTGGTCTGGTCAATAGCACCGACAGTGATGGCGGCCTCGGCAGAGCCAGGGGAGGTGAGGGCAGTGTCCTGGTTCTCGTTACCGGCGGCAACAACGGGAACGACACCGGCAGCCTCGATACGGTTGATGGCGGTGTTGACGGCCTGGGAGAAAGAGCCGCCGAGAGACATGTTCATGACGGCCTTGCCACGGAGACCACGGCGGGTGGCATCACGGGCAACAAAGTCCATACCGGCAATCACGCCAGAGTTGGAACCGGAACCGTCAGCACCGAGGACCTTGACAGCAACGAGCTGGGTCTTCTTGGCGACACCAAACTTCCAGCCTCCAATGGTGCCAGCAACGTGGGTGCCGTGGCCGTTGAGATCCGTCTCATCTTCGCCTCGGATGAAGGAGGCGCCGAATCTGGCCCTCCCCTGCAAGTCCTCGTGGGTGGTACGGATACCAGTGTCCACAACGTAAGCAGTGATGCCCTCTCCAGCAGAACTGTCAAAGAAATAACCATTCTGTCTGGCACCGTCATGGCTGAGGCGGGCCAAGCCGGTAGGGGCGCGAGACTGAAGCTGGCGGACATTGAGCTTGATGACGGCATCCTGCTCGATGTAGCTGACCTCCTTGGCGGCATAGATCTCATTGATCAAGGCATCATCGGCCTCCAGAGCCATAGCTCTCCACTGGTCGATCTGGAAGGTCTCGACTGTCGTAGAAAGGATGTTGTTGGTCAGTGGGCTGCGCTTCCCAATGTTGCGCTTGGCGATCACGCTCGCAATGCTGGACTCGTGGGCAAAGACCTCATCATCGCTGAAGGTGTTGTTGTAGACCACGATGAACTTGTGGGGGATGAGGTTCTGGGCATCGGGGTTGGCGATGGGCACACCGATATAGAACCCCTCGGACTTAGTGAAGGTGGTGGTAGGAGCAGCAGATACCCCAAGGGCAGACAGAGCAACGCTCAAGGAAACAAGAAATCGGCCAGCCATTGTTGATGTATTGCTGATGGTGTTTCAGACAGGTTGTTGATGAAGTTCGAGGAAAAGAATGGATCGGTTGGTGGGACCACGTAACTGGATGCTGAAACTGGTTTTGAAGCAACGTAGAAAAGACGAGATCGGCTAGATGCAGTTGATCAAGGATAGTCGGGAAGTGAAGAAAAAGGGTATGCGCAGCACGAGAAGAAAGCAAATGGGTGGAAGGCAACGTTGACGATGCCTGACCCGGAAAAAGGAATGGAAGGAAGGAAGAAAAGAGCAAGTGACAAGGACGGATGGGATAACAACAAAAGAGAGAAGCCCACGAGAGAGAAGCAGATCAACTGCTATTTAACTGAGAAGAGCGCATGAAAGTTGCCGGCCCATCTTGAACCCCTTTTGCAGAAAGCAACGACGCTGTTTGGGTGCTGGGTGCAACCTTCAGGGGAGCGTGGTACAAAGCAGGCCAGGGGGTTACCGGGGTACTTACATGGGACGTCTCCCCTGACTCCCCTGGCTCCCCTGGACGCCAAGTCAAACGGCAGATCCCCAGGCGTGCCAAGATGGCAAATCCTCCGCGATTCTGAACGACTTTGGACAGAGCCCTGAAGTTTCGACAGATGTTAGACGAGAACTACTCGTGATCTCGAACCTGGCAAGGGATGCTGCGGTTCGCCCAATACAGAGCTCAGGTGGCATGCTAGATTGGCCCCCATGATCGGATTCCCGTGGCCGCTGTGGCTGCCATCTCTGGCGGCCAGGAACACACGACGGTCTGGGGAGACTTGGGCAAAACTGGGATGAGCTGGGATGGACGGAGGAATGGCCGACTTGCCGACCTCGCAAACGTCGGGCGCCGGCTGAACCGGGTCTGGCTCAAGTGGTCTCTTTGGCTCCAGCATCAGCTCCAGGCGGATTCGAAAGGCAAACGCATGCCACAGGATTTGCCGTCCGTTGTTGGTGATGCGGTTGGCAAAGTTGAACGAGAATAATTCCGGCGCATAACAGATCTTCTTTGATCTCCCGCCACGAGGGTGGTTGTTGTGGCTGTCGTGAGCCTGCGGGAAGCGTGGGAAGCAAAAGAACCATGGGTCTTGCAAACACGGCATTGGTGGAAAGAGAATGTGTGATGGTTGCGACTTGATCGAGGCTCCAGGTGCCGCCATTGGACACGAGGAACCGACAACTCGTACCCTGCAATTCCGTTGCGGAAATGTCTCTGCCCAATCGACCTCTGCCGCGTCCATGGGAATGCGGCTCTGGGCTGGGTCTCGTCCGGCCTGATGCTTGGCAACAATTAACTGCAAACCTGCTCTTGAATCTGAACAGTTAAAGTCCGAGATCTCGCTGTCACTTTCGGATGAGGCAAACCTGTTTGACCTGTTTTGGAGGTGATGGATCGCTGGCTCCGATGAGGTCTTTGGAATCCACACGGCATTGGATGGGGGTCTCCGGATCAACCCATTGACCTGCCCAATGGAAGTTGTTGCCAGCGGTTGACGAAAACAGACGTCGGCGGCAGGAGCAACAAGCAACAAGGCCACCATCCTCCGTCACCCAAAAAGAAAGGGAGCCGCGCTGTGCAGACCCTCTGCGCGGGGGTGGCGCATTTGGTGAAGCGCGCTAATGGTGGACCCCGCTCGCTGGGAACATTCTACACTATAAAGGATGGCATTCAGGAGGATGCGCTCCAAACAACTTTTACCGTCCTGGGGCTGTCTGGCGAGAGACACCAAGCATCAACAAGTAGCAGGCAGCGTAACAGAGGAAACATGGATATGACATGTCAATGCCAAGGGGGCCGTTGGCGCCGTTGCAGGGACCCGTATCGTACGAAATTATCTGGGGAAGGGGTCAGCCTGCCGCGTTCTGAGGCAGGTGCAGGCGAGAAATGGTGTGGATTTGCGGATTTGTGGACTTGTTAGTGCAGTGCAGCCGCCCGTTTGGATGCTGAAACACCAAGGTCCGTTCTGTGAAATCTCCACAGCGCGTGTTTCGGTCCTCTGCTACCATAGCATCCAGCTCAGAGATTTCGACACTTCTCTCTCCATTTGGAATTTCTGTTGCCGCCGACCCTCCGTGCTCATCCAACTGCCATGAATAGATAAGCGGTTCTGGATATCTACCACATCAGTCAGAGAAGAAACAAAACATCTCCATAATGTACCAGAGCTTGGATTCTGTGGTTCTCAAACCAAGCACAGCCCACCCAGTCCAGTCTACGGAGTAGTGCACCGTGATGGCAACTAACAACTCTCGATATAGACCATCCGATCGCCGTTTCATGCCTTGGCTTTACGCTTGCGCATAAACATGCCCTGGGCGAGCAGTCGAGTATATACAAACCTGGCGGCCGCAGCATGAACCTCGATATTAACAGTACCGGTGCTACGTACGACCTCGGTTGAGCAGAGGACAGTTTCGACCGCATGGAAGCAAGAGCCGAGTAATGGCCTCGGGCTGTCCTGGTGAGCAAATCCCCCGGTTCGCCTGCCGTCGGTTAGCGCGGAGTGGGCCCGATGTCCGGGCGCCCAAGGCCGAGAATTGTGGGCCGATAACAAGAGGAATACCGGCCATTCGGGGGCGAAATCCGGCCGGCCTCATTCGACCTGCACCACCCACCTGACCCCGCAAACTAACTGTCTTCCAGAACTTCGGAACGGAGTCGATGTGGAGATGGATGCAGCCTTACCATAAGACCAGCAAAATATCTGGGAATGGGGTGAGACCGAGGGCACAGAGGGCAGTACAGTAAACAAACAAGGCAACGAAAGCCACTATGATGTAACTGCGTGTGTGAGTGGGACTGTTCACACCTCACGTAAACCAACATTCTCAGGTGGCCGGATCTTCCTCCGCAGATTATCTGGGTTTGCCACGGCTGCCACTATTTCTCTCCTTTCTCGTCAAGATGATTATCTCATGACATGGCCCGATCTGATGAGGTTATCTGCGTAGTGCGTAGTGGGGTTTGTCGCGTCACTCAGCATGAACATGAAGCATGACGACCTGAGGAATAAGAAAGAGACTAGAAATAGATCAACCAGCCAGTAGGTAATCGGCACCCTCTTTCCCTTGAGGAGGGAACCGTTCAATTGAGTGGCTCTCAAGCGGCTGTGCCCGGGCAATGCGCAGGTTGCGAATTGGATTGGGGCTTCATCCGTGTCTCATGCGACAGACAGGTGTCTGTACGAAGTAGTGGTCCCTGGAGAAAAGAAGAAAGAAAAGCCGTCCAGGAATGTCCAAACTGCCCTTTTTCATGTTTTGGGAGCCTTCGTCATCCCTCACCTCATATCCAAGGGAGTGCCAGTTAGTTTTATTCCCCGGGCTTGCTAGGTACCACCTGGCGGAGTGAACCGCCCAAGACAAGACGTCCGTCCGTTGACTGACTGCGCCTTCGGTGGGCTGGAACACACTGCAATCTGTGACCCAACAACTCGCAAATCCCAGCTTGGGTCTTATCGAGACTTGCACATCACCACAACAACACAGCGAGCAACAACAGCAACACACCAATCCAACACCAACGCTCTTCCGTCTGCACTCTCCGTCTGAGGCTTACGCACATCATTAACTTTGCGATCTAGCAAGGGCAAAGTCGGCCAATCCAGCGCCCAAGTGTACAGGAACCTAACCCCGCGCCCGTCCGTCCACGCGACCAGTATAAGCCAGACCCGACTCCAGTCGGTGCCCTACCTACCCACCGCAGCAGGCAGTGCGCTGTGCAGATAAAACAAGAACAAAGTTTCGTAAAATCAAGCTCGGCCATCGATCCGGGCCCGCTGGTCCAAGTCGCAGTCAACGAGTTGTCCGTCTGCGCTATTGCGGCTCTCGAGTCTGCGCCATCCGCCATCCACCACCCACAACAGACCTACCGTCCAGGTCTGTCCTGTCCTGTCCGTTTCCGTTCGATTTGACCCCGAACGACAGACACCACATCCACCCACCACCGCCCGGTTTTCTCGACGAGTAGATAGTTTCCCGTGGTCGGCCTTGCGTCCCTCTTCGACTTCGTGTGGTTCTGGGTCGATTCGTCGCCAGCCTAGTCGGAACCAGAGCCTCGTGTACTGCTGTGCCATGGTTGTCGCATCATCATCCGACGACAACTGAGACGTGTTACCGATAGCCCACGACTGATTCCCGCGGGCGAATACGACATCGAGGAGAATGGAATTTCCCACGAGTCCCATGCTCATCGACGACGGTCGCGATGTCGACCCTCTCAGCATCGACACGCGCCTGCCCAGGGCTGAAAGGGCACAATCAATCATTCACCAAGCCGAGGACGAGGAGGAAGACGAGAACAAGGCAACGGTTGAGCTGGCTTCCATCATGACAACCACCTCGAATCCGGTATCACCCGGTCCATCAAGCCCGCCGCTGGATCAGGTACGAATGCAAGACTTCATCCCTCCAACACGCCCAAGTAGCACGCCGTTCCCACAACCCGAGCCACGAAGTACAGATTTGCGCTGCCTGAGGTGTCCTTCAGAAGCCTCGATGGATCCCGACGAACCCAGCGTTTCTGACATCCCATCGGTGCAAACCGACAACGAGAACGCCGGGCTCAACCTCTCAGATCTTCCTGCCGAGATCCACGAATGCATCTTGGATCATCTATTTGGTTACCGGGTATCTACATCATCCAAGAGCTCAATCACGCGGTGGGGGACTGCTTTGCGGCATCCAAGAAGGAAGGAGCTTTCTGAGCTATCACGAGTGAGCCGGACTTGGAGGGTGTTGATCCAAGACAGGCTCTATCGGCATATCAAGCTCAAGGCGACCATCGATTCTTTGAGAGGATCGTTCGAGTACTTTGCTGCTCATCCACATTTACGATCATATATCAAGCATGTGGAGATCTGGTTTCCGGTATTCCGGCCAAAATATGGACCTCTGGCTCTGGGGACGGCAAACACCCTTCCCACAGTTACGCCGGATGGCTTGACAACGGCGTCTTATGTCTTACCCATGGACAACTGCTCTCTGGAAGAAGCCTTTTATTTCGTCGCCAACACCTTCCCAGATGTGTGCATCATGACGCTCGAAGGTGGTGAACGGCGCAAAGCACCGAAAGTGAGGCATTGGATCGGGGAGGATCTGTCTTGCCCACGCACGATGCCCAGGGTGAACTCGGTCCACACCCTTATTTGCAAGGGACAATGGAACTTGATCCGGGGGCAGGACGACTTTGAGACCATCACGTCCGCCCTGCCTAATCTGAAGGAGTGGCAGGGCTCCTACAGCAAACCGAAATCCAAGAGCTACCTCACCATGGCCGACATCTTCTCCAAGCCCATAAAATTAGAAAAGCTGGTTCTCTGTCTGGAGGGTGACTATCGACGAGAAATGTCTTTCCCATCGTACTTTCTCAAGGTGTCGAGCAAGGTGCACTTTTGCTCCAGGCTGGCCGACGCGGCCGCTTCTCCCTACCTGGAGCAAATATCGTACACGGGGAGAGTTTGCCAGCAATTCTTCAACGATCTTGTTCTCAAGTGTCACGACACGAGGCTATCACGCCTAAAGCGGATCGATCTAACTGTCAAGAACTGCTGTCGGAAGGTGGCCCATTGGAACGAATCGGGGTCGGGAATCACAGACATGAACTTCATCAAGGCCTTTGAGCAGCTGGTGCTTGCTGGTATTCGAGCACTGGGGAAGTTACAGTCGATTGAGTACCTCCGGATTCGCTACGTGGACCTAGGTAAGGGCAATTCTGTACTCGATCTTGTATGCTCCTCTCAGCTAATGTTCTGTTGCCAGATTCCCCTGTCCCACCTTTGAATCCTTACTTTTTGCTCGACAAAGGGTGGTGTTCGGGCGTGTGGAGCGATGAGATCGTCGCCGAGCTCAATATCTCAAGACCGTCGGTTCAGTTTGAGGAACTGTCCGAGTCGTTTGGAGAGGTGGGTTACAACAAGGACGGCCGGATGACCATCAGTCCGGATTTCCCTCGCTCCAAGAGTCTGTCTTTGAAGCTGGAAAACTACGCGATGCTGAGTGTTGGGATCGCGATGCCGTAGGAGTAACTCGGGGGAGGATGCGGGTCCCAAGGGATGGTCGAGGTGCTGATTGGTGGTCAAGAGGCCTCGTGAGGTCTTGAAACATGAACGTGGACGTGTTTGTCGAGATCGGACCGGTCTCTTGTATTTCTCGAGGCCTATTTATTGTCCTTGAACACCTATAGACCATTGCTCGACATGTGAGCAGTTTCTCGCAGGGCCTCTTTGATGTTTGCTAAGGCCTGAGCACTATCTTTGCAGGTCTGTCTCTGTTGTAAGTAGGAGTAGCCTAGCACTCACCTTCTATGGTTACCGGTGTGGCGGCAGCGTTCTTGTTTTTTTCTCTTATCATTTTGTGGGTCCTGGTGTACAACATTGGGAAATGCTCAAGCATAGAAGGGAGGTTTTACCGCTGGAAATTGTGAGGGGGGGCGTTATAATGGTGTTTTCATTTTTGTTTCTTTTGTTTTGCTTTGTCCTCTTTTACGTCGATGTTCCGAGGAGGGACAAGGTCATTACCATCATTCTTCCCTATCATCGTTACATGAAGGATTTTGCCCGTTGCTCATCAAAACACTAAGGGAGGATGGAATGGGTTTTCTGGCTTTGTTGTGTTTGTATTCCCAGGCTTGGACTCCTGCCTGTGAGGAGTGGGGGTCAAGGGGTGCTGGCTGGTTGGCTGGCTTGGTTTTTTTTATTGAGAAGGAACTCTGGGGCTGAAGGATTACCTATGGTATGGATGGTGAGCTTGGACACAGAAAGCGTTGTCTCATTATGTAGTGGTGGTGGCGGCGGTGGTTGGCGTCGTAGGTCATTCGCGTTCGCTGGGCAGAGGGGGGTGAGGGAAGGGATGAAAGGGGAACTTAGAACTCGCGTTAGTACCGACTTGTGGGCTGTTTGGGAAAATGTTTGCCAGTGAAGCGGGGATGAGCGGAATAGAGAGCTGATATGTCTGATACCATGAAGTTTATGTTGGTCTTCTTTTTAGGGTAGAATGCCGTGGGTGTCGTGTGTCGGAAATGGAGAAATGGAGGCTGTGATATTAAGGGGTAAGAAAGTAGTAGGTATGCCTCTTGTCTGTATTGCACACACCTCTAAGCCCGTTCGAGACGCTTCTGGACTATGTTAGATGCATCGTGAGGATCAATGAAGACGGACATGTCAACCATTCCTTGCGACCTAGGTATCAACCTCCTACTTCAAAAGGCTTTCTATCCCGACAAATGTGCTGACTTTTCGTGCTTCTTCGTTGCTAGCTTCTTTGTCAATAGCCTGCGAAATGAAATGGCTACAAGACCAACAACAAGATGCAATGAGTCTGCAGGAGAGGCTCTTATTTTGTTGCTCACTGGGCTCAGAATCCTATCTAGGACTCATAAATACAGAGCTATGCTCATTGATAAACGTCGAGTGGATATATCAGCTTTTGACTCCAGTACCTCGGTGTCCGCGTGGTTTGTTTTATGGTCTCAGGCTCATCTACAAGCAAAGAGAAAAGGGGACATTAGTTGGGGTATACCAAAGGCTTTTCTTCCCCTGGAAAGCTATGTTTCTTCCTAGGCTTGTACCCAAGCATTTTGGGATACTGGGGGCCATTCTTTTGAAGAGAAAAATGGTCTGGGCAAGCCCCACAGAGCTGAAGATATACAAGCAAGTTGAGGTTCTGAATGACAACCATGTCCGGTTCATTTACTCTTCTCTCTTCTCCCACACGACTGCCTAATATAGTACCAACCACCTTTTGAGTCTCAAACACACAAGAGATCATTCCATTCACCAATACGACTCTTTTAAACCTCAGTTTCTGTTCTTTGCCTCATAGAAATCCGGCCTCTGATTTGTATTTTATTCCAGACAAAGCCCCCTCCCCGCAGTTATGTCAAGCCCCCGTGTTTATGCCTATGCCTGGGTATCTATGCGTTACTTGACATCTTGCACCAGCAAACAAAAGGAATAAGCTGGGTGGGTGGGTGTTTCCTGCTCCCATAATTTATGAATAGAAAAGAGGAAGAGTATAAAAGGGGGGTCAAATGTGTCCAAACGAAAAATATCAACCCCGAAGCGCTCTCCAACGCGCGCTGCTCAACTCCTTACTGATATACTGTTCCCGGTACGATGCAAAAGAAAAAGAGAGAAACTAGCCCATGTCCCAAACCCCGTTTCCCACAAGTATGATTATAAACAAGATGAAAATAAAACAGTCGCCAGAGTGGTGATCAAGACGCAAAACCACACACGTATGTTTGTATATCGCCCCCATCTGGTTCTTTTTAACGCTTCGCTTCCAAAAACCCAAAAGAATCCCAGTCCGCCCTTTTACCTGCTGTCAGTAGGCAACTCGACCCCACTGTCCCTGTCCTGTGCATCTGGCCTCCACGTTTTTCGTCGTTCTTTCTCATCCTCAGTGTCACTGCTGTCAAGGTCGTCGTCTAATTGAGGATTTTCCCCATATAAAGAGTCCTCATTGAGATCGTCATCATAGCGAGGGTTGTCGCCGTAGAGGGAGTCGTCTCTAAGATCATCATCCGAGCGAAGGATGTCCCCATAAAGAGAATCATCTCGAAGATCGTCGTCTAAGCGGGGGTTGTCCCCATAAAGAGAGTCGTCTCTGAGATCATCGTCCAAGCGAGGGTCGTCTCCATAGAGGGAATCGTCCTTCAGGTCGTCGTTTTCGATGTCGGTACCACCTAGATTGTCCAACCGAGGCTCTTCCCCATAAAGAGAGTCGTCTTTCAGTTCATCCTCGTAGTCTTCAATATCGTTTTCCATGACGCTTCCATCCTCTTCCTGTTGCGGTTCTAGAGCCTCAATCTCCTCGGGAACAAGTACCCGACCGCCCAACTCAACGTCGCTGACGGTAATATTGTAGGCAAGAGCTCGTTTTCCTTCCTTGATCAGCTCCTCCGTCCACCCCAAACACCGCTTCAGACTTTGGTTCATTTTCTGACTGTCGACGAGTAGTTGTTGATGCTTGGAGAGATCAATCTGAAGCCTCCGCTCGTCTCTCTTCTGGCGCGACTCATTGCGCTCCGTGTTCGCCCCGGAACTGCCCGAATCCGAATGCTCCGAGCCAGACATGAAATCTTCCTCCTCCTCCTCTTCTTCCTCTTCGTCTTCCTCTTCCAGTTCCTCTATCGCAGCGTCCCCCGCCGCAATCTCACCCTCTCCCTCGTTGAGATCATTCAGCTCCATTCCAGCTTTCGCCAACCCCCCACCTGCAGCTGTCGAGGCCGATGGGACGCGGTTACTCAACGAGGCCATGCTCATCCTCGACATCCGCTTATAACGCCGCAGCTCAGCAGTCTGCTTCCGCAATTGTCTTTCCAACGTCCTATTGATTGCCTCAAGACTGGCGTTTGTAATTTGCAAATCTTGCACTTTGCGCTCTCGGCGCGCGTTGGCGACCAAATCACTCAGCGGTTCCTTTTCCTGCGAGCTAGACTTCGCTGGGCTGTTCAGCGACTCTGACTTCCCTTCTTCTGATTCGGCAAAATCCTCGGCAGCCTGAAGAAGTGATGCAAAGCCACTCATGCCTGGGCTTCCTGGAAGAATCGTGCTCGGTGGGGCAAATAGGGGAGATGTTGCCTCAGAGGCAGGGGTGGGGGGGATGGAGCCATGAGAAGACATAAGCCTGGCTATGGCAGGAGCATCGGCAATGGTCAGGCTCTTTGGGCGAGCGTGGGCTCTTTCTGCACCGGTAGAATGGGGAGTTTGTTCCAGTCCAGACCATCCTTGGCTGCCCACGCTGAGTCGATGGTGTGAGCTCGCTATGGGGGATCGGGGAGACACAAGGGGCGTGTTGTGTCCGCTCTTGACCTTGGGTTGGACCCCAACAGGAGAAGTTGGCCTGAGCGCATTGCCCGTCCGGTTTGTTGGTATTCTAGAAGCTGTAGACACGACCGAGCTCGGTCCTCTCCTCGTTGGTCCAAATTTGGGGGCAGGCTGTAATTCTGGTGCTCCGTTTGCGTAAAAGAACTTGCTCATGAGACTGTCATTGCTGGTGGCAGCAGGAGACACCAGTGGAGAGACAACACTTGATCGATCTGGAGCAGGGCTTCCGCTGGCATGGAAAAAAGTTGTGTTCCTCGCTTGTTGCGGTGCAACTACTGGTCTCGGATGTGCTTGCTGGGTCTGTCTCGGAACGTCTGCGGCATAAAAGAACTTTGAATCCGGGTCCTGACGATGGCCAGCGCCACTCACATCGGAGGCCGGACTGAATGTTACTACGGGTCGTCTCGAAGTCACATCGTCAACAACGGATGGCGAGATAGCCAGCCCATTTCTACTGTCGAAAGAATCGTGTCGTTCAATATTGGGGGTGGCGTTCGGAGTGCTGTGGGCGCTTTCAACGCGGTTTTGTCTTGACCCAGATCTCGGTGTGACATTGGTGGTGTTTAGGAATGCGGCTACGGGGGAAGTGATGTCGAGTTTATCGCGCGGCCCCGAGCCATTGGCGCTCAAGATGGTATCAGGCCTTGGGCGTCGTGGCAGCGGTGTCGCAACGCTTGTCGGGTTCTGGTGTTGAGTAGAAGTAGTAGAAGGAGCAAGACGCGTCGCTACTTTCGGAGTCACTGGCGGTTTGCCGCTGTTGTTTACTGCCTTTGCTGCGGTTGGGACTTGTGGCTGTCGAGTACCAGTGGGACCTGGTCGCTCGTAGGATGGCATCCTGGGAGTGGTCTGCCTCGCCGTCGTCGGCGTGGGCGCTTTCGGATCAAATCCTGCCCTCATGCCCCGTGCTGTCGACGTTGCATTTTGGTCCCTCCGTTTGAACGGATGGCGGGACAACGGCACGGCAGGGGACGAGGCGGAGGTGGTCGTCGGGGCGGCTGGACAGGCGGCTGCGGTGGTGGTGATGCGTGTTGTTCTGTGGCCCGAGGCGGACGTGGTGGTAGTCAGAATACCCGCCGAGGGCTTTTTCCTCAGCGTCGGTGGCTGTGTTGCCGTGGTAGTTGATTCTCGCGGGTCGGCGGGTGGGTGCGAAGGAGGGATTGGGGGCGGAGGCATCGCGTTCGATTCGCTATGGCGGATTTCTAAAGGTGCGTGGCTGGTCGCTGGTTGAACCCTGAGTTTGGCTTTGGGCCGCTCTGACTGGCTGACATTGCCGAGAAATACAATGGGATTAGCCGTTATTTCTCAGAACTCGGTGCGAAAGTCGATAAACCGCTCCCACGAAGGGCCAATCTCGAGGAAATAAGCACAATAATCTTCAATTGAGCAGTGACAAAACAATACCAGGGGCCTGTGGGAAAAGGAGACGAAGCTATGGAGTTGTATCCGTAGTCTACCTATGCTGATGAGCCCAAGGCCCCAATCCATCCGGGACGCACCGGGGCCCCTCTCTCGTCCTCCACCCTCACCGCTTCACACCGCCCAAGCCAGCATGACCAGCACGGCCAGCCAGGTTCGTCCCATCAATTGCTTTGCGTGTGTGGTGAACATCTCGATGCATTGGGCTGCAACCTGCACCTGGAACCCCGCCAACTTGTGTCTGTCAGAGACTCAGGTTGGACAGGCCGGTGGCCGGACAGACAGCTGAGGCACCCGCTGCAGGGCTCCCCTGCTCCCGGACCCCACAAAACACATGTCTGTCGAGATGGAGGCGGGGCCGCTTCATCGAAATGCCTGCTCTCTGCCCTGCTGACATTTCCAAGCGCCTTCCAGAGCCCACGCTGATGAAACAATATTGAGATTCCCAAGACAAAGGAAAAAGAACTTGCATCGACCTCGACAACCCATCACCACCGATTCCCACCTCGACGTGTGGCGCAAGGCGCAAACCACATCACCCTCCAGTTTTGAACCACAGCGCATCAAGCTCTAACGCACAGCCTAACGGATCTCCACTACAAAGTCCAAAAAAGGCGCTTGGGCCTTTCTCCGATCCCGTCCCATGCCACGATAACATATGACCGTTACCAACGCTTCCCCGAGCCCGCCTAAGCATGGCGTTACTGGGAGTGACTCTGATAATTGCCTCTCTCATTCTACTCTGTATGCGGAGACCACAGTGGTTTCCCTCCCTGTTTGGAGGCGCTCTTCAGCCGGAGACCAAGGAAGAAAAGCACACCGACGACGGCCTGCAAAATCGACATGCCCCACCAGCGCTCGTGGTCCAACAAGCACACGACGCCAACGACGACATCGACGACATTGACGAACAGTCAACCCCCAAGGCATCCGCCACAATAGTGGTTGACAACGCTCCCGTCCCAACTCTAAATCTCTCCGAGCCAGAGCCAGAACCGGCGCCAAAACCCCAGATCCGACCACCGGTGCCTCTGTTCTCAGCACCCCCACCAGCACAATCACCCAACAACCTACTGATGCCCCCTCCCTCCCGACCACCAACCCTCCGCCCCACCCCATCTTCCTCCCTCTCCCCAGCGCCCTCCCGTCTCTCCCCCGCCCCAGCGCGCGGACCAGGCTGTTCAACCCTCGCCCCTCCCCCAACCCACTCCACCAAACCCTCCAAGCCCTCCAAAGCCGTCGTCCTCACCCCGGGGCACTCCCCTCTCGACTGGGCCCGCCTCTCCGGAAACCCCTCCGCCGACCTCCGCGGCCTCCCCCCCGGAACGCCCTACCTGCGTGTGACACCATCCATGCTGAAGAGACAAACCGGCAGAAAGGGGAAAGATGCCTGGACGGTGCTGAGCGGGAAGGTGTATAATCTCACCCCTTACCTACCATTCCACCCCGGAGGAGAGCCAGAGTTGCTCAGGTGCGCGGGGAGAGACGGAACGAGGTTGTTTGGGGAGATTCACCCGTGGGTGAACTACGAAGGCATGCTGAGTGCTTGTCTGGTGGGAATCTTTGTCACAGAAGAGGAGGCTGCTGCTGCCGCGGCGGGGGTTGGCGGGATGGAAGATATGGACTGATGTTGGATTGGGAAGACTCCCGCCGGGCTTCTACGATACGCTCGAGCAATGGGCTGGCTATGTGGTAAGACGTGGAAACAATGCTTGGGAAGAAAGACATGCTTGGCATTTCAGAGGTCATAGAATATGATACCCCAAATAGACAAGAACTGGTTACTTGATGCTCATTACCAATATGTCACCTTGTTAAGTGATGAATGTGTAAAATTGACTATTCGCTGGTCCAGGAACCGTAATTAATTTGATATGTAACCGCACTTGCCATAGCCCACTTCAAAGATGCAGAGAGGGAGTTGTCTCTTCACTTCCGCCTGCCAAACCGGAACTTCAACTCATCATCACTGTCGTCGTCGCTTTCGTCTCTACTGGCAGCCATGAACCCTCCCCAACGCGGCTTCTTCGCTTCCCTCGAGCTACTAGGTGAGGCATTCAGCGGTGGTGCTGCTCGCTTGTTGCTGCTCTGCGACTGCGTTTGCGTGCTCTGTGCCTGTGACTGGCCCTTCCAAGCATTGGCCCGCTCCGCTGCCTTGGCCGCCCTCGACCTTGCTGGCTCGGGTGTTGGCTCTGGTGCTGCTCGGTCCTTGTCCATAACATCCACATCATCTTCGTCCTCATCACTGCTGTCGATGGTGAGAATGTTCCTCCTGGGAGGGGCCTTGGTTTTCTCGGGGGTGGGATTGCTGGTTTGCTGCTGCGTTTGAGATTGACGTTGGCTGGTGGCATCGTTCTTTTGGCGACTGTTGGAGTCGTTCTCGAGCCAATACTCGTCACCGATACCATTGCTCTTTGGCCGAACCTCTTCTAGGGGAATTACTGTTCGTGATGCTTGCCGTCCAGTGGCTGCACCTTGCTTTCGGAACTGCTTGTAATTCCTACGACCATTCCATTTGGGATCCCAACGACCGTCGGCAATGTCCTGTTCACGCGTACGACTGGTACCAGCTCCCCCTGTCCATGGCTCAGGGAAGCGAACCTCACATTCCTGGACCGTTTCAAGTTGCAGCCTGCGAATTTCCGCATAATCAATCTCATCATCGCCCAACTCGGTCAGTGCTCGACGTTCCGCGGCTGCTCTGGCTTCGGCCTCTTCGCGCTGTTTGCGCGCCAGCTCCAAGATATGGTCACCGCCTGCTGTTTTCTTGCCTTTCCCTTTCGTACCTCGCCCCTTCTCACTTTTGTCTTGGGGAGATTCAATCACCATCTCGTCCTTGTCCTCGTCCTTAACTGGAGGCTCCGGTTCCGGTGGTGGGGGCACAGGCGGCTCTCCTGCCTGAATACGCCTGCGTTTGGCTGCCGCGGCTGTGGGGGCAATGTTGGCTAGTAATGCCGATTCATCATGTTCTGGCAAGGGTGAGAGTGGGCGTTTGCGCGTAGCTCGAGGCGGAGGGCGCGACTCGGGTGCGGTCTCTTCCTCTGGACGATCAAGAGGGTCCTGGTACTGCGAAACAAACAGACCATCCTGTGACGCTTCGACTGCGGGCTGGCTTAGTTCGGGAAGGTTAGGTTGAACGGGGCCTATCTCTTGAGTCGGCTCGGGGTTGTCGCCCTCGATGTCAAAGCCTTTGAATCTGCTTACACCTCTTCGAGTCCGCACTCTTCGAGGAGGCAGTTGTGGCGAGGGTTCTCTCTCCACCTCTCTTTGCTGGGGCGCTGTCGGCTCGGTCGATGGCTGATCTATTTCCATGCGAACACCTGGTTCTTTGTGAGCTTCAGGACGTGACATTGCCGGTTCGGATTGACTAGCCTCTTCCAAGGGGCGTCGCAACATGGAAGCATCGCAGTCCAGAATCGCCTCAATAAATTCGCGCTGGTCGATTGGTCGATGGTCGAGCCGCTGAGCAAATTCTGTGAGAAACTGCGCATACCATTCGTAGTTTTCATCTTTCGGGATGTATCGAACAAGCACCACTCCCTTCCCCTCGCTGCCATCCTCAAAAGACCCAAGCCCCTTTTCACCAGCCACGCCTTTGACGAAACGGACGAAATCATCCACGTCCGTTCGTCCTGGCGTCACCGCATTCAACACCGCTTTACCCCTCCCAGAAGTGATGGGAGAGAGGAGGTTTTCAAACTGTTTCTTCTCGTAAAAAACAAACGTATACCCTTCAAACACCTCCTGTCGCCGTTCATCCGGAGCGTAGGCTGTGCTGGGTCGTTCTCCGGTCTCTTCACCTCGTGGCGGCAAGTGGTCGAGAGCATTGGGCCAATGGTGATCAAAGTCTTGTTCCAACGCGCTCGACGAGCCTTCCTCGGCATCGGCTGGTGTTGTTGCTGCATTGATGATGGTGTTGATGAAGCTCTCGGTGACAATAAGTTTGCCATTAATGAGAGCTTGAAGCCCCTTCGACGTGTTGCGCTTCTTTGACACGACGTGGGTGGTGGTTTCTTCGTATTCAGCCGAGTATTTTATATCCAATTGTTCGAGATCATCGCGAAGCTTTGTCCACGGGTCTGCACGTAACTCCTTGGTAGTGAAGGAGAAGCTCAGCACAACGGGGTACCACTGAATGCTATATCACAGCCACACCGCGTGTCAGCCATCGCAATGACAGATATACAGCGAGGAAGGCTTACCGCAGAAGCTTCTGGCACATTCCTAGCTTGACTGTATTCACAGTCTCGGTGAGGACTTTCTTCTGGCCGCGTATCTGGACATCGTTTACGGTGGTTCCCTTTTTTGAATCGAGATCTTCAATGGTGATCTGGGATCTGGAGGTAATGTTGCGCTACTATCGTCAACGCCAGTCGCGCTTTAACAATACTGGGTGCTACATACGCCGCCGCCTTCCGGGACAGGCTCAACCTTGATGGTGATGTGTTTACGCGAAATGGTCTTGTCAGAGATAATGAGCTGACCAGCCTCAGATACCGTGCGGCCGAAGAGGTAGAGCTTTCCAGGCCGCAGCCAGAGCTTCTTGCCTGGTTTGCGCGTTAGCTGCAGGTACGCTTGCAAAAAGCAGGGATGCAGTGATTGAAGATAGAAACGACGGTTTCGAGGCTTACCTTCGAAAAGATCGCTCTCAAGCAGCCACATGATTGTTGCTTGAGGCAAGGCAAGGCAGTAGAGAGTAGAATAGGTTCGATAAAGATGGCACGAATCTGAGGGTGCTGCAGCTGGTGCGCGTGGGACCAAGGATTGCCGTCCTAGAAAAGTCCAGAAAGTTGAAGCTCGGAGCATTGGAGAGGTACCGACACGTCATTTACGCGACTCCACGTGACTATAATGCACTCTCCACATGGACCCAAGCACGGGTCACTACAATAGTTTGATAATGAGAACCTTGAGGGCCAGATAGGGAGATCGGGCTATTTCAATGACCATCATGACTTGAACTACTTCCTAAGTAGGTATCTATACACAAAGCTACCAATATTTGCCAGTTTTTTCCAACAAAGGCCTTCTTCCCATTCAAACAAGAGTTGGGTTCAAAATAGCAAGCTCTTGCAAATGCTTGCGCCAGGCCCCGACATGATCTTCCATGACAAAACTGTCAGTCGCTGCTACCTTCTGGCCCTGTTTAACTCCATAAAGATACGGTTTCTTGTCAGCATAACAATGAGTTTCAGCCTCGTTTGGAAGCTTGCCATGCAGGATAAAGTCTCTAGCGATCGAATTTGTACACTGAGAGGTATCCCTCGACGAGTGTCCATATCCATGATGAACAATCATCCGAGCATTGGAGCCCATCTCATGCAGGAGTCTCCTCCCATTTCGGAGAGGCGTTGCCGGATCGTAGGTTTCTGCAATCAGAAGGACTGGGTGCTTCAGTTTATGTCCGAGGTGACCACGGTAGACTTCAGCAGGACGAGGCCAGTAGGTGTTAAAGTGACGGCAGGGAAACACGTTGTAGAACCGGCTATTTCCCGCGATCCAGTTTTTGGTGGTCATATTGCCCCAAAGCGAGAGCCACCACTCAAGGTCATCGGGCTCCGTAGCGTCGAATGAATCACTGCAAATCACCAAAGTCCCAAGCTCTTCTGTAGAAGGAGGCTCAGGACTGGCGAGGCAAGGCTTTCGGGGTTGAAATACCAGGAGGTCTTGTCAATCAGAGTGGCTGCAAGTGTGGCGTTGCCTTCCTCGAGGCCCAAAAGAGCTTCGGCGAGCGCTGGCCAACTTTGTGCGTTATACATGGCGCCGTATATTGTGTTTACCAGAGCCGAATATGTGACAACAACAGGGCCGCTTGTTGGGATGTAAGCGGAGGCTGGCCGGTCGAAGAGTGATGAAAGAAGGGTTTCCAACCGGCTTTGGAGGCCATCAAGGGTGACAGGTTTGCCGTTCCTTGACTTTGCCAGAGCGCAATATCTCGACCCAGCGTTGACACACTCACCCAGAAAACCGTCCCGCCAGGCATCTGTTGCATTGTCCAACGCTGCCCAGCCAAAACCTCCACGTAGACGATGGTCTTTGACATATTCGGTGCCATCGAGGATCATGCGGCCGGAACGGTTGGGAAACATGGACACATAGGTTTGCGCAATACCTGTCCCATAGCTCACAAAATTTCCCGTGACTTCGTTTTCACCAAGTGCCGCTCGAATCTGTTCAAGATCTCTTGCAACAAAGGCCGTGGAGACGAACCGACCCAGGTCTCCGTGGCGCTCCCAGCATGCTCTCATGACAGCAGCGTTCATTGCGTCAACAAGTTCAACTTGATCCCGATGAGAAGCCGACACGGATCGGTGTTTCGATACCAACAACTCCCAGTGGTCCCGGTCTGCATCATGAGGGAAACAGGCCACAGCGGGTTGAGACATGTTGACACCCCGGGGATCCCAACCCAAAATGTCAAACTTGCCATCGCTAAGTCTCTCGGTTATATTTTGCCCTGCGCGCCATGCATAGCTCGTCCCACTTCCTCCCGGTCCCCCAGGCTCGATGATGATGGTTCTTTCACTCTTTCGGCCGACCTGATCGTCCAAGGCGGTATATGTTGAACTGATCCTGGCAAGTCCCGAAACTTGGAACTTGGTGACAGCAAGACGGGCAATGCGGTTGTTGGACTTATTGGTGTAGTCCAGTGGGACATCCAAAAATCCACACATAAATATGCCACGACCGGCGTATGGGTCCTCTTTCCGCCCATCGCTGCTATTTCCAACAGTCAACCCCCAGCTCCAATGAGCAGGGTTGGGGTCAAACAAACCAAACCAGCTCTTTTCGAATTCAACATCGTCCAACGGCGGCGGTGTTGTTCTTGGTGTACAGGGTTGAAATCGAAACGGATCGTGGGGCTTCGGAAACTTTCCATACGGAGAATCAGGGATTTGTGTCTTGAAGCAGCTCAAAGGGCTATTACTGTGGCACTTCGAGAATGGCGAGAACCAAACTAAGCTCCCGACAACGAGCCCAAGAACGATCCATTCACGAACAGACTTGGGCTCTGAAAGCGGGGCCGCCAGAGACGGCCGTTTCTCCAACGCGGCTGAGGATCTAAATTTGTTCATTGTGGTTGTTGTCTTTTGAAACGGTTGGCTTAGACATGGTCATTGAAGATGGGTGTGCTATTTCATTTCAGGGTGGTCCAAACTCCTTGCACCTGCAGCAGCCTCTCGGCTGAAAGACCGCCTCTTCTAATAATGCCTTCCGGGTTAATAACAATGGTTTTGATGCTGTTGATTCGTTGAAACGGCTCGTAAGTGAGGTAGGTAGCAATCATAATCGATACGTTCTGGTAGCGCAAGCGAAAATATTTCCCGCTGAGAGGCCTGTCACAAGTTAGACCCATCGTTCGCTCTTAGTACTGGGTAACTATTTCAGAACCGTAGCACGGTTGAATATAGGGGGTTCCTCGACTGGATCTTGGATGCTCTCTTCGATGCCCTTGGTGGGGTTTATCAAACGCCAGCAGACATGGGTGGGGTATCTTTGCGTGTGACACATGCAGGGCTTCACAAGGGTGGGCCTGTTTCCCCACAAATCACGGCGGTTCGGCACATGACGTAATTCCTCGTCCCATCTGTGCAGATGTACGATTTGACGATAGAGCGCTGCCAGATAGTATCCAAGGCTCATCTCAAACCTGATATGCACCATCCGGGTGATTTCAAGGCGCAAGCAGAGCCGCTGCCAGACATGAGACATAATTGGCCAGCTGGCCAGTCGACCTCGGCCTCAACGCTGTAGAATCCAGAGGCATCCACAGCCCAGCCACAAGAGAAACGTAAGTGTCTGTCATATGCTGGAGAGCAAGCGGTGTACAAGCCTGCCGGAGCATACGACATTTCTGTCTTGGTTTGACTTGTCGTTGGCACACCACGTCATTGGGTGTGGCGCTACCGCCATGGTTGAGCCCAAGAGACTACATGCCAGGAGTATAATATAATTTCCAACAAGCCCTTCAGAGCAAACTTTCTTTGTTCACACACAAATACTTCTTTTTCGGTCAGGTCTTCCTCTGTCTGCCTTCTCACCTTGAGCCCTCCAACAAGAAAATAAACTCATTCTTCCAATCAGCCACACCGAAAGAAAGACAGCAATCATCTCAAAATGGAGCGTTTCGTCCCCTGGGTCCACATTGCCGCGGCCATATTCTCCGTCATTCTCTTGGGAATAAGCGCATATGGTGAGTATTTCTCATCAGGCTGAAAGTTCCTAACTGACACATCTCGCAGTTGTGCACGTTACATGGGGCCACCCGACTCCCAATTTCATCTTGTTCAGCTCTCTCTGGTCTCTTCTGGTTTTTGGCTATGTGGCTATGGCACCACGATTTGCCCCTAGACTCTTCCACGGCACCATTTCACTGGCTCTGTTGTGGTTGACGACCATCTTCTGGTTCGCCGGCGCAATTGCCTATTCGGTTTGGGCCGGATATCCGTATTGCCACGGCTCAATTTGGTGTGGCTCGAACCAGGCGGGAATTGCCTTTAGCTGGATTCTTTTTGTGCTCTTTACTTTCTTGGCCGTCGTCGAGACTCTCCGTTTCCGAAGGGGTTCCGTACGCACAGGGCCTGCCGTTGTTTAGAGAGCTCGGTCGTTGCAAAATTCGGACTGAGGCGGCACCGTGTGCAGGGCAGGAAAAAGATCACTGACCCGCGATGCCGGGGTAGCATGACCTGGGGGTTGACGCTTGACGAGCAGGTTTGGATTTTTCATACATCGATGATCGGGACATAGGAAGGACTAGATATATAATTTCTCACATGATACCCCTCTAAGGACTGGCGAAGGAATATTGGCGTTTGGGTTTAATATATGGGAGTTCCAAAATGTTGCAGGCCATCTACTCGTGTGATTGCCAATGTACCAAGGAAGTAAGTGATCTTGGTAAATTCCTGTTAGTAAACAACCCTAACCCGGGATTTTGTACGCCACCTTATGGGATCCGCAGTTTAACCGGCGTCGGCATTGAGTCACCAGCCAGGCGCCACATCCGTCGGCCAACTGCCAACCACCCAGATCCATCAACATTTCTCGACTTTCATCACCTTTGCGCCGCCATCACCCAGTCTCACGACAGCAATCGCAAAGCGACAACAAACTACCCGGACCGACCACCGAGACCCACAAACTCTACATTTAAAAATGGGCAAAGTTCACGGATCCCTCGCCCGCGCTGGTACGTCTCATCGGCAATCAATCCTTTGTGTACAAAGATTCTCGGCTAACCACGGTCGCGAATAGGCAAGGTCAAGTCGCAGACCCCCAAGGTTCGAAAACCCGTTCCCAGACGTCGAGCCCGATCTTCAAAGCTGGATGGCGACTGATTCAGCACGAACTATAGGTCGAGAAGCAAGAGAAGGCCAAGACCCCCAAGGGCCGCGCCCACAAGCGTGAGATCTATACTCGCCGCTTCGTCAACATTACCCTCACCCCTGGTGGCAAGAGAAAGGTATGATATTGTGGGGACTGAAATCCTCAAGCTACAGCTACTTACGAGGCCTGCCGAATAGATGAATGCGAACCCAACCGCTTAAATCGAATGAACATCACTGAGGGAGGGGCTCTATCTCGCTAGGCGTTGAGGATCGGGCATGGGAATATGGGCTCGCTATCTTTCTAACGGCGCTTGGACTCGGTCGGCAACGTTGCGCTGGTAATTGCGGTGGCCATCTTAGCCTGGCATCAGGGCGCATCGGCGTTTCGGTCGGAGAATGACATGATGTCCGTTTGGGGCCGACATCTGGCCATAGAGTTGAGAAATTTTATTGGGGCCGTGTGGCCATAATCCAAGAGATCTCATAATCAACACCGGTTTGGAGTTCCTCCCATGTCTTGAATGTCTGTCTCTGCTCAACAGGAGGGAATATGCAGCATCCTTCTCATGACAATGAATTTCCAAGGTGCAGCATATTCCGACTGACTGGGACCGTATACTACATCCCATCCCCAGCTATGTGTCAGTGAATGATGTGAATGCTCACGGATCTGAGCCAAGCCAGGAAGTTGTTCTGTCTGCATGAGATGCTGGTCTGTTTATCTTATCAGCCTCTTGGCTGAGCGAGAGCTGTCATTTGCTGGAACAGAATTAATATGGGGTTACTCGCCAGTCTGGGCGTGTGGCTTCAGCTGGCACAGTGGTGGGAGCTCTCCGGCCCCACAAAGATTTTTAGGGTTGGTTGGCTCTGCGCACCAGTTTCGAGAAATTCGCAGCAAAAAGCTTCCCCGCCTAGAGAAAAAAGTCCGCCTTGAAGCGACCGACCGAGTTCCACGACAACAACATCTCCCCTTTCGACACCCACCGAAACATCGAAATCATGGCTGATCGGGGAACTGGTGCCCGCGGCGGCGGCTTTGCTGCTCGTGGTGATCGTGGTGGTGATCGCGGCCGTGGCCGTGGCCGTGGACGTGGACGTCGCGGCGGCAACAAGAACGACGAGAAGGAGTGGCAGCCCGTCACCAAGCTCGGTCGTCTCGTCAAGGCCGGCAAGATTAAGAGCATGGAGGAGATCTACCTCCACTCTCTCCCCATCAAGGAGTACCAGATCGTGGATTACTTCCTCCCCAAGCTCAAGGATGAGGTCATGAAGGTGCGCATTTTCACCAAACCACGAACCCCAGCCCGACGATTCGAAAACACCGTTCCGCTCGATTTCAGAGCAGTTTCTAACATGCAATTTTACTCCCCTACAGATCAAGCCCGTCCAGAAGCAGACTCGTGCCGGTCAGCGTACCCGCTTCAAGGCTATCGTTATCATTGGTGATTCCGAGGGTCACGTCGGTCTCGGTATCAAGACTTCCAAGGAAGTCGCGACTGCCATCCGTGCCGCCATCATCATCGCTAAGCTCAGCGTTGTTCCCGTCAGACGTGGTTACTGGGGTGCCAACCTCGGTGCTCCCCACTCCCTCCCCACCAAGGAGAGTGGCAAGTGCGGTTCCGTCACCGTCCGTGTAAGTAGCAGATCAAGCCTGGCGCGCCAGCTCAAGGGACTCAGAAATGCTAATTGGACGCCCAGCTCATCCCTGCCCCCCGTGGTACTGCCATCGTCGCTTCCCCCGCCGTCAAGCGTCTCCTCCAGCTCGCGGGTATCGAGGATGCCTACTCCTCTTCTTCCGGCTCCACCAAGACCCTCGAGAACACCCTCAAGGCCACCTTCGCCGCTGTCTCCAACACCTACGGTTTCCTCACCCCCAACTTGTGGAAGGAGACCAAGCTTATCCGCTCTCCTCTGGAGGAGTTTGCCGACACCCTCCGGGACGGCAAGCGTTACACCAACTAGGTTGCTTCTGAATGAGGGTGATGCTCAGTCAGTGGGATGTGGTGCTTTGGGGCGTCTATGGTTCTGCGTGCATGGGCTCCGGCAATAGACAAGGGCTGTCAAAAATAGCATGATTGGCCTAAATCACAAATTATGATTTGATCACGAAGTCTATGGTTTTTGTTTCTTTACAAAACAGTTCCGTCTTCTGGTGCACAGTGATAGGCCTGGTGAGGTGTCAGTGTGTCCAACTGGGTCAACACCTCGTTTCACTAGTTGTAGTTGACTTTCTGTAGGTTCGCTTGGCTCCTCCTATGCATCCCTCCCCTGGAAGGCACAATCATCAGGTAGCATGTCGATGAACCATATTGAAAACTCGCTTCTTATTTGGACCATAGCGGAGGATTTGATCCTCTCTGCACGCAATCCCGATCGACATACTCGCTTTTGCTTACATGCTTACAGCCTGTGGAAGGGGTCATCTTGGTAACTGACTGCAGGAAGATCGACTTCTCCAAGCTGCTGTTCATCTTGATTCTTTCTTGGACGCCTACTCTACCTCAAGTGATTGGACACGACGCTTGTCTTGGATCTTTTTGGACTTTAAGTTTTGGGCTAGTTTTGCCATCTTGATTTTGGAGCTGTCTCGATTAAAGCCTTACTTTTCTACAGTTGCCCGTTAAGCACTTACGGCCTGTCTAGCAGCATGCCTCGAGTCGGTCGTTGTTCGCTTCTCTTTCTCCTACTTCCAACTGTCCACGGCCTGTGGTATTCGACCATTTCTCCAAACCTGTCGATAGTTCAATCCAATGGGAGACAATGGCTCCCTTTGCCACCCCATGAAGGTTAGGCATCCCCGACCTTCCGCTCCAAATCTATTGTCTTCTCTTTTTGCTCTGAAGCCCATCGCTACGCCTGAAGTACCCCCTCCAGTCCCGACAGCAGCCTAGGCTTCCCCCACAATCCCGCAAGGTATGTCACCTGTTTCCTGGCCAACATGGCCATGTTCTTTCTTGCCCGAACTGAAAGCTTCAACCATTACGTCGATACCTGGTGGGATGACCAACAAGCTCTGTATCAAGTTCAGTCTGATACGCCCTTTTTCGCTGGCCGCTACCGAGTACGGCTTCGAGTGCTACTGTGGCGATGTGCTGGTGGACTCTTGGTTGATGGGTGGTGATTCGGACTGCAACAAGCCGCGCCCTGCTGTTGCGACAGGCAATCGCGATTGCGAATGGGCGATGAGTCTCTGGAACGCCGACGATGGCAAAGTTCCCAAGGTTTTCGGTCCTCAAGAGCATTTTGTGCCTCCCACCCTTGCTCCTGGTGAAATTGACGTCCTTGCCTACGTGGGTGGCCTGCGACAGACTGCTGTATTGGTTGCAACTCCGGTATATGAGTGGCCGGCTGGGAGTCATACACCCTCGTCGTCGTCTTCATATGCTTCAAATATCGATATGGCAGCTCTTGCAGCCAGCGTCCACGCCATTGTATCAGCTGCCATGAAGCAGGCACAAGGGCTTGTGGTATCGGAAGTTCGGAGAAAAGTCCATGGGGACCTTACAGAAAGGGTCGCCAAAGCAGCTATTGATAGCACTACCACCGCCACATTCAGCACGACAAGGGCGCTCACGACTACTGTTACATGCGCCGAGTCTACTAGTTCATTAGTGACGAGCAATTCACTGACATCGTTGATAACCTCCCATCTGTAGTGTCTCATCAGGCGGAGGTGACAGGCACTATCTCGAATGATTCACTGACACCACTGATGGCCCCATGCCATCCCTGTCTGATCTGGACTCGAATAGCTTTGGGTCAGACCCGACTGTTCCAAGTCCCTCTACGGTTCCTGGGAGCGTCAGCGTTGCGGCCTCTCAGTTACCCTCGACATCTCCGGATTTGGGCATAGTCTCAAACGAAACGACTGAGTCAACGTTCCCTGATGCTTTCAGTCAGGTCATCGTCATCACAGTGATGACAACAACCCTACCAGTTATAGCTAGTATGGCGGCGTCCCAGCAGACTCAACCACCATACCTAGCTTGCCTCTGGCTGTCACACCCTTTCTCGGCGTCAGTACTTGGGAACAGGCACCGCAGGGGGCACATACATATGTGGCTACTGGTGGACAACGGAGGGAACGGTGGTCTTTTGTGGCATGAAGAGGTTAACTTTGAACGAAGGATGTTTATGGGAAGGCGATATGACATTTATTACGTTTTATCTTTGTGTTTAGATGAAATTCTATCGCACCAGGGCCGCTGCATAGTTAGGTGGGGAGGAAGAAGCCAACATCATGAGGGTACACTTTAACACTTGTGGGCAAATCAGACGCAATATTTTCGGGCTATTGGGTATGTGTTAAGAGCGCTGGGCTGGAAGACTTTGGTCTGCCTTTTGTCTTATTTTCTCTCGTTTAGCATATCATAGACGACGGTCTTTGCTGCTTTGATTTCTTTTATTGGTTCCAGATTTTGCTCTTATACATGATGCTGGTGGGGATATTACAGTGCAAAGATGATATGTGATTCAGCCTTCTCTTTGCGACTGAAACGGCAACGATGTCCCAACACATTGACAGGACGCTTCCATATCGATCGGCTGTCTCGGTACCCAGCTAGAACACAGGCTACGGAGGATAGTCATCATGAACATGCCTTTAAAGACAGCCATAGGCCCCGAAAGAAAGGTAAAGACCTCGAAACACAGTTAATAGGCTTTTTAAGATAGTTGATAGGATAATACCATGGCCTGTTTTGTATTTTGCAAGGTATAAGTCAATGTTTAACATGTGTTTTAAAGACTTGCTGTGTTCGGTTCTTTTGTCCAAAGTATGCCAGGCCAGGGACTTCGTTGTTTAGTTGCAATGCTGGGTGCTTATTAATCGAGGGCTCCTTCATTACAACACCACAAAATATCCCTCTGCATGAGGTGGAGGTGAATCGACCCCCCCGTGGTCATTGTTACGAGATGCTTTGCTTTAGAGCGCAAGTAGCCGGCCTGGGATACATGGTCGAGGTTTTTCTTTGCTCTCCTCCATCAACCAAAAGTTGCGAGAGAAAAAAAAAAAGACAAAATACATCTGTCTGGAACGCTCGGTGGGTTGTGCCATCAAACTCCAACGGAGTTGGTGAGAACAGAGAAAACCTTGCGAGCTTTCAGCGGTTGTTTGCGCTGAAGGCAGTCCAGAAGGTGTAAGTGGGGTGTTTCGGGGATTATGCTTTTTTGGATACGGCCCGAAAGAGAGGGCGGTGTTATGGAGATATTGGTGAGGTGAGCAAGGCGAGGAGTGTTCTCAGATGTTTGGCGAGATGACAAGTTTTGCAAATAGTAACTCGGGGGTAGGCTTTTCACATCATCACAAGCGCAGTCAATGTCAGTCATGTTCCGGTTAGGTACCACCGTGAGTAAATAGAGTTGTTGTTTGTTGAGAGAAACAAACGGCAGAGAGGATACAACCTCGAGGAGACGGTCCCGAGATGCGCGTGAGGGCATGAGAGGGATGGACTCGAGAGGCAGTAGCACAAGAGTTGCAGAGCCGCGTGCCGACTGCCGTGTCCCGCGGAGATAGGATGGTTGAACATGGATTTGACCTCCGTTTAAGAGAGAACATGGCGGAGGAAAAACCCCAGAGAAGGAGGCTGTTGTGTGTTTCTGGGAAGAATGCTGAATTTTTTTCTCACTTTTGGGGAGTGGATTTGGAAGAGTTGTGTGATGGAGTGACACGAAGCGAGCTCCTGACTTCGGCAGCATCTCTGCCAAGCTTGGCATGAGAGCATAACAACCCGTTACTTGCATATTCCAGGAGCATGCCGGTTGTTGAATATGCACAGACCATCCCCAGTCTGCACGGAGTTGGCCGGCGCAGGGTTCAGATGGTTCCCCATTTCTACCCCTCACGACAGACAGGTATTTCCCCTCACGAGGTGTAACGGTAATGACGGACAGACCCCAATACCCCACTTCCCAAGGTGTGGGCAGCTGCCAGTTGCAGTGTAAAAAGGAGTTCGGCTGAATTCTCGCAAAGACAACTTCGCATTGAGGCCATCCATGATGTTCAACTTTAAACAAACAAATATCTCCGCTTCCCCAGATATTAGTGCGATAGATTGGACGAGGGACTCCATTCATGAGAAGATCCAGAATCCAACAAAGCAACAACGGCACTTGCACCAACGCCGCCGAGCGACGAGTTGCCTGGTTTCGCGGTGGAGAGTGTCTGCTGTCTGGACGGCTGTTTACCCGCACTTGGGATAGTTGAGCCCCCGTTTTGATTAACAAGCTGGAGCATCATGAAAGACCACAATGGAAGGATGCAAGATCCACTCGGACCCGGAGACGGTGACTGACAAGTGTGGCCAGTGCTCCGAGTGTCTGATTACCATCCACCAACGTTGGTTTTGCAAGATACCTATTCAGATGCTTTATACTTCGTTTGGGGGCTGTAATGAGCTAGAGATGACATGTGAGTCTGCTCTACCGACTGCTTGGAATGGTGGCCGCTGAATTCTTGGAGAGGTCGGACATTTCGAGGGTTGGAGATTTGCATGATGTCAGAGCCAGTGCAACATGCGGTTATGATCGTCTCGGAGGTTCATCAACCCTTTGGAAACAGCAGCAGACTCTTTACCCCATACCCGCCGTACCCCAGATGGTACCATGATAGCTAAAGCTGGGGAAATTTCCATGTTTTCTTTTCAAACCACCGATGCTAAACATTGGGGCCCCGGATTTGCGGACACTCTCATTGATGTGACTGACCCGCTTGCTTCATCCATGTTTCCGGAAGCCGAGGATGAAGACGAGAGCGAGATCCATTCCTTCTGCTATATGTCGTCCTGGCTCCCACAGCCTGAAGTTTTCCATGTCTGATGGAAAAAGAATATCTGTTTCGACCCCTGATTTTTGACGGGTTTTTCGCCATATGTTTCGCTGACACTTTGGGTGGCACGCCGCGCCTTGTCAAAGATTTCAGCCCTCTCGGGCGACCGGGAGAACGCATGCCCAGGCGGCAGTGACGGTAGTGACGGTAAATGGCGGCGATCTAGCAGGCGTTGGCAAACAACCAGAGGGACGTTGCGCGGCTGCTTTCTTGGGTGCTTGGCCATGCGCATGGCTGCAATTGCCCCATTTCGTAGTTAGCGATGGAAGCGGCCATAATATCTTGGCACCAAGCCGTTAGTGGCTTGGGGTCCTCGATGCACCTCTTGGCTCTCAACCTCCAACAACAGCAGGACGCCCCAGACGACCTGAAAACACCAGATTTAAGCGTCGAATTACGCATCCACTGACCCTATTCAAACCACATGGGCCAACCTGGACAAGCACCCCGCCGCTAGATCTGGAACGTCGTTTCTCCGAACGCACGTCCCACTCACCCATCACGGCACTCTTGACTCCTCAAGGTCTTGATATCTGCGAAACAGGTGCTGGGTAGAACTACGGAGTATCCGTCTCTATATGATTCAGGCCAAACACACGGCCACACTCTAGGTGTGCCACCTGAGATGCTGTGCGCACCACACTTTTACGTTACAAGTCTACATATATGCAGGCATCGTCCCATGGCGCAATCAAAAGACCCCCATGAATCCCATAGCCGTCATCGCAGGCCCTAGCTCAGCAGTCACTGGTTGCGCCAAGAAAGAGGCAGTCTTGGCATGTTCTGAGGCTCATTCATTGACACCCTGTAGCGCCACTGGCTTGTTCTTGGATGCCGAGCTTTTCAGACGTCAGAGGACATCATCATTGATTCCCAAATCACCATTGTCTAACCTCTGCGTGGCCGTTTACAAACTATCTGCGATGTCCTTTCCAGAACCTGGTTGTCAAGAGTTGATATCACGGGGAGCACGTGGCTCTCTCCCAAACAGAAGAGCTGGTCATGGTATAAGCCAGATGGACGGGCATCCCATGTCCTGCGTTGGGTTCCCCGGATGGGGACACCCCGGGTTCTGCGTTTGCGGACAAACTTCCAACTCGCTGGATACCGGTGAGAGAAGCCTGGCTTTATCTGATGTGGATGAGTCCCGTTCCATTTTGGTTACGAGCCCCCTTTATTGCAGCGCAACTGTCAACCAGGGAGCTCCTGGACGTGGAGCTAGCCCCCTTTGACGGGGACTGGTCCGTCACCATCTTCATCCACACTCGTCCCAGAGATAGGGCACACCTGCCCTGATGGTGTCTCGGCCGAGCCAATGGGCGTGAGACACTCAAACGGCAGGTCAAGTGTCCCCGTCCACTGCCGTTATACCTAGATCCCAGTGACAGTGGACAAGTTGTGGAGAATAGTCTGACTGCCAACGGCGCTATATTTCTCCCTTCAACCGTAAATAGTAAATCCACCTTTTCACCTGGGCGAGCTGGGGTACATACGGATTTCATTATGTCCGGTATGCCGTGAGGCAGCGCAGATGCCCACTCACCCTCCCTCGCAACTGGTGCGAGTGACCCGCTTCGTGCTCCTTTGGGAGCTTGGGGCCGCATCTGGTTCGACGATCCCAGATGATCGCTGCCCCCCCCCCAGCAACCCCAGATCCTGGACGTGGCTGTTGGGGTACTATCCCGACACTGCATATATCAAGCCCGCCGTCGCCCTCCCCCATTCCAACCTCTGTCACACCTCCAGTTCACTCTTCTCATCTTCTCTTGAATACCATCAAGCTACGGCCTCTTTCTTGCATTGTATCAGAGGAGAGTGACAGGACTCAACAACCTACTTTACCACACACAATGTCCAACTCCGGGGGTTCTCTTACTGAGAAGGATATGGGCCATGCGACCGGCGCGGCGCCGAACGCCCATGGGCCTGCCACCGGTCACTACCGGGGTGGATACGATCCCCGGAACCCAATGGCCAACATCCACGCCGGCGACGAGCCCAGGCTCCCAGCCTTCGGTGGTGAATTCCAGCCCGGTCTCTGGCGGCCTGTGGAGAAGCGCCAGTTCGCCAACCCGGCGCCTCTGGGTCTGAGTGCTTTCGCTCTCACCACTTTCGTCCTTTCGGCTATCAATCTGGGCACTCGCGGTGTCAATGTTCCCAACATTGTTGTTCCCCTTGCCTTTGGCTATGGTGGCTTGGTCCAGCTCCTGGCTGGTATGTGGTAAGTTGATCTCCATTATCAATATCACTTGTCACTGTTTCACACATGCTAATAACATGCTTTAGGGAGATGGTTGTTGGCAACACCTTTGGTGCTACCGCCTTGTCATCCTATGGTGGTTTCTGGATTGCTTGGGGCCTCTTGCTCACTCCTCACTGGAACATCCTTGGCGACGAGGGCCCTTACAAGACTGATGCCATCACCTCCTCTGATCCCATGATGTACGAGTCGGCCATGGGTTTCTTCCTCACAGGCTGGTTCATCTTTACGACAATCCTCCTCCTGTGCACACTGCGTTCGACCGTCATGTTCTTCCTCCTTTTCTTCACCCTCGACCTCTGCTTCCTCATGCTTGCCTGCTCCCACTACTCTCACTCGAACGGGAACACTGAGATGTACCACACCCTCACCAAGGCTGGCGGTGGCTTCGGTATGGTCGCAGCCTTTTTGGCCTGGTACAATGCATTTGCCGGTATTGCCGATAGCAGGTATGAACTTATTCCTGTTGACGTTGTTCTCTTTGCTGTTTTGCCTCCCCCTAACCCCCTTTTGGGAGTTCTTGACGTACCCCGCACCATCAATGACCCCCAACTTGAAGTTGGAGTTCCCTTGGTTACATCGGCCAAGCAAGCCATGGCACGCCACTTCCGTCAAACCAAGCCGCTATGAGCCGCACGAGATCTTCTGAGAACAGTAACGCTGACATCACCTTTTCTACAGCAACTCTTTCTTCCTCATTCCTGTCTTCCACTTCCCCTGGTCTGAGAAGGGTCGCGAGGCCAGACTCGCTCGCGCCGCTACCCGGGAGACTCGGGACTCGGCTTAAAAGAAACGTCACGACACGCATGTTGGCATCATTTTTTATGAATGATTTCGGTTCTTGGAATGGATACATTCACGGTAGAACACAGCACCGTGGATGATGGGAAACGTTATATTTATATCTATATTTTTTTTTTTTTTTGATTTTATCCTGAGCAAAGTTTCCTGAACCTGGACATAGTTGGTTTTAACTAATGGCGTTGACGAGAACAATGGATGACGGATGGAGCTTTTTTGTCTTTTTTTTTTGGTTGAATTAAGCAAGCGAACTGCAAAAGGCGCAGCGTGGGCAGCATCAAAAGCTTTGGGATACTGAACGATTACATACCTATATATCACACAGTACATACCTACCTGACTTACATGCTAATCCAAAAGTTTCATGATTGGCAGATGTGCAATACTGATGACTTTCACATTCATGTAATTTTGCACAATTATATACGCGCACAAATCTAAGGGTTGGCGGATTATGCAGGGTTATCACTGCACACAACGGTCAACAGTTTTCAGATGATCCGTAGAAGTGGGCCTGACCTTCAGGTAGAACTGCCGTTGTCGCGGCCCTTGCGGTTTGTAAAAGCTGACAGTTTGCATGTCGCAACTGCTCCAGAGATGGACCTGATGTTTGTTGAGTTGTGGAGACATTTTCGGTGAATCTCAGGCTTCAGGGTTATCTTTTAACCTCTCTTTCTTCACAAGGCACGTGACGCCGAGCTGTCGCTCTCAATCGCTCAGCGAGCTCACTTCGGCCTCGGAGGTGGTCTGACATTTTGGTCTACTCGCTTTGTTCTTCTCTTTCTTCTCCGGGAGTTCTTGCTTCCTGCCTGGCCTGCGTATCATCTTAACTACCTAGCGGCGAACCGTCATTCTGCATGTGCAACAGAAAATGTCGTGCGAGGAGCATTGCGTCTTTGTCGGGTAAATCGGTGATCTGATGCCGTGTCGCTCGAAGGCGTGGGAAGGACAACCATATGTTGTGAAGCATGAAATCGCAAAGATGCATAGATCTTTCCATGATCACATCTCGGGATGTCGGTAGCTCTCTTCCATCGCACGGCCCAGGCCCGTGACAAGAGACTTTTCCAGAAGACATCGGCGGTCAGACATCAGACAACCTTTCGACACCGATGTAATATCACCTGATATCTCCCCAAACCTTGGGTGGCCAGCGCCCAACCGGGCCGACACCTTCCACGTCCATCATCTTAGCTAGAGCTGTTTCCTGTGATAAATCCCCATTGCTGTCGTCGTCTGTTGCCAGCGACTGTCTTTCTCCTTTCACCTCTACGATTCTGTTATGACTAGGCACCGCATCTTGTCTATTTTACTACTCACCATTCTCATACCAATAACAGCTATTCTATTCCACAATTACTCCGCATTTAGTCCCGTATTCCGAGCGCGGTTCTCTCAGATGGCTACAACCAACAAGTCCCCGGTTATTGTTGTTGGAGCAGGTCTTGCAGGATTGTCGGCATCGTATTCGGCGATCCAGTCCGGGGCATCAGTTTGTCTTTTGGAGCGAGCACCGAAGCCAGGTGGTAACAGCATCAAGGCATCGTCAGGGATCAATGGGGCACCTACTCATTTCCAAAACGTTGAGAAGTATGGTGTCGATACCAGTTTCTGGGACGACACAACCCGATCAGCTGGAGTGAGGCTCAACTCTGCCTCGGTTAGCCCGACAGTGAAAAGACAGCGCGAGGAGCTTATCACGGTCTTGACCAACCGCTCGGCCAGTGCAATCGACTTCCTTACCGACCTGGGCGTTGATCTTAGTGTTGTGGCTCAACTTGGGGGCCATAGCCTTCCACGGACACATCGAGGAGCTGGGAAGACACCCCCCGGCGCCTCAATCGTGACTACTTTGCTCACAAAACTGAAGGAGCAAGGGCCCGACCGCTTCCAGTTGGTCACCGACTCTGAAATGACCAGATTGCTGACCGACAGCAATGCCCCAAAAGGAACTGTAAAGGTGACTGGCGTGGAGTACAAAAACAGGCAGGATGGGAGCACACGCCTCCTTCACGGCCCTGTGGTCTTCACAACCGGCGGCTTCGCAGGTGACACCCATGGTCTGTTGGCCAAATACCGTCCTGATCTCGACGGGTTGCCATCCACCAACGACCCACGGCCAGGCGCACACACGATTCTCTCTGACGTGGGCGCCAAACTCGTCGACATGGACGCTGTGCAGATCCACCCAACGGGCTTTGTCGATCCAGCCAACCCGGCGAGCCCCCTCAAGTTCCTCGCTGCCGAGATGCTGCGGGGAGAAGGGGGTATTCTCCTCCACAACGGCAAGAGGGTCATCAACGAGCTACAGACCCGCGAAAAAGTCAGCAATGCCCTGATGGCTCTCCCTGCCAAGAATGAGGACTTGCTGAGGCAATGGGACGTCCAGCTGCTTCTTGATCCTGGTGCCACCGAAGCCGCGGCGGGCCACGTGGGGTTTTATCTATGGAAGGGCCTTTTGCAGAAGAAAAAGATAGCAGAGCTAGATGAGACGACGAGACAGACCCTAAAGGAGTATGCTGCTGCTGTTCGTGGCGAGAAAGAGGATGAGCTAGGAAGGAAGGCGTTTGGGCACTGGCGGCTGACCGAGGAAGATGTTGATGAGGGTGAGGAGGAGGTTTGCGTGGGGAGGGTCACGCCCATCACTCATTTCACCATGGGCGGAGCGGTTTTCAACACTAAGGCTCAGATTTTGACGGCGGAGTTAGGAGAGGAGCAGGAAGGGAAGGAGATTGAGGGATTATGGGGAGCGGGGGAGATCACGGGGGGTTTGCATGGCGATAATAGACTTGGAGGGAGCAGCTTGTTGGAGTGTGTTGTTTTTGGGAGGGTAGCGGGAGAGGAGGCTGCAAAATACCGGGTGTAGGGGACTGAAGGCGTTGAAGGCTATGTCACATCCAGATCCAGGCTGGTACAGCACAACGCAAAGGGCTTGTTTTATTTGGTTTGTTGGGGTATTTGGTGACTTTTGGGCTGCAGCTTCGCTTCTGCTGTTGCTATGTTTTTATCTGGCAATGGTTCTTGAAGGGTCAAATGAAGGAAAGCTTCAGAATTCTTGAGTTCTGTCACCTATAAGTATCCCAAGATCCAGTTTCGAAGTAACACTAGTCAGCCCGCTTGGCTCAGTGGTAGAGCGTATCACTAGTAATGATAAGGTCATCAGTTCGATTCTGATAGTGGGCAACTTAATATCAACATCGTTCTTTTGCCGTAGTTGTTCTCTATCTTTTTTCACTACACGACAAAAGTTCCAGCTTCGGTTCGATCCCTTCGTTTCCTGCTGATACGTCCCCTAAAAGGGTCAAGCACAGCTTCAAGTCTTACTGTGTGTGATCAAAAACCTGGGACATGGCACGTAACAGAGCAGCTACATCACTGATAGCATCGTACAAATAGAGGCTTATTAGTCATTACTAGCTCAACAGTCGGTATCTTTCTCCCTTTGCTATTACCCCGTGACATCGTGGAAGTGGTCCTCCTCCTAGGCACCCGCAACCCATACAAACATAACAACAGTATTCTGAGTCATCCCTTCAACCAGCCCTCCAACTTTGTTTCTGGTCAAGTCATGATTCTTGGGCTTAAACATTCTCAGCCTGAACAAACCCAGCCTGTCTCATCTTCTCATCCGTCGACGACGAATCCTTGCCCACACTCTCCTCTGCACCGTGGCCCATATCACTGGTCTGCTGAAGCTCGGCCATCAGGAGCTTGTTGGCTCTGTGCACCGGCTTGATCTCAAAGAGCCTATCCATCGCCTCAAGGGGAATAGACTTTGTTTCGGGGACAAAGAAGAAGATGAAGATGATCGAGAGGATCATGAGCGAGGCGAAGAAGAAGTAGACGCCGTACTCCATCTTGAGGAACATCTGAGGGGTGAAGCGGCTGATCAAGAAGTTCCAGAACCAATTGTTGGCGGCGGCTGAAGCTTGGCCGAGAGAGCGAGTGTTTTGGTCGAACATCTCGCTGTTGATGACCCAAGGTGTGCCGTTCCAAGAGGGTGTGTAAAAAGCGGTCCAGAGATAGAAGAAGAAGACTGCCGAGATTCCGGCGGATGTCAGCTCACCGCTGGCGCTCTGCTCGGGCTTAGCAAGCTTGATGTAGGCGCCGATGTACCACATGCAGAGTGAACCGCCTGTAGCACCGATGAAAAGCATGCGGCGTCTGCCGGCGAGGTCAACGAGCCAGAGGAGCCAGATAATCGTCAGGACGGTCTTGACAACACCGAAAATGCCTGTCGTCAAGAGGCCAGTGTTGACACCATCGATTCCAATGCTGCGGAACACGGTGGGACTGTAGTAGTTGATGGCGTTGATACCGCTGCCGTTTTGGAAGAGGAAGAGAATGCCGCCGATAAAGAAGCGCCATTGGACCTTGCGCTGCTTCAGTGAAAGGAAAGGCTTCCAGAAGCCCTTGCCGACCTCGCGCTCGAAACGCTCGAGGTCCGCTTCGATATAGCTGACTTCTTCTAGGATATAGGTATCTGTCGGCTCCAGATTCCGCATCCAGCACAAAACCTTCAAGCCCTCCTCCTTTTTGCCGTTCGCGAAGAGCCATCTTGGAGACTCCCTGAGCCAGAAAGCACCGATCAGAAGCAGGCCAGCCGGGATGAGCTGCACAGCAAATGGGATGATCCACTGCTTGTGAGAAGGGGCCAGTGTGGTGTTGACGCCATAGTTGATCCAGAAGCCAACGAGACCTCCCATCTGCCACCCAAGCTCATAGATGCCCACAAGACGCCCTCTGACGGCAGGCGGAGACAGTTCAGAGATGTAGATTGGGACCATATTGGAGCAGCCACCTACACCGATACCGGCAAGGACTCTGCCAGCGATGATGGGCGCCATGCCTCTGTCTCCGTTGGCAGCAAGCATGATACCCGCGCCAATACAGAAAACCACGCTGAAGATGAAGAGAGAAATCCGTCTGCCCCCAAAATGGCTGGTGACGTAGGCAAATAAGCTGCCGAAGAAAGCACCGGCCTGGTAGACTGAAACAATGTTGGCCTTCAGCAAGGCGCGGCCGGATTCGCTATACGAGGCGAAGTCAAACTCTTCTTCAAAGGACGGGAGGGCGAGTGTGCCGCCGATGAAGGCCGAATCGTAACCGATCGTGCATGCTGCGAAGGAAGCAACAGCCGCACATGTGTAGACACGCCAGTTGTACACGGCCTTTGGCGTCGGCCTGTCCTCCTTAAGAGAGAGGAGCGTCATCGTGTCGACAAGCTCTCGAGCTGGTGAGATGCCAACGATGACAACGTGGCGAGTGGATCAACGGTTGACAAAAAAGTTCCCACGGTGGGAGGAGGCGATGGTCAGAATCTGGGGAAGGAATCTGGGGATGGTGGGCATTTGATCATGGCCCTGGGGCTACTTGATTTATAGCAGATAGAACCCTTCAATATGTGCTGCTGTCGTTTTTTCCACACAGGAATTCCAAGACCTTGGAACCCACATACAGGCTCCCCGTCTCCATGGGGAATCAAGCAATATCTCCGTCCTTGTTGGCGAACTAAAACGTTCCTCCACTCGAAGATGCTTGAGCTATACTGCATGAAGATGCAGGTCAGCCATGCGTGACACGAAACTCATGGGGTTGAAGTTTTGGGTGGCAAATCAGGTTGGCCGGAAGTTCCATTTCCCAGGAGTGTGGTAGATCTCCTTCCCCGCAAAGTCGAGTGCTCGTCCCCACATGGGTACCCGTCGGTGAAGCATTAGGGCCAGAGATGTCGGCATTCAGGATGAAGACTCTCCCGGATTGAATCTTGAAATCCTCCGATTGCGGACAAGAGGCAGATGGTATCTATGTTGAATGTTCAAATTGAGTGACGTGCCCGAATACTTCCTCCAGCTTCACAGTAGCTGGCATTGCCAGGTCAACTGCCGAGAACCATGCACGAGCCTGCGGCCAAGACCTGTGGCCTCCATGTACGCTCTGTTGGACAATATCAGACCTCATTGGTATAGATATTATCAAGGTTCTTGTGCAGTTATGTTGTCGAGCCGCGGCTGCAACAGCCGCGCAAAGTTCAGACGCCCTTGGTCATCAGGATATGATCTGAACACCTCCCTCCTCATCAATCGACGTGGTGCGCGCCGACCAGTGAACAATTCAAACTGTGCAAAACCTTGTTCTGGTAGCAGATCCAGGCCATCCATTGTAACCCACCCTCTGTGAGCTTCACGGCGAACTTGTTCCAGCAGAGGGGTGATAAGGGTCTTGTAGGCAAGCTCTACTACGACACCGCCTGTCGAGCTTTGCAGCCACGACGCTGGGACGGTAAAGTCAGGAGCGGGGTGGTCTCCAATGCTGTGCGTTGGTATGCAAGATACGATCATGGTAGGGTGTCTGAAGCTCTCGGGCCAAGTGTCGTCTCGGGAGCGAAGGATGTGGAATCTGGAGCCTTCGTGGGTTCTGGAGCCAGTGCTCAACCAAGGTAGGTCATTGCGAGCCAAGAGCCTTTCGAAGTGAAAAACAAGCTTCTCGGCATTGGCAACGGTCCGGTTTAAGATGGCAATCTGCTTGACTCCAAGCTGCAGCATGGCGTACACGGCTGCCCTAGCCATGCCACCAGCTCCGATCACGAGTCCGCTACTGGTGGATCGGACGGCGTTGGCGGGCGAGAGACCTCGGCGGATACATGCCCGGATTCCCACCCAGTCTGTATTCTCCCCGTACAAAGCCTTGACGGGCCCGGCCCTATTTCTGTCGTTGAACAAAGCCACGTCATCGCCAATACTACCATCCGGGTTGAGGTGCCGAACCGGAATCAGAGTGTTGACTGCGCCGATAGCCCGAGCATGTCGGCTCAGGGAATGCGTCAAGCTGATTATCTCGACTTTGAAAGGCAGTCCGACCGAGGCACCAGCAAAGTGCGGGTCACTGACGAGCTTCTCGAGACTTGATATGTTGCTTGTCGAATGTGGCTCGTAGTGGTGGGGAATGCCGCAAGCTTTGAGAGCGGCATTGTGCATTGCTGGGGATAAACTGTAGTCCACGTTGGCGCCAAAAACATACAGTCTCATGTGATCGTAGAGAAAAGCTGAGTAGAGAGCTTCGGTGGCTTGTTTGGCCGTGAGAAATGGACGGATGGCCAGGCTATATGAGTCAACACCACCGGGGTCTTTGCTCATGCCTTCGGGTTTAACAGAGGATAGTATCCTGTTGAAGCACGCCGAGTGCTTTCCAAGAACGCCAGTATTGTAAGCGATCAGGGGCAGTCTCGAACCAGGCGCTGACTCAACCATGGCGTGCACCCGATGTATGTCAAAGTTATCATCGATGCTGGCAGCTGTCTTGGTGAATCGGACCATGTCGCAGCCGTAATTCTGTGCTTTCTGGTAGTAGGACTGCCAGCTGGAGTCATTCCAAGACGGCGGGTGGGGATCTGATAACTGAACGTTCCCGACTATCTTGCAGGAGCCCTTGATGTTGAGAATGCCGGCAAGCGTCACGCTGTCGAGTCGTAGATCAACAGTCATGTACTCAGGGGCAAGACGAAGGGCATGCGAGACATATGAACTGTACATAGATCGCCAAGTCTCGTCAGACAGTGCAGCCTCCGGAAACGCTACATGGAGGAAGATAGGAATCACGGTGTCTCGCCTTACTTGGGCCACGACGCGGCTGATTTCTCTTGCTCTATCTGGGGGTAGCTGACCGAGTTGTCGTAAGTGAGCGGCAAAGTCTGTGACGAGGTCATCCAACACAATTTCAATCGCATCCGCCCCTGTCTCGAGGTCCTGGACGTCGAGGTTGTCTTTTATGAGCGACGAAAGGGGCAGTGAGATTGCGTAGGTGAACCGCCGTTCTTCTGCCGGTATGCAAGCCAGCGGGAAGGCCGATTCGATGAAGGGTATGGTTCCCCTTGGGAGTATCAAGGAGAGAAACTTGAGGAAGTGTCGTTCAGCTCGTTTCAGGGTGAGATAGGGGGCAGCAATTTCATCAGAACTCCCACCCATGGTTTCTTTGGCTGTGCTTTGCTCTTCTGACGCATTGAAAAACTCAAAGCGGGTGCATCTCCGGAAAAATGCACTGCTGGCATCCAAAATCTCGCAGAATTTGCGGGCATCGTTGACCTTCAAATGGGTCCTGATGGCTTCTGAATCTCGAAGGACATATATGACGGGATTTGTTCTTCCAAGGTCTTCGAGGATGGCTTGCACACTCCTATCCATCCATGAGCTGACCACGATAGTGTTTCGCCTATGTTTATCAAATACATGCTGAAGGATAGAGGCCTGGCGGCGTTGACAGTCAGTGGCGCCATGCTTTCTCTTGTAAGCTGGACTCGATAGCCCGGTTTTCTCGTGAAAAACATGCTCCAACTCGACGACCTTTCGGTTCATGGCGGTCGAGGCCATGACGGCCAAAGTGGATTTCCCCGAGCCCCTGATACCGACGATGATAATGGAGGCATCTGGGTCGTAGGGACGGGCTGTTTGGACAATCTCATGCTCCAATGGCGAGTAGGTTGCTGAGCGTGGCACTACTAGGAGGTGTTAGATGGGATGGATATAGACAAAAAATTGGGGTTGTAGCTGCATATGCCTCACCTCTAGGTATAGGATCACCAACCACCTGGAAGAGAGCCCCGGGGCCAGGAGCATAAGCCATATTTTGGCTGTCCGAGGACCAGCCTCGGGACAATGGTCGGGACTCGGACGAGTCGCTCTCACAAGTCGAGACCATGGCCGCGTATGAACGCTTCATACCGGCGACGGTAGTAGAAGACATCGTAAGACGCGAAACGGAAGGCCTGTGTTGCTTCACCCGCAAGGCCTAACTGCTCGGGCGCATATAGAAGTCGTCCAAAGCTCGGCGATGATGTGTGGCGTCCTGGGGGTGGCCGGACGATCTAAGGCAGTGAGTGCCGTCCAGTAACCAGTGAGCCAGTGGGTGGTCACCTGTAGGGAGCTACAATAGATGGGTAGGTAGGTAGGGCAGATCTCAGGAATAGCCAGATGCTTGGCCGAAGCGTCGTGCTCAGTGTCATGATGGGACCTTGTCCATGGAGTGTGGATGAACAGCCTGGAAGCCGAAGACTAGGTGGCAGGGGTAAATGCGGGGGTAAACGTTTACCCCACCGTGTAAGAGCCAAGCCATCAAATCCATTTCCCCAGATATCGAAGTGGGCTTCCACTTCACCCTATCCACAACACAGACTCACACATCAATGCAATTGCACTCAGCTGCCGGGGCGTGAGGGTGCATTGCTGCCGAGTTCCAGTCGTCTTCATCGCTTCAGCGCGCATCCTTGTCTCTCCTCGCCGGCCTCACCCAGAAGAAGTCGCTTCTCCGCACACTCAGCTTAACGTTCCCCGCACACACCGGGGGACGGCAAAGCCGATACGGGCCCAGTAGCACCATTATGTTCGGTGGGTGGCCTGTCAGGTCTTGATGAACTGCCGCCGCCGCCGCTTTCCTGGACTCGGGAGTTTTGGTAGCTAAAGTCTTTAACGCAACATCGAGTAGTGGATATGGTGCGTTGACGGCCATTTAGACAGCAATCGCTGTGCAACTGTACTATCACCACCACACCTGGCCATGCCATGGGCCCCAAACGAAATATCAAGGAGACCGAAGGTCTGAGCAGCATCGCACCAGCCACTCCGGACCCGGCATCCCTTCAACAAGCCGCCGGTCATCAAGCCGTACCTGTATCAGTCAAGCGTCAGAGAGTGTCGAGAGCTTGTGACCAGTGTCGAGCAGCAAGGGAAAAGTGTGATGGGGTCCAGCCACAATGCTTCCCTTGTATCTCCCAGACGAGGTCCTGTACCTACAATGTCAGTCCAAAGAAAAGGGGTGTTCAGACAGGCTATATACGCACACTTGAGCTCACTCTTGGATGGATAATGGAGAACATTGCCGGCGCGGAGGACGCCCTGGGCAATGCTCTGGCTCAGGAGGGCAGCCAGGCACAAGCAGTCATGACGGGCAAGGACGCCACCGCAGCAACTCGCCTTCACAAGAAGTGGGGGAGAAGCCGAGTACACAAGGAGATAGAACGGCTCCTTTCTGGCGGCGTCACGCCCGTCCTTGATTTGGATGGGCGATCTCCCTCAGTAGACGCAAACGCAAACAACACGGATAGCTCGGTAGACACAGGCAAGAATATTGCTCCGGAGCCGCCAGACATGCCAACTCGCAACTCTGCAGCAGGCCCTCACTTGGCAATCACCCCGGAACATACATTACCAGACACCCAAAGTCCACGAACAATGTTGCAGAATTACTCATCCGGACCATCATCCAACACGCCCATACCCACTCGAACTCAGTTACCTCCGGAGCATTGGCGGTTATTGGACATCTATTTTTCGTATACACATTGTTGGCTCCCTATTCTCGAGAAGCAAGCATTGTTTCAAACCTCGTATCGCTACACAAAAGAAGGTCTTTTGCTGGTTTCAACAGACCCCTCTTCGGCGGCGCATGCTGAGCTCTGGAGTGTCCTCGCACTGGCATCCTTTCAGAGTACTACGAGTTTACAGTCTCTTGCTGGTGAGGCTGGGAACACCACCCTTTCACATCATCAGATCTACAATACGGCCCGCGGGCTGATCCCCTCAGAATGCGAAAATTTTCAGATCAACCATGCCCGAGCACTTTTGCTTCTAAGCCTTGTCAACATGGCCCGAGAAAATCGCACTGATGCATCGCTGTTACTTGGGTTCGCCATCAGGATTCTATTGAACCTGCACTCGGGCGAGACACCGTCGGCTGGGAACACTACCAACATCGAGGCAGCACTGATGTCATGTTTCATGTTAGAGACTACTTTGTCTATCGCTTACAAGCAACTGCCTCACTTGCGAGCCGAGGATCTTGCGAGATTTCCTTCCATACCAGAAAGTGGGCTGGACCAGTGGTGAGTTGACATCCTAGCAGAAGAGTCCTGGATGGGTCGTCTAACATTTCTGGATGCAGGGAGCCATGGTCGCCATGTGAAGGCTTTGGGAGCAAGTCGGTCGATTTCCGGTCATCACGGAATCCTGCCTTTTGCGTCACTACGTTCAACCAACTATATGCAATCCTTCTTGTGGTATCTCAAAGGGTGCTGGCAGAAGGACGGGGGGTTTTCTCAGAGATCCAGAAATCTTCCTTCAGTGCGCAGTTGCAACATGTTATCGAATCCGAGACGCCATTTAGGGACTTCATTCTATCCGAAGCCTGCCAGCCTTCCTCGGTTCCAACCGCCTACATTATCCGGATTTTATATCTTTGGGCAATGCTGCGCAATTCCAGATCTTGCACCAAATCTCTGGTCTCAATGCTGACAGAGACTCTTGAGCATTATGGGAACAGTTTCCACGCTGGCACCATGCCTCCTTTTCTACTCACAAGCCTCCGTTCCATGGCAAATGAAGATTTTCTGGCAGGTTTCGGAGAACGGGACAGAGAGCGATTAGTGGAGCTTGCACTGCGGTACTCAGCCTCTCGGTCAACCAACGTTTCATATATGCCCGGAGCCCATTTCATTCCAGTTCCCATTCACCAATCGATAATAGGACGTGACCACACAGCCAAAGCTCCTTCTTCACTCGCCTCGATGGTTTCAGGCTCAAGCTTAGCCCCATTGCCAGCCTCAACTCCGAGTCTATATGGGGATGGCCGAAGAATGAGCAATGCTTACGACCAACAATTCCAGCATCCCTCTGCCACCGGAAACCTGCAGGGGGGTTTTGGGTCAGTCATGGCTTATGGTGTACCAAACGTCGGCATGGGCATGCATCATTCCCATACTTCATTGGGCTTTGGTGGTCCTGACTACGATGCTCTTCTGGATGATATGGCCGCCACCGACTGCACTGATTCCATCGAGGTTGACCCTCAGTTTATGATCAATCTGGGATATGGGCCTGGATGCGACACTTCGGAGGTGTTCAGAAACAGATTCGACGGATATGAATAAACTTGGATGGGAAACGAGGGAGGGGAATAAGAACGAGCAGTCCCATTGAGGATCTTAAGCTCATTCAGAAATTCTAGAGTAGGGCTCATATGAACGCCATCCACACTAGACTCCACGGGACCACTTGATTCCTCTTGGTCACTTATTTCACTCGCCACTCCCCAATGCCCGGATGCAAGGCTCGGTGAATTCAAAAACCATGCACGGTGGTCCAGGAAGACAACTCGTCCAAGCCAGAGCGGGCCCATAAATATTACCATACCACACGTCGCCGTTGACAACTGCAACCGCCTGGGCCCAATTGAGATCACAACAAAGTCCGAATGATAGCTAGATACAATGAAACCAAATCTTATATACAATACCATGCCTGTCTGTTATTTTAAACAACGCATAATCTTATCATCATACAATAGGCTTCAGCCTACGCATTCGACAGCTCCGCTAGCCTGGCAGCAATAGCCTCCTTGACCTGAGCAACAGGAAGCTCGCTGGCGTCAAGACCAGTCCAATATTTATCCTGGTTCACTTGTGTCAGCCAAAACGAAAACATCAGTACGGAGCGGGACAGTCCTACCTGCTCAATCCCTTGCCAGATCATGGCCTCTGTTCCCAAAATAACCTGCCATCCTTCCTTCTCCGCGATGGCGCCAAGCGCAGTAAAAGGACTTGGGTTGTAACACATCTCCAACATTGCCCCCTTATGGTCCTTCCCCAGCATCACCTCAATGATCTTCCTCACCGTCTTCTCACTCTCCGTTACGGGGGCGAAATCAGGGATACACGCCACGATCGCTCCAGGGCCCTCGAGCCGCTCGGCTTGTTCCACACTCTCGACATATACCAACCTATCACCATACCCACGTTCTTTGCACTCTTTCATGACGGCCCCCACTTCACTGGGGTCTCGGTTGACGAGGTAGATCTTGGTGGCTTGGAGATACTTGTGCAGTGCATACACGGCCGATCTGGCAGCGCCACCTCCACCGACAACCAGGGCGGGGCGGTTCTCATACACATCGGCATTGGGAACGTTTTGGACAAAGGATTCGCGAACACCGATCACGTCGGTGTTGGCTCCGCACAGGAGACGACGGCCCGGGGTGTTGGGGTCGTCACAGAGGAAAAGAGTGTTGCAAGCACCGACGTCACGGCACTCGGGTGTGAGGTAGTTGAGGTGAGGGATGATAGCCACCTTGTTTGGCATGGTTACCGATGCGCCTGGGAGATAAGGGGCGTCAGTGAGATGGGACGATGGGGTCTGGGATGGGTGGGTGGCACGGAGAGTGCGGGCCAGATGCTGATCATGATTGGGATGACGAACCGTAGAACTTTGGGTCTTGGACAAGGTTCAGGAACAAGTCCATGTCGTCCGAATCGAGACGCAACTGGCCCCAGTTCAGGCCGAGACCCTGGTAGACTACATCGTGAAGCAGCGGGGACATAGATGCTGCCAGCTTTTTGCCGAAGAGGAAGCCATGTTTGGTGAGATTTTGAATACGGGGGTCGAAGGACAGTTGGAGAGCTGGGGCCTGTTGCTGCAACAGCGGTGGTGTGATGGTTACTGTGGTTGTGGTTGTGGTTGTGGTTGTCATCTTGATAATGCGGCCCTGTCTTGCGTTACACTAGGCTCGGAAAGAGGCGGTATGCAGGCGCAATGCAAAGTCGTTCCAGAAGCTCAATGTGTGATTGGATACTTGGAGGCGGCGTAAGAGCAGCGGTTCGGTCGTAGGCTCAGTAAGAGGAGGAGGCGGTGACACGGGCGTGATGTTTACTCAAGATAAAGATAGAAATGGACTTGGTGTTGAGGTACTTATTAAGAGGATACGCCTTGGATAGATAAGGAGTGAACTACGACGGTGGGATCTACAATCACGGAACGACATTTACCCCAGAGTCTTGATGAAGCCTTCGGGTTCTGGGCTTAGCATCCTGCATAACCACCACGGCCATACCGGTATGTTTTCTTGTCTCCGCGATCGGTGGAGCACACTCGGGGTAGTGGTGGGTAACGGACCCAGGACGGTGGAAAGCCGATTCCCTACCTTGCGGCAATTGGCAATGGGATGGTGGGCGTGGTGGTGCAAGGTGGGTGGCACAAGAAAATGCATCTGAGCATGAGCGGTGCATTTTCATCCAAAGGCCAGGCAGCGTAAAGATTTATCCCTTCGTTAGGAGTGGCCAACTAACGTATAGCCCCGCAGACTCCACACTTAACGTCGGTTCGTCCCCCATTGGCTGGGTCCAGCTTGTAAGTGCTTGTGACTCGGGGAATTCACACGAGCATCCACGGGGCAGTGGTTGCTGCTCAATGATTCAACACCGGGCGCTCACACGCTCTGTTTGTGAACAGCCTGGTGCGGGAAGAAGCATCATCCATCTTCCCTATCGCCAGGGCCTCAACGCGGACGAGCTCCGGCTTTCCGCTACTTCTCGCTTATCTTCGGCCCGGACGCCAACCTGGGCCTTTGCTTCTGCGGCTGCACAATGCCTGCTCGCTGCTCACACAAACGGGAGGGATTACACGTATCTCCCAGCACTGTGCCATCCTAGCCACTCTGTACACCGCTGAACGCCCCCGGCCAGGCTGCCGTGGATGTGATTCTCACCTCCTCCTGCACTTTGCCCGTCAGTTGCTTTCCACCACCTTGGCTTGACAAGTTGACAGTTGACAGCGTTGTGTCATGATATGCACTCGGCACATCACGCCCGTCACTCACCGTGCAGCCTGACTCCATGTCTCGCGGTAGCCTCCGCCGGGATCGAGCAGTCGACGTGAGACAAACAAGATTCGCAAAAGAAAGCCCCCGGGGAGTCTTCCCGAGAGAAAAGTTTTCTGATTCAACAGGTAGGACACGGACGGAATGGACCTGCCACGCAAGTTAGCCCCTTATCGCATTCCTTATTTTGACTAGGACCTCAATGGGCTCATCTGAAGTCGACATGATGTGAAAACTCGGGCTCGATGGGGCAGCGTCATCAGAGAGGGCCAAGGCCCATATTTTTATCCCCTCCTGTTTCTTCCATGAGGGGTATTAATACGGTCCTCATCTCCCTCGTTCTCTTCCTCCACCGCTCCTGTCCATTCCAGTCATGACATTTTAATTTTCTGTCTCAGATATTGTCTATCTATTCGTCTTCTACCTACTACACCAGCACTCAAACCATCACAATTGTTGACATCACCCCCTTATCAGACATCATCAAAGCAGCTTGACAGGATGCCTTCCAAACTCGCCATCACTTCCATGTCACTTGGCCGGTGTTATGCCGGCCACTCCTTTACCACTAAACTCGATATGGCCCGGAAATATGGCTATCAAGGCCTAGAGCTCTTCCACGAGGACTTGGCTGATGTAGCCTATCGTCTCTCCGGAGAGACCCCTTCCCCGTGTGGCCCGTCCCCAGCAGCCCAGCTCGCGGCTGCCCGTCAAGTCCTCCGCATGTGCCAAGTCAGAAACATTGAAATCGTCTGCCTCCAGCCCTTCAGCCAGTACGACGGCCTACTCGACCGCGAGGAACACGAGCGCCGTCTGGAGCAGCTCGAGTTCTGGATCGAGCTCGCCCACGAGCTTGACACAGACATTATCCAAATCCCCGCCAACTTTCTCCCCGCCGAGGAAGTAACTGAGGACATTTCGCTCATCGTCTCGGACCTTCAAGAAGTGGCCGACATGGGCCTGCAGGCCAACCCACCCATCCGCTTTGTCTACGAGGCCCTGTGCTGGAGCACTCGTGTCGACACTTGGGAGCGTAGCTGGGAGGTGGTGCAGAGGGTGAACAGGCCCAACTTTGGCGTGTGCCTGGACACTTTCAACATTGCGGGGCGGGTATATGCTGATCCGACGGTTGCCTCTGGCCGCACCCCCAACGCGGAGGAAGCGATACGGAAGTCGATTGCGCGGCTCGTTGAAAGGGTCGATGTCAGCAAGGTCTTTTATGTGCAGGTTGTGGACGCTGAGAAGTTGAAGAAGCCGCTGGTGCCGGGTCATCGGTTTTATGACCCGGAGCAGCCGGCGAGGATGAGCTGGTCAAGGAACTGCAGGTTATTCTACGGGGAGAAGGACAGAGGGGCGTATTTGCCCGTCAAGGAGATTGCCTGGGCCTTCTTCAACGGGCTCGGATTCGAGGGTTGGGTCAGTCTGGAGCTCTTCAACAGAAGAATGTCGGACACAGGCTTTGGGGTGCCCGAGGAGCTGGCCAGGAGAGGGGCCGTGTCGTGGGCAAAGCTGGTGAGGGACATGAAGATCACTGTTGATTCACCAACACAACAACAAGCCACACAGCAGCCCATCAGGATGCTGTCGCTGTCAGCGGCTTTGTAACTAGTGTTTTAGAATAGCATCTACCGGCGTTTTGGGTTTGGAGAGGTGGCGATCTGCTGGAGTAGACAAAGACGGTTTCAAACGTGAATCTATACAAAGAAAAGTTTTGTTCCATTATCTCTGAGCAGTTCTCTTCCGCCCTCCTACCCGACACATAAACGCCTTATTCTCCATCGATCTTCAGGTATTTCGCTGCAAACTCTATCGCAGCACTGTATCCGTATGCTCCCATCCCACAAATTACAGCCACGGCTTTGTCACTCAAGTAGCTATGCGCCCGGAAAGTCTCTCTTGCGTGGACATTAGATACATGAAGTTCAACAAAAGGGATCGCCACCGCTGCGAGCGCATCACGAACAGCTACACTCGTATGTGTCAGAGCCCCTGCATTGATGATAATGGCGGACACTCTCTTTCCCAGTGTGTCGGTTTCTCGCGCGTTTGGTCCCCAACCTGCAGTCTCTTGAATGCGGTCAACTATGGCGCCCTCGTGATTAGACTGGAATGTGTCAATCTCGACGCCCAGTTCGTGGGCTTGTTGGCGTGCTTGAGTTTCAATATCTTCGAGGGTGGTTGAGCCGTAAATATGAGGTTCTCGTTTGCCCAAGAGATTCAAGTTGGGGCCGTTGATGAGCAGGATGCGACGTGACATGGTGATTATGTGCGGCTGGCGGTTTGTGATGATGATGTACTTGGTTCAAAGCCAATTCAGGGGTTCATGAGAAAGATAGAGCTCGGGCAGTAAAGACGTCCAGGGTTGCCGCCAGACAAGGCATCTATGACACCAGAGGTGACTTCATATATATTTTACGTGCATGTACCGACCAAATTACCGTATCTCATCTTCGCGAGCCTGCTGATGTCTTTTCCCAATGCTCCAGCAACGGTCAGGAGGAGTGCGGGCTCTTCCTGTCTCCGTGCTGAGACCACCGGTACACAACACACTCGAAAGCACTTTGCCGTTGGTTCACAGAAATACAAACTGTAATACTGGCTAATGATTCTCCCCTAGATGTGAGGTCGTCAGCATGAGGAGTGTAAACTCGATCCAAGCCAACGATGGAGGATCCACAGCTGACGGGTAAACACTTATCCAACAATTACCCCCGCGGAACCCTTGTGGCCACCACTTCGGCTCAGACAGCGGGAGACCAGTGCGGAATTCATTCCACTGTTTATCACCGAGGAGCGTTATCCAGATCTCTGGAAAGCAGATCAACTCGCGGGGTAATATATCGGGGTATTGGGCTGCATACATACACAGGCAAGAAATGGAGAATAGGTAGTGTAGGCCCCGTCTTAAAATCCGGGGAAGCTACAGGGGTCTTCCACTTTGGAACCCCTTGACCGATCAGAAAGTACGTCACAGCATGGGGGACTGTGGACATTCTTCTCGGCTTGGTGCGGTTCATGTTTGATGGGGCGGAATCTGTACAGGAGGGCCCAGTTGCTGCTCTGAAGTGTTTTGCGCCGTTGTGACTGTAAGATTCTCCTCGACTTGTTTCTGTTTTGCATTCTCTGGACCTCGCTTCAGAAAAAAACAAGACAGACAATTCAACATGACGCCGGTAATGCTCACCGAGCAGGAGCTCGATGAGATTTACACCTTTGCTGTCCAGCTTGGCAAAGATGCAGGCAAAATGCTTCTCGAGGCTGCCCAGCTGAGATTTACTGGCACTCAAACAGCCGATTTGGAGGTTGAGGAGAAGGATAGTTCGGTCGATATCGTAACCAAGACAGACGAAGGTGTGTGTGTTTTGGTGAGCTAGGCAGTCCATGAGCACAGAACTGACCTCATCAGATGTTGAAGCCTTCATCAAATCCTCAATTGAGGCGAAATACCCCCACCACAAGTATGTTCACAGAGCCATTCCGTTTGCCTGAGGCGTCTAACGTTCTGCTGGCAGGTTTATCGGCGAAGAGACATACTCCAAAGGCGCGTCCCGCTCCTACCTGGTCTCCGAAACCACACCCAGCTGGTGTGTCGACCCACTAGATGGAACGGTCAACTATACGCACCTCTTCCCCATGTTTTGCGTCTCTATCGGCTTCATCGTCGCCGGTAGGCCCACCATTGGCGTAGTCTATGCGCCATTCCTTAACCAGCTTTTTACCTCTTGCCGGGGCAGAGGTGCTTGGCTTAACGAAACCCAGCGGCTTCCCCTGATTAGGAACCCAATACCACCCATGCCAGCGGACGCTCCAAGTGGCTGTGTTTTCTCGTGCGAATGGGGCAAAGACAGAAAAGACAGACCCGACGGCAACCTCTACAGAAAGGTGGAAAGTTTTGTGAACATGGCAGCGGAAGTGGGAGGAAGAGGAGGAAAGGGTGGCATGGTGCACGGCATCAGGAGTCTAGGGAGCGCAACCATGGACCTCGCCTACACGGCCATGGGGGCGTTCGATATCTGGTGGGAGGGCGGATGCTGGGAGTGGTAAGTTTCTGTTCCAAGACTTGTGTGGTTGAACCTGGGCGCTGACAGCATGGACAAGGGATGTGGCGGCCGGTGTTGCTATCCTCCAGGAAGCTGGTGGACTAGTCACGAGCGCCAACCCACCCAAGGATATAGAGACGGCAGAAATACAGGAAGTGAAGCTGGGAAGCAGACTGTATCTTGCTATACGGTATGGAATCACACCTGAACTTTTGTCCTTTGGCATCCCGACAAGCTAACACAACACAGGCCAGCAGGGCCAAGCAAGACCGAGACGGGGAGGGAGGGGCAGGAACGGACTGTTCGAGAAGTATGGCGACGTGTGAAAGCATTGGAGTATGCAAGGCCGGGAGCCTGAACCTGGCAGTAGATATCATAAACACGAAACTATAATTATTGCCACAAATAGAGATGGGCTGAGTGGTAACTATCTCTGATGCTGAGGTGTACCAACAACCTCGACCAGGTTTGGTCCCAGACCTGGTTCTTATCCTACGTGGGAGTCGAACATGTGGAGGGAATGAAGAAACTACGCTATGAAGCCCACGCCCACCTTTTCATATCGGTTTCATTGAAAATATTTGGTGCCAGAACACCACGGATTGCAACCCAGGCCGCCCTTCGGCTTACTGACCATTGGCGGACCACTCAAATCCAAGTTCGAGACAAAAGAGCTCGAGGGAGTGCACCCTGTCCAAAAATTAACGGCAGCTGCTGTAACAATGTGTCAGTCTCTGGCGCAGCTCTGGTAGTAAAATGGTCAGTCCTTGTTGGTTTCCCTGATCATACAAACTACCTGAAGTAGTTGTCCATCAGTCTAAGCCCGGGAAAGCCACACTCCTCGCCTGGTTACCCTTCCCCTTTTTCTGCTTCTTGTTGGATGATTTTTGCGGGCGTTCGTCGTCACTGTCATCGTCAGAGTCAGAATCGCTCCGGGCCGGTCTCTTGAAGCCAGTGGCTTCCGCCTCCTCCTCTTCCTCTTCGTCAAGGTCGTCGTCTCCAGATTCAGCCCAAACCTTGACCGTTCTGCCGCCGCCACTAATAAGCCTGTTCTGGTAGTCAAAGGTCAAGGCAGAGACCCCCTCGACCTCATCGTGTTTGAGCACAAACTGCACCTCGCGTCTCTTGAGGTCGACAATGCTCAGGCTACCATCACCAACACCAACGATGACCTTTTTGCCCCAGCCAAGCTCGTCGGGAACGCGAACAATGGCATCCAGACTCTCGCCGTCCTTTTTAGTCCGGCCACCAGCAACGTTGATACGCTCCTGCTGATCATCCCAGGCGCCGCGATCCCACAGCGTCAAGATTCCATTACCGGTGCCAACTGCCACCACAGCATTGCTACGCATCTTTTTAGGCCCAAGACCGGTCGGGATGATGGTGGAGCAGAGCAGTTCGTCTTCTTGGTCTTCTGAAGTCGCGACAATTCCGTGCCTAAGGTCGGTGACGGCGAGTGTGGTGCCTCCGGTGGAGACCCACTGTTTGGGAAACCCAGAGGTGCTCTCAGCCGAGGCAGGCAAAGGAGTAATGCTGGAGATGTAATCGGCGTGCGGCACATGCTTTCGCACTGGCTTAGGATTCAGGCTACCGTTTTCGCGCAAGTCGAAGATGTAGAGGCCGCCAGAGTCAGTACCGAGAAGGAGGGTCTGAGGCGACAGGACATGGAGGATGGCAGGGCAATCGGTCGTGCTTGTCGCGCTGTTGCGGGGAGGGAGGCCAATCTTGGAGATGACATTGCCGGTCTCGGGGGAGAAGTGCTTGACCACGGAGTCGGTGCCGGCAGAGTACATGGCTGGTCGCAACGAAGCAAACAGTCAGTCTTGAACCAAAAACACAGAGGCAAAGTTCGACTGGCTGAAGTAAGAGGAAACTGACCTGAGCCATCATGGCTGTATGCGAGATGCCGGCAGCTGCCCTTGTGGCGGCGGGTGCTCCAGATACTCTTAATCATACCGCGTCCGCTGCTGGTGCTGCTCCGGCGGCCGCTTTCATCCTCCTCGTCGTCATCGTTCGGCAGGCGAAAGGTCTCAACTTTGCCGCTGGCCAGGCCGACTGTGAGCAGCGGCTCGGACGGGTGCAAGACCTGAGTAAACAGATCCGCTGAGAGCGGAAGAGTGCAGAGGTTTTCCAACATGGTATGGGAGATAGTGTGCTAAGGTGTGATCTTCACAGTCGCAAAAACAATGCGGAACTCGGATGCCATCGCGACCTTTTTGAAGCAGCCAATCGCGAAAAATTTAGAGCTCCAAGGGTGGCTTTAGTAAACGCTGGCTTGGCATTCTGTGTGGAGTCTGGGGTTCAGTGGGGGTCCAAAGCAAGCACAGACCAGTTTGCGACATGAGGAGGGGGGCTGTTGATTTCGTCACCGCTGTCCTGGACCAAGTTTCCCTCTTTGCCTTTCCGCCTCTCATCCAACGACCAGTAGCTGCTGTCCCACGCGGCACATGAAGCATATATGGGAAAGATAACCTACCTCTAGCTAGCAATGTAGTATCTTCCCCAATACAACACCTGCCTCGTTCCTCTCAATACCACCTTCCATCCCAGTCGCCAACTCCAGTTCCAGAACTGAGAATGAACGTGGGCAAAATGAAAACCAGCTGGTACATTTTCTTGTGTTGCCTATCTTTCGCAATGGCGCTGAATCTGACAGCCAAGCGGCCTTTGAGATGCATCATGTACTACACCGGGTATGTCCCCAATTGACAACCTAGACTCTATCAACCAACTAACCGTTTGATCAGTCAACATCCGGTCACGCCTCCAATCGATCAATTAAAGCACGTTACCCATGTTGCTGTTGCCTTCATGAGTCCCGGGGTCTTCAACGAGCCGGACCGGATTGATTGGCCCTTGTGGACCACAGTGGAAGATGTCAGGAAGAAATTCCCCAAGGAGGCAAAGGTGCTGATCGCAATTGGCGGTTGGGGCGATACCATCGGGTTTTCAGTGGCCGCTCTCTCAGACGAGACACGGAAAACATTTGCTGAGAATGTGGCAAGCATGGTGAGGGTGACTGGGGCTGATGGTGTCGATATCGATTGGGAATATCCAGGGTAAGCCTTAGTCCCATCATTACACAGTTGGACTCAAGTTCTTCTGACGCTGCAGTCAATATCTACAGAGGCAACGGTGAAGATTACAAACAGGTTCCCAACACATCGAAATCCTGGGAAATTCAGGCTTATCCCCTTCTCCTTGCCGAATTGCGAGCAGCCTTGGGACCAAACGTCATCATCTCGGCAGCTGTACCGGGTCTCAAACGCGACATGCTTGCTTTCACCAGAGAAACCGTCCCTAGAATCACGAGGCACCTTGACTTCCTCAATGTCATGACTTATGATCTGATGAACCGTCGTGACACCGTGACGAAGCACCACACCGGCATAGACCTCAGTCTCGAGGCTCTCGACGCCTACATCGCAGCCGGAGCCGCACCCCAGGAGCTCAACCTGGGCTTTGCGTTTTACGTGAAGTATTTCCGCACCCTACACGAAAAGTGTCTGGATGATCCGATTGGGTGTCCTACCGTCCTTCTTGAGGATCCGTCAACCGGCGCGGATCTTGGACAGGCGGGGGCATTTTCATGGCACGATGCTGTGCCTGAGGATGTGGCAAATTCCTTTACAAGGGCGATCGGTAAGGGGAGGTATGATGAGAAACAGGGAGGGTATTACTACTGGGATGAAGAGGAGGATATTTGGTGGACCTTCGACACGGCCGAGGCCATCAAGAGGAAGCTTCCAGTTCTCGTGGACAAGAAGAGACTCGGAGGAGTGTTTGCTTGGGGCCTAGGAGAGGATGCGCCTGTTTACGAGCGCTTGGCGGCCGTCAATGAGGAGTTGGATAAACGGTTGGAAATCAAGGATGAGCTTTAAGTTCGGTATCCCAAAGATACGAGAATGTTGGACGCTGATTGTCATTCTGGCTGATGAGACTATTTTAAAACCCAATTGCTCAAGAGAAGCGCATTATGTCGCGCCGGATGACAAGTACGTTGATCTATTCAGAGCTGTCTTGACAATGCAGTTTCATCATCGCTAAGATTAGCGATGACTCCCACCCGGTTTGCCAGACCCTATTCCTCACCTCATCAGGAACAAGTCGAGGCAGATGTACAACGCAGCCAAGAGCAGTGGCAGAGCAACTATCCACAGCACAACCACGCTAACCCTCTCTTCCCTGTGAACCTGCCTTCCGCTAAACGCTCGGCTTCCATTCACAGAGGCTCCATCCACAACATGTTGCGACTCTTCATCTCCCTGGTACTCGTGATCTTCGACATCAGTACTCGGGTCGGAACCACGGCGTGCGCCGAAAGTGTGATCATTCACATGTTCATTCTGGTGAAGTGGCAACGGGGGCTCCACATGATCTTCGTTGTTGTTATCTCTGGGCCAGTTTGGCACGGGTGGAATAACAGGCATCAAACTGCCTCGAACGACAGTATCCTGCCGTTTATTTTTCAAATTAGCAGAGATCAAGCAAGGAGAGGGAAAATCAAAACGTACGGCCAAGAAGGGGTCCTCTGAGAGGATGTCAACAGAGCGAACTATCCCGCTATGGTCGGATTCATGGTCGGAAGAAGAGGTGGATAAAGCAATGGAAGTAGAGCGGGAGGCAGATCCGGAAGGTGACCACATCTTTTTTGGCAGCTTCTGGTTGCGAGGTCGCGGTTCACCTGTTCTTGTATGGGTGATGTATTGAATGTTTGTAGTTTGGGTGAGATAATGGTAATGAATGATTTCAAAAGAACCGAGATGCTCTGTTGCACATACCGGCAACGCAAAAAGCAACAGTCATAAAGAGTACATGAATTACAATAAACAAAGCATGTTGTGTTTGGAAAGACAACAGGTCTCTGACAAAAGAAGCACCTGCACACCCACATAAACCCAACACCGCACTTGTAAAAATTGTAAGCAAGAATGAGAACACGGACATTATCATCATTTATAGTCATTCAACAATAATAAGGCCACGAGACACTGGAAAGATGAGTATGGGAAATACCGGGCTGGCAACAGTATGACGAACACATGAGCCCGGAAGTGAATGATTGATTCCGCTGTGCAATGTCCTACTTGAACTATCTTTCTTGGAGCAAAGCCAATAAAAATGTCATCTTCTCTGCCCTCTGTCCCTTCATCAACCTTACTATAATCAAGCACCATCCCGCCCTGGTATGAAACTCAGGATTTGTTGGTCGGGGGATCTAGGGTCTGGATAATCCATTTGATTAGCCAGTTTGCAATGCCCAAGCTGTTGTGTTCCAGCATGAGCAGATGACCATTGCCATAGAGCCCAAAGTCTTCAGGGAGCTTGAGGTGTGAGACAGGCACGCCAGCCTGACGAAGAAAAGCAACGGTGGCATAGTCATATTCAGTATGGAAACTTGAGCCAGCTGTGACCACGCATTGCGGAATATCTTTGAGGTTTGATAACTTGCGAACTGGGCCGTTTGCTTCGTCCTGGAGGTAGCACTCAGTTCTCGTGAGTGGGTCCACCGACCTGACAAATGGTATCGGCTGGAATCTTTCATGTTTGGGAACTTCATCGATATATGCAGCGTCCTGAAGAAGCTCTTCAAAGCTACTGGGGAATAGAGGCGGAGGGACAAAGCCCATAGGGATGTCGGATAGCCCGTATGGTCGAATGCATGGGAAGGGGAGGCTCTGGGGATCCGGAAAACGCGGCTTGAATATTTGCTTTCCACCATCGTTAACCCATCCATTGGTGAATGGTGGACCGGTTGGCTCGATAGCAACTATGGCAGCAACCAGATGAGGTGTCTGATCAGCTGCTAGCCATGAGATTGTTGCACCGCTCCCATGACCAACTAGGATTGCCGGGCTTGGAAATTTCTCCAAGAAACGCATCAGGGACCGGACGCCACTCTATTGCTGCTCCTGTGGGTCAAGATACTCCGGTACCATACGCGTGTAGGTCCTTTCAAATATCGGGTCTCCTGGTTCGCCAGTCTGTGAGCATATTGTTGGTCAGCTTTGATGGACCGGTATTGAGCTCCCTGGGACCTGAGAAGATACATACCCCGTCCCACATACAGTGGGACTGTACAGACGGCCAATATACTTCGTGTGATTGGCTTCGGGGAGCCGTGTAGTATCTCTGAAGCTCGTCTTTAGACAGGGTTTTAATAACGCATCCAAAAGATTCATAACTAGCTAGTTGCTCTGGGTGGCCGCAGCCATGGAAAGGGCGATAGAGTACAAAAGTGAAAAACCCGGCCGCGCAGAAATGGAAGGCCCATCCAGGCTCGCCATCAGCTTTCCACCCCCAAATGTCTCCAGTTTGGTGATCGCCGTGCACGAATACAACTGGATTGTAGTATTTGACTGCTTGCGGGGGGAATATCACAGCCCCAATCGTTCCCGCGCGTGTGGAATCGGCTTCCAAGGTCGATACTCCCATTGTAAAGTATCAGTGATTGCTACTCAAAGAAGCGAGATATGAAGATGCGAGATGATGTGTCAACGTTTGACGAATGAGAATAAAAGTTACTTAACAGCTTAGCCACGACTAAGCTCTCTAACGTATATTATAAGCGAGTGACCCATATAAGCGAGTGACCCACTTCCTTCGTGACATGACACCTTCGCACTCAACAACAATTTCCTCAACCATCCAAGATGCCTTCTAATTCAAATGAAGCCCACATAATCTTAGCCCTCCAAGCGCTTCAAAACGACAAGAATCTAAGCGAACGAGCCGCAGCTAAGATCTATGGAGTCGATCGTAAGACTCTAGGGCGTCGGCGCGCTGGCCGGCCTGCACGACGCGATACTACGCCCAAATCGAAAAAGCTCACTCAATCTGAAGAGGATGCTATTGTTCAATACGTTATTGAGCTATGTGCGCGAGCTTTTCCACCAAGATTACGTGGTGTGGAAGATATGGCCAACCAACTGCTACGCGTACGCGACGCGCACCCTGTTGGCAAGCTCTGGGCACACAACTTCGTCAAACGCCAGCCACAGCTCCGTACGCGTTTTACGCGTAGATACGACTACCAGAGGGCCAAGTGCGAGGATCCAAAGGTCATTGCCGAGTGGTTTACGCTCGTACGGAACACTAAGGCCAAGTACGGTATTATAAATGACGATATTTATAACTTCGACGAGACTGGGTTCATGATGGGCATTATCTTCGCGGGTATGGTAGTTACAACCTCGGACGGCCTTAGCAAGGCAAAACTAGCCCAGCCTGGTAACCGCGAATAGGTAACGGTAATCCAGGGAGTTAATGCCCTCGGCCGGGCTATCCCTCCCTTTATCATCTTAGCCGCGCAGTACCACCTCGCCAACTAGTATACCGAGTGTAATCTACCGTCTACCTAGCGCATCGCAACCACCGATAATGGCTAGACTACCAATCCGGTAGGCCTAGATTGGATCAAGCACTTCGACTATCACACAGCGTCCTATACAAAGGGTAAATACCGGTTGCTAATCCTCGATAGCCACGAAAGCCACCACTCGACCGAATTCGAGCGCCACTGCTAGCAGAACAACATTATCACGCTCTGTATACCTCCACACTCCTCCCACCTCCTCCAGCCACTCGATATTAGCTGCTTTGGGCCGCTAAAACAGGCGTACGGTCGCCAGATCGAGGACTTGATGCGCATGCATATCAACCACATAAGCAAGCTCGAGTTCCTCTGTGCCTTCCGCGAGGCCTTCTTCGCCTCTATAACAGAGAAGAATATACAGGGTAGCTTTGCGGGTGCTGGCCTTATACCGTACGATCCAGAGAGGGTACTTTCTAAGCTAGATATAAAGCTTCATACGCCAACACCTCCAAACTCACGGCCCGGCACTGCACAACCTTAGGTCTCCCAGACACCACACAACCCTCGAGAAGCCAATTCACAATCAACGCTTATCAAGACTCGCATTACTAACCATCAAAATAGCTCCCCAACTTCAATGCTAGCTGCGGTAGACTAGCTTACTAAGGGTACAACGGCTATAATGCACCAGGTGGCTCTCCTTCGTGCAGAGGTCTCTTCGCTCCGTAAGGCCAATGAGGCACTAAGTAAGCGCCGGAGAGCCAAAAACACGTGTGAGGCTTGGAGGGTCACTTACTGTACAAGAGGCACAGGATCTACTGGATCAGAAGGCCGTGGATGGGGAGGAATGCAAGAAACGCAGCCGGATAGTAGTAATGCAGGGGGCTCGTACGAAGGTTCGGTGCTGTGGTGTATGCGGTAAGCCTGGCCATAATGCGCGCACTTGCCAGGAGGCTGCAGAAGCATCTGATTCAGCTGTTTCTGATGTAATTATAGTTAATTCCTTGTGTTGATGTGGTGCAATTGAGGATGGTTTGTCAGGGTGTGGTGGGAGGTGGGTCACTCGCTTATATGGGTCACTCGCTTATAATATACGTTATTTGAAGTTGGAGAAATGACGTTCCAGGAAGTTAAGTTGGCAGGAACAAAGGCACGAGTGGCAGATACTGGGCCAGGAGCAACTGAGCGTCTCCCGTCTTCACACAATGAAGCCTGGAATCCTGACAATTTATGAAAACATAACACTCAGTGCCTTTCTTTGGAATTGAAAACAAATTAATAATCATCCAACGGCTGTCTCTCTGAGTCTGAAGCCAGTGGGCTGACCATTTGAAAACCCATTCAACAATCCTCTAGGTACCTATCTACTTAGGCAAGGTCGGAGTGCACAAGCAGCCCGTCATTGATTTCGTTGGTCCCAATAGACTGGTTTGATATGCCCATTGTTCAGGGGACTCCAAATGAGCCGCATGCTCTAACTATGCTAGTATCATTGCCAGTCTCCAGTAGCCAAACCAATACCCCCACCCCATTTGAAGTTTTTGACATCAAAATTGACACACCACCCCAGAATGATCTGGAAATATCAACAGCCAAGCCCCCAACGTACTAGGGCAGAGCGCGCATCACACCATCCCCATCTCCACATCGACTGTCGACATGGTTGGGTACCCCAGACTCTGCCACGTTTTCCAAGACTGTTTAGCCCTGCCGAGAACATGCACCGAACCCACCCCTGTTGTGGACAGAAAGGTACCACTCACAACTTCATCTTGCTCTCTCAAGGCGCCCAACCGACATTGAAACAACAGGTAGGTATGGAGACATGATCGATATGTCCCTGAATAGAGATACTTAGTAGGTTCTTCAATGGCTCAAGATGCATAGCAAAGCACCTCAGCAATCCCTATCTTTTTGTTCACGATGTGACCCCCGAAGGTGTGCTACGCCGCAAACCGGCAACCGGCTGCCGGGGTTAGGTCCCGCACCACCACCCGAGCCTCCCGATAGGCTCGGCTTGACCTACCGAGATTGGCGGCCGAAACTGATACACCCCATGCCAACATCGTGGGAAAATCCACTGTTTGGTCCCCTAATTTGGTAAAGACCTTCCCCTATCTTGGGGGTCAGCTCCACGAGAGGTGACACTGGAGTGGCATACATAATGCGTGCCATTCCCGGTTCACCATGTCGAGGCAGGCTGGAGATAGTCCTTCCGTCTGTACACCACCCACACTCCTTTGAAACAGCTTTGCCCATTCACAGTCACTCCTTTATCTGTTTTTCTCTCAATTTTTGGTTGTAAACATGCGGTTCCTCCGCAACGACATCGTCGCAGCCGTGCTGCTCTTGGCGCCCTTTTCGTTAGCTGCCCCTACCGAGTATAGCAAGAAGCTACCTCAGTTCGCTACCATCATCAACCGTCGCCAACTCAATGCCAACAACGCTACCTATGATTTCATCATCGCGGGTGGCGGTATTGCTGGCCTGACCCTTGCCGACCGCCTGACTGAGGACCCGAATGGTGTGTTGTCCGGACTTCTGTCTTTTCTCGCTATGGTCTTCTAACATCACCTTTACAGTCAAGGTCCTCGTCATTGAGGCTGGGCCCATCGACCCCGGTCTTGAGGGTATCCAGGTGCCTGGCTCATTCTCGCCTTGGTATTATTTCTGGCCGAATCTCTTGACCGTCCCTCAGACAGCTCTGAACAACAGAGTGATCGGGACAGTCAGCGGTCAGGTCCTTGGTGGTGGAAGTGCGATCAATGCCATGGTCTATGTGAGAGGTGACGCAGACGATTACGACGCCTGGGGTTTCATGCAGCGCCGTGGTAACTCTTCGTTTTACGGCAACTCTTCAGTGAGCTCGAGCATGAGCTGGAACACTATGCTGCCTTACTTCCTGAAGAGCGAGAACTTCACAGCACCCGATGCTGCTTATGCTCTGGAGGCCAACATCACTTGGAACCCCGCTGTTCGAGGTACCTCGGGCCCTCTCAAGTACACCTACCCTCCTTACTATTTCCCCGGCGCCGCCAACTGGTGGAATGCCGCGCAGTCGGTGGGACTTCCTCCCGTCGATGACCCTCTGTCTGGAGTCAAGAATGGTAAGCCCGTTCAGCTGTTGTCTGGGTGCAAAACATACCCAAAAGTGAACTAATGCCGTCTTCCCAGGTATTTTCCCCATTCCGTCAGTACTCGATGCGGATACCATGACCAGGAATTACGCCAAGATCAACCACCATGATAGGGTCAAGCAAGCCCGTCCTAACTACCACGTCCTTGCTGGCAACATTGTGGGCAAGGTCCTTTTCGACCCTAGCTGCAAGAAGGCCATCGGCGTGGAGTATCTCCCGACCAGCGGCGGGGCGGCCACCAACGTCTTTGCCTCCAAGGAAGTCATCCTTGCTGCCGGCGGCATCAACACCCCCAAGATCTTACAGCTTTCTGGCATCGGCCCCAAGAAGCTCCTCGACAAGTTCGGCATCAAGGTGGTCTCCAACCTGCCCGGTGTAGGCCAGAATCTCCAGGATCAGCCTACTCTCACCGTCCCTTACACCTTTACAAACAACCTCACCCCCAATTCGGGTTCTCTTATGGCCAATGCCACCTACAATGCCGAGCAGCGTGCTCTTTACGATACTGAGCGCAAGGGTGCATACACCATCATCAGCTCTCTCTCCACCAACATCGGCCAACTCTCCCTCAAGCAGGCCACCTCCGACTACCAGGCCATCATCGCCGCCGCCCGCGCCGCCAACCCTGCCGACTCTCTGCCCGCTGATGTCGATGCTACCGTTCTTGCCGGCTACCAGGTCCAGCGCGAGGCCATCCTCAACCAGTTCGAGGGCGACGTCGGCGTTGGAAACCTTCACTGGGGCACCTCCGACAACGCGCTCGTCTACCATCTCAAGCCCCTCAGCCGCGGCACCGTCGAGATTGTCACCACCGACCCTCTCGTCAACCCCGCGATTGACCACCGCACAGCCACCGACCCTATCGACTTTGCCGTCTACACTGCCCTCTTCCGCAAGAACAGGGAGCTGTTTGCCGCCCCTGACATGCAGGTTCTCGGCCCTGCCGAGGGCGCCCCTTTTGCCGCTGCCACGACTAACGAGGAGATCATCGAGGTCATGCGTGACCAGATCAACCCCTCGAATGCTCACCAGTGCTGCACTGCCGCCATGTTGCCCAAGTCCCTCGGCGGTGTTGTCAACAGCGAGCAGAAGGTTTACGGCGTCTCGCGTCTCAGAGTCGCTGACATTTCGTTCTGGCCCATGCAGACTGCTGGTTCTCCTCTGGGGACCATGTATGCGGCCGGTGAGAGGCTTGCTGACATGATCAAGGCCGAGTATGGTCTTGCGTAAGTTGTCCTTGTGTAAAAGTAGTGGGAAGGGAGATTTTTGTACATCAAGCTATAGAAATGAATAGATCGTAAACCAGCCCGTCGCTTTTCAACCCCGCCTTTCAGCAGACCTTGACACGGCAACTTTGCAACAGAGTACTCTAGGACATTCGCAAAGGTAACAAGAGCGTGTGAGGCTAGGATTCATTGCTGTTATCATATTGCTTAGGTGCGTACCAAATGCCTGCGGTTGTACAGTCTCCATACACCCCCCAAACGCCGTTAATGCCGCCGCCCACCACCGCCACCCCTGATCTGTGTAACATCTGTAATGCGTAGATGACTACTACCCCGCGAACACAGCCCAGCCCTCGCTCCGTTTGTGTCCACAAAGGTGTGTCTTGTTGAAATGCGAGGAAAGGCCAGAAGCTCGTATGGTCGGTTTGAATAACTGATCATGTCCAATAAATATGGAATCCAGTGAGCAGTGATTTCTAAGTTGGGGTTGCTGTCATAGCAGTGCTGTATTACTCGCTGTGTTGCTCCACGGTGCGAATCAGCGAATCCGAGGGCTTCACTCTCTGGGCCCATTCCCTGTGACGTCAAAGTTAGCAACATCAACCAATTAACGAATACACCTCGGGTAAGAAACTCACGTCCAGCTCCCGTCGTAGACCTTCCTTTTCTCTGGAGAGCCATACTGGGCCTCGTTGAGCGCCGTCTCGAGCACACATGCTGTCACTCCCGTGCCACAACTGGAGATGATGGGTTTTGCCGGGTCAACGCCCTTTTCCTTGAAAACCTGCTTCAGCTTGTCTACAGGAAGGAAGGCCTTGGTCTGGGGATCCAAGACAGCGTCAAAGGGAATGTTGATGGAACCGGGCATGTGTCCCGAAGAAAGCCCCGGTCTTGGCTCAGGGTCCTTGCCGGACCAACGGCCATATGATCTCGCATCCAGAATTTGGACGCCCTCAGCGCCCTCCTTGTTGTAATCAAGAGCTACCTCTCGCACATCCTCAAAGTGTGCCACTTTCGCTTCGTCCATTTCGGGGATGGGGTACGTGCCGCACTCGACAGTCCATACATTCCCCGACTCAGTTGGCAGACCCTGTTCTACCCATAACCTGAAGTTGTTCAAAATATGCACCCGTGGATGGCCAAACGTCTTCAATGTCCAGCCGACTCGGGGCGCACTGAAGATTCCCAGCTCCCTGCTATCGTATACAACCACTGTGTCCTCGTGCCGGATGCCCAGCTCGCTCATGGCCGCAGCGAAGCCTTTTGGGGTTGGGAGCATGTGTGGGTATTCGCTGTGCTTGTCGATCACCTTGTCCAGATCAAAGAACCGGGCTTTTGGAATTCGCTTCTCTCGAAAGACGTCGATACCTGTCCGGCCTTCCGGGTCGTTTGGCAGAAACCACGAGGCACACAGAGGAATAACGCGGGGCTCGGACGAGATGGGCGAAGGAGGGGCCTTCTTGAGGGCTTCGGCAAGTTCTTGGGGAGTCACAAGATAGCTGGAAAAAGACCGGCGCACCCCCGCGGCTTTGGCGGCTGGCTGACGAAGCTGCTGCGAGCCAAATCGAGGCAGCGAAACCCGTAAAGGGCGAAGTATAAAGAGAGAAGCCATGGTGGCAGTGTCAATTGGTGCAGTCGCGGAGGATTGGTCTGGTTCTCTGGAAGGGGAGATTTGTGCTTGTAGTTGGAGATGTTTGAGCACGATAAGCGAGCGCCAAGCAGCTGCTTAAACACTCGAACGATGCCGGGCTTTTGGCTCGTTTCTGTTCCCGACAAACTGCTAGGATTCCCTGCACCCGTAGCCGTGACGGGGCCAGGAGGGACGACTGGTTTCCAAGGACAGGCGTTGTCTTGGAGAAAGACAAGTGGGAGAGATGCTTGGTGACGACCCTAGGATTCTGTAGGTGCGGGGTCCAGGACTTGGTTCTTTGTCGTTGAAAGCTGCTTGGGGGGGAAGAGGTGGTCGGGGATTTGGAGAGGGAAACTTTTGAAATTCCTGGGGAGGGTCGAGGAGCTTGGGCCACAGCAAGCGCCCAATTACGCCATGACCCACTAACACTTGGCTGCCCTTGCAGGGAGAACTGATAACGGCGGCGCCAGCATCTCTCCCGCTCTCAACATCGGATGAGAGACTCCATAGACACTCCAACAGAGACTACCAACAACTAAAACGACCCTATAAGACACCGGATTGTTAGACTCGCCGGAAATCTGCCAGCGATGAAGGTCAAGATCAAGAGGTGGAACGCGGTCGCGACATGGCGATGGGATCTTCCCGAAGATGATCTTTGCGGTATCTGCCAGAACCCCTTTGACAACACATGCCCTGCCTGCAAATATCCCGGCGATGACTGCATCCTTTGTGAGTTCCACACAGCCTGCGGCTATCAGCGGAATGGCGTTTGTTGACTTTCTGTGTAACCCAAAGTATCTGGAAAATGCGGCCACAACTTTCACATGGTGAGCAGATGGAGAGCATTCCTGAATGGAGCCGGCGGTTGTACTGATATTGGCTTACAGCACTGCATTCTGGAGTGGATGAAGCAAGACTCAGCCAAGGGACAATGTCCGATGTGTCGACAGAGTAAGCTCGTGGGTTGCCCTTTCTTGCAGCAATTTGTCTAACATCATGGTAGGGTTTGAATGGGCCGACCAAACGAACCAGACGATGAGGGATGCAGCACAGGCTTTGGCCAGTGTGTAGGTTATCGACTTGTCGGTGCCATGCTAAGTTCTACCTTGGGGCATTTTGCATTGGGCGGCGTTGGAGGAAGTACTTCTATATGGTTTTCATGTTTTCTTCCTCGCCGGTAACATGTACATATATTTACATCCATTTCGGGGTGAGGCTGATAAACTCCTATCATCCCAAGAATACACTGTTTTCAGCTGCCCCCAGACGAGGCGGGCGGGTGGGCCATCCATCGCCCCGTTTTCAGCTCGTACCCTTGACTTAGCGTCACATGCTTGATCACCGGATAGGCGTGCGTCCAGGTCGGTAGATAAGATAAAGGGAATGCGGCGATCTCGTTGACAGCTCCAATTGCCTGCATTGCCATTGCTGCATAGGTCCAACCCGCAAAGCCAACCTTGGTCTTGTCACCCATCTGTCACCCAGGATTGACCAGTAGCGTTTTGTTTGCTTTTATGTTGAATACTCCGCGTGATGGATTGAGGTTCTGCCTAGGCGTCTCAAGGCTGCCCATTTCCCCTAACCTGGTCTTCGCAAGCAATATGCCACACCGAAACGCGCTTTCTCTATCTCTCTATCAATTCCCGCTCGCTGTTAGATTCCCATCTAGCCTACCAAGCCAGAACTATAGCAAAATCAGTCATGACCGGTCCCGCTTTCGAACGACCCAGCTCCGCTGCTGCAGGTTACCACGCCTCTTCCATCCCCCCGAGCCCGCGTCCATCTGTCACTGGCAGGGCCAGCAGATCCAGTCTACGTCGCGACCGGGATAGCCATGATTCCGGCGCCTATCCACGGCCTGCGTCTGCAGCTCTCTCACATAGGACATCTCATGATGAACCCATGTACCGTCCGCCATCCTCCTCTCCGCCACAACCGCAGCCTGCGCCCCAACCGACATTCTCCCCGCCCTTTGTGCTCCTCACTTCCACCTCGCATGCTTCGAGCAGGCAGACCGTTCACCATCCGGCGGTTCGGTACATTTTTGCCGATGACGATCCAGAGATCTTGTCTGCCGAGCTGACGCAGTACCACTACACAAAACAAGACGGCAGCGAGGATAAAACTGGTCCCGGTCACCGTGCCGTCATCATAGATATGGATCAACGAGAGGGCGATATTGGGTTTGAAGTAGCCTGGGCAAGCAGCCTATCGCCTGACTGGGCTGTCACATCAGCAAGCATGGCCAAGATGGACGGCGGCGGCGGGGGACTGGTATTAAAGGTAGAAGGAATGAGCCTCGAGCCGCCCATATCTTTGGCCGCTTCATCAACAACGGGAAAAATGCAGGATTCTGAAGCTGGTGATATGCACTCTTCCGGTGCGAGCGGTGAAGGGCAGCAACGCCGTCCCCAGCCAAAACAAAGCCCATCATCGTCAGATGAATATGGAGCGTTGCTCCAGGACTTTGAGAAGCGGATGGCGGTTCTACGGAGGGTGGCTGAGGTCGGTGCAGAGAGACAGCGAATAATGCGGGAGCATGATCATGGTGACATGGCTCCTGAGGTCTCAGCGGGCCATCAATTTGCTCCTACAGTTGAGGGCTCAGACCGCTTGCAAGATTGAGACGAGAGAGATACGAGCGTTTGTAGCTACTGGCTTTTGTGGAGCTGTTATATGGCTTGGGCTCGTCATCAGTTTGAAATGGCATGGCCGTTTGCCAGTCATCATCAGAATTGGCGTATGGGGGCCGTTCGGCATTATTTTATATGGGCGGACTATAGTCCGGAAATCAATACGAAAAAAAGTGTATTAAACCCCTTTGCTATGCTATGACAAAGCATTGGCTTCAAAAGCTATCGTGACCAATGCCATTTTACCTTGGTATCCCATAACGACACAGACTGTGTTAACGACCTATACTCCTCCCTGGAAACAAAACAAATGTATACAGAATCAAGGACAATCCATGCCCCTGGTTTATAACGAGAACCCACCCGGTACCGATTACGACATGCAAATGACAAGCCAACAAGCTTTCCAGGCACCTCGGCGCAGCTAATTACCAACACAAACATGGATGCGTTGGGTTGAGGACTTGTTAGCAGGTCATCTTCCTATTATTTGTGAATTGAGGGCTTGAGAACCCTTTCAAGAGCCATCAGATCCCACATCCAACTCAACCACAAATCGCTTGTGCATGGGTTGATCTGGCACTCTGTTTAGCCGCCTCCTCGAGATCTGCGAGAGTTGACCGCTTGGCTCGCCAGCGAGTTTGACGGCACGAGCATCGTTCATGTGAAGATCATCGAAAACGTTTCGTTCAAAGATGCTTCGTTTCTGTTCGGCAACCGGAGTAGGGGCAGGAGTAGGAGCAGGGGCAGGGGCGGCGGCCGGAGCGGCCGGAGCTGGGGCTGGCTGTCTTGTTATCATCACATAGGCCACGACAGCCACAACGATAATGACGATAATGGCGACTAGTCACTCTTGTCAGCACCAAACTTTCACCAAGGGGGCATGTTTTTCAGGGATGGCAACGTACCGCAGATGCCGAGGCAAATCCACTTCTTCTTGCGCGTTTTCCTGGCGGTTGTTACGGCCACCACGAGCTCGTCATTCGCCTTGACCATATCCTCTGCGGCCTGCTCGGCGTGCTGGTCGATCTGCATGACGACCGCTTCTTGCTTCACCAGCAACTCTTGCATCTCCTCCATGAGCTCCACAAGCTCGTTCAACCTCTTCTCCACTTCCAGCATCTCCTGGTGGCGTTGCCGCACTGCTGCCAGGACAGAGCTCGCCTGACCGGAGCGGTTGCTTTGCATAAGTGCCTGCGAGAAGACGGCGGGCTCGCTGTCCACCATCCGGCGCATCTCAGCGTCGCTGATGTCTCCCTTCACGATGCGGATTTGACGTTCTGTCTGATCTCGTATCCTCTTCCTGTTCTCGCCCTCCAACGACTGGAATTTTTGAATGGCAGCCTGTACCTGTCGCTCGACCAGCCCGACCTGCCTGTTGTTGCCCCCTAGCTGGTGGTCGTCGGTCTTGACGTCCCGAACACGGTCCTTCAGCGCCCTGAACCGGTCCATGATGTTTGCCGTTAGAGTATCGATTTCATCTCGGATGGCCCCTTGGTTTGTCGCACCCGATAGCTTTACCTGGAGATTGGAAAACTTGTCTAGAAGGGCTTCGAGGCTGCGAACATCGTTGCTGATTTCGGAGCATTTTTGGAGGATCGAACTCTGGGTTGGTCTAGAGGAGGATGTGGGGAGCGAGTTCATCTCGACGTTGGCTATCGCGCCTTTGGGGTTAAAAAATCAACTTGTCCAGCAAAGGTCGTAGCTGCTCAGAACTCACCCGCATTACGGTCGTCGAAAGGATTGCTGTAGCCGCTGGGGCTATTTCCTCCACCATATCCGCCCTGGCCGTAGCCGCCGCCGCCACCACCTTGATTATAAGGGTTGTTGTTTGGGTTGTACCCTGCGTACTGAAAACAAGCAGTTTGGTTAGCAATCTGTCTCAACAGCAGTAAGGAACCGCAAAGAATGTTTCAGGGGCCCTATGCTTGGCATACTCAACCACGAGGGCATATGAGACATGGAGAGTTTTAGAGCATCGGTTCCCAAGTTCATAAATGGCAAAAAGTGACAGCATATACTCACACTCATGTTGTTTATTGTGGGAGCGCGAAGAGCCTGCTCGCAAGGGCTATTGGGAAAGTGGAGGGGGAGGGGAGCGCGGTGGGAGGCGCTCGGTACCCTATTCGCGAGTGTAATGAGGTTGGGTGTGGTGTGGTGTTGACGGTGGTAGTAGTCTATGTAGGATGATATTGCTGGCACAAAAGAAACCACGCTGGAGGAGAGGGTATCGAGATCGCGAAAATGAACAGGGAGAACACAAGCGCCAAAAATTGAAAAGAAGTTCAAACAGGGGCCAAAAAACGGCGGTGGGCACGGCTGTGTTAATGAATGGTAACTTTTTCAGGCGAAGGCCATCAGACACCAGAGGAATCTCAGGAGGTCGGCCCAAACGAGGTTAGCGGGTTTGTGGCGCGGTCTCACGTTTGCTCGCAGAACAGCCGCTCGCTCGCGTCGGGATCATGAACCCCTGCTCTGGAACTGTTAAAGGTTGCAGTGGATCCTACACCGAGTACCTACCTTTGCCATGTTCCTTTCTCTCAACGGCAATTATATGAATATGCATGGGATGATTGGTGAAATAGTCTGTATGTAATAACCAGCACCAGATGTCCCGGACGGCCATTCCCCAGGTCAAGGTCTGAATCGAGTGCGAAATCACGGTCAACGACTGGGTCTCGATTCTCGAGGGGATCACCAGTGAAGTGGGTCGCTGATTTGAAGCGCTTGGCTGGTTACGAAAGAGCCGTCTTGGCAAGAAGCAGCTTAAATCCAACGCAGGCCGGGGCAGGCTCGGCAGCAAAAACCGTTTCAGAACGGCGATCGTCAGGCACGTTCAATCGTCAAACAGACATCGGCCCCGTGCTCAGTATGAAAGCGACGACAATGTCACTGTCTTGTCATGGTTCTTTTTGCTGTCCAACCCCTCCACCGAAGCCGTCATCATTCCTTTGATGCATGCTTATCCCAACAGAGCACGCTTCCCGAACCCAACTATAAACACCTACATGCTGCACGACTCAGCCCCAACTATGGCGTGGGCGGCTCAGTGCCGTTACCCCACCGCGGGGAAAGGAATGGGGAGTGTACAGCACAAGGCCCTCTTGAGGACGCCGCTTGGGCTCGGGGCCTGGTGTGCGGAAAACAGTCAAGACATCGTGGCCAGGGCGGCCGAGTTTGGGCCTCTTCTATCGGCACCTTTTCGGGTTGCTGCAACATCACAAGCATCTTCTGGCGTACAGACCGAATCTCAATTTACGAAACATGCCTCTGTCAGTAGCTGCAAACATCTAGCTGATTAAACCACCAAACTACTTCCCGCCGCTCTGTAAAGCACCCCAAACCATGCCCAGCCAAGAACCGGTGCCCCCTTTCTCAACGTCAAGTCAGACTACCGCATATGCAGAGGCATAGCTGACACTGAAGTCGAAGCTCTTCTTCACCAAATTGCTTCTCTGGTACTGCACAAATTTGAACTTTCCTTTTCCATCGACGGCTTCCAAGGCTGCCATGATTACACCAATTGGATGCCTGCCGCAGACAGTGTTGTGGCTATCCTGAACCACCTTGTAGAACTCACTATGCTCACCAGACTCCACGGCATCCATGGCCAACTGGTCCAGCACTTTGATGACATCGTGGATCTCAGGCTCTCCAGAACTGATGCCGAGTTTGCTCCAATCTGGCGGGGTGACGTTCAGGACTTCGTGCCGCACACCCTTGGACCGTGGCGCGTCCATGTCACGAATCGCACCGTCAGAAAAATGAGGTCGGTAGCTGAATCGGGATCCCCAGTGACAGAAATCGGACGAGACGATCCAGGCTGTGGTGGGGTCCTTCAGGTACGAGGACAGCAACTTTCCAAAGGCCTTTTCTTCTTCGGCAGATCCATCGCCCACGAGTATCGGAACTATGGGCGGGTACTTTGTGCTGTCGTCTCCGAAGGTCTGCTGAAGTCTCTTCCAGAGGAACGGAACGTGCATTTCCAGAGAATGTTCATCGACGTCTCGGCGGGCGGGTATGTCGGTGAACTTGCCCGTTTCCCTCAGCTCGTTTACCGTGTTCCTATCCACCACGAGGTCCCCAAAGGGTGTTGCATATTTGCTGAATGTGGTTAACGCGCATCCGCGAAGATAATATGTGTGGGACGGTCCGAGAATGAAGACCCGTTTCGCCGCTCTGAGGTCGAGAGCCTTGTAGGCCCAGGCTGCGCAAGGCCCAGAATATGAATAGCCGGCATGGCTTCGAATCAAAGTCAGCATATTGAATCATCTCTCACAAGACACCGGGCTGTTTCTCGCTTACGGAGCTATGATCACTCGGGCGCCAGGCACAGGGAGACCATGGTCATCCAGCTGGTCAGGCACACGGCTTAGGAACCCGTCGAGCTGCGATGACAACTCCTTCTCATCATCATCGTACCAGGATCCAGCATGGCTAGCATCCCGTGTGGCCATGTTTGTCTGGGGGCTGAGTTTCAAAGGAAATTTGAAAATAACACAAAGAATCTGAGCTGGTTATCTGAATCGAGTAGCATCGAGGAATGGGAGAAGCAGCTCCTTGCCACATGGACGGTTGGGCTACCACCTAGCTCAGGTGGGGTTAGATAGGTAGGTAGCTACTTGGAGCTCTGCCCCGCACTGACGTCCGTGGTCAGTTGCACTTCGTGTTACCAGCGAATTCACAGAGCAAAGCGCATAATAAAGAAAAATCAGGTCTGAGCATGTCTTTTGAATAAAATAACTAGAATGTATCGTCCCCAGAAAACCCTGTCCCAGATCCAATTAACTCTTGACTGCCTCAAACCACAAACACCATCCGACCAAGAGGTATCAACCAACACCCATAACCTACTCAAACACAGTGTATACACAAATCCACTCCGTGACGCCATGCTTCCCAGCCACTTGAACAAATCTTGAACTAAAGCCCGCCATTTCTCACTCGGCCCATCAGTACACGCCAACACCCTGGGTCCGCCCGCTCCCGTTGGCTGCCCCCCAGTCCCGTCTCCCAGTGCAAGGCAAACATCGCCTGTGCTCCCCAAGATTGCTGACCGAGCAGCTGAAGCATACCGTCTTCCCACACGCTCCGCACGTGTTTTCTCCCATTTCGCCGCCTCCATCTATATCCATCATGATGACATCCTGATCACCACGGGCATCCGATTCCAGCAGCCCCACGCCACAGTCGTCACATGTTGTTGAAGCCACCGCTGTGGATGAGTTGGGCATCGCAATTGGGAATGGCGAAGAGGTCAAAGACGCCTGAGACGACGACGGGCTAGCCACGGTTCGTGTGGGGAGCTTCCAGAAGCTGTGGAGGGAGCGTTGGTGTTGGTCGGGGTGCACCTCTGAGGGAACTAAGGTTGGAGTCGGTTCAGTGACTTGAACTTGGGGCGGCGACGGCGCTTGCTGCTGAGTATGTTGCTGCTGTTGTGCAGAGAATAGCAGATTTAGGGTACGTTCTGCGAGATGAAAAAAGAGAGGTAAGTCACTGTGCCCAAACTCATCATGGTAACACGAATGGGGGGGCTCCTACGGTGAACGATTGCCTCAGGTGGCCTATTATCGCGGAAGCGCTTCCTGGTGCGGCCAGGCATGTGTGAAGAGGTGGGGAGACGGGGCGAAAAGAAGCCGCGCCTAGCCGTATCCATCGCACTGATGGCATCGAAGTTGAAGCTGCTCGCCCGAGGTGGTGATGCAAGGGCTGAGCTAAAGGAGCTCAGGTGCGAGTCGGACCGTTTGCGCTTGATGACCATTTTCACAGATCAATGCATTGAAAACTTGGGAGTAACAATGTTGGAAATATCCGTACTCTCATCAGAAGAAACCACACGGACGCTGTCGAGGTTGCTCGAGTGACAAGCAAAGAAAGACGGAAACAGCCATCGAGTTCAAGGGGGTCCAGACGCGACTGTGCCACGACCACACGCGTAAATCTTTAAGTGCATGGTCCGTGCTTTTCGCGTTCGGCTCCCTGAATGCAGGTTGGTACATACAAGTAGTGTAGCAACAAAGCTCTCGAAACCTTCCATCCTTGGTCTCTCACTTTACAGGGAAATTTTCGAGCTTCAGTCTATAAGATTGGTTGGACTTTTGTAGAAGACTAGAAGTTAAATCAATATTCGTTGCCAAGTTCGTCCAGGCCTCTCCAGCTCTTTGTGGTCGATGAGCTCTTGGCGTCCCGTGATCTGGCGCTGCTGACGTGAGGCCCAATCGAACGCGTCTCTTTCTTATCCCCCCGCACTACGCGTCACTTTTCAACATTCTTTTCACAGCACACCTAACATTCTTCGACGATTGGTACAAATTTTAGTCGATGAACTGAGATGTCTTTGCTAGGTCTTAATATTCTACGCCACCTGATTGATATTTCCAGATGACCTCGGGCGAGTCAGCACAGCAAGCAAACGAGCCACGCTCTCCAGAGCTTGGACCATTCAAGGACCAAATAGCACGACCTCAAGATCCAGATAGTGAAAATACCAATGCCGATCTTGCCTCGCTAAAGTACTCACTTCTTGGTCCGTCCTTGACAAAGGCCGGCCAGGACAAGGTTGATCAGTCCAAGGTAAACCCATCGCTTTCAAGTCTCCTGATATTGCAGTGCCAAGTTCTGACTACCGGTCTCAGGTCGCCGAAGTTATCTATAATTCTTCCAAAGGTTCCAAGTTCTTCAACCGTGAGGAGGAAAGAGACAAAGCACTGACGGTCAAGATTGATCAAATCCTCGCCAAAAAGCGACAGTTGGAGAAGCTAGACCTCTCTCGGGAGCTCAGGGCTGCAGATACGCTGCTTGCACAACTCGAGGCCTCACGTGATCTTACTCAACACATTGTTCATATCGATTGCGATGCCTTCTACGCCGCTGTTGAACAACTGGACCGTCCCGAGCTCGCAGACCTCCCCTTTGCCGTGGGTGGGGGCGTTCTGACAACCTGTAACTATGTAGCTCGGAGATTTGGATGTCGAAGCGGCATGGCCGGCTTCGTGGCAAAAAAGCTCTGCCCCCAGCTCATTTTGCTTCCACTCAATTTCGATAAGTATAACGCAAAGGCTGCCGAGGTGCGAGAGATCCTAGCAGACTATGACCCCCGGTTCGAAAGTGCCAGTATTGACGAGGCCTATCTCAACATCACCCAGTACTGCTTCGACCACGGCATGGAAGCTGTCGATGTGGTGTCCCAAATGAGAAGGGAGATACATGAAAAGACACACATCACCGTGTCCGCAGGGATTGCAGCCAATGCATGTCTGGCGAAAATCTGCTCCAACATGAATAAGCCTAACGGACAATACCTTCTTCCTCGTGACCGGGTCGTCATCATGGAGTTCATGCGGGACCTCTCGTGCCGGCAAGTCAACGGTATCGGACGAGTTCTAGAGCGGGAGCTTGGTGCCGTTGGCATAAGCACCTGCGGCGACGTTTATACGCAACGACAGTTCATCGAGAAACTTTTCGGTGAGAAGACCTACAACTTCCTTTTGCGGTGCTATCTTGGCCTTGGACGCACGAGCATACAGCCTGCCGAAGAGTATGAGCGCAAGAGTGTTGGAACAGAGCGCACGTTCCGTGACATGGATAATCCGACCCAGTTACGTGAGCAGCTCAGACGAATAGCAGAAGAGTTGGAAAAGGATATGCGGCGGGCTGAATGCAAAGGTCGGACTCTCTGCATCAAGGTCAAGCTACATACGTATGAGGTGCTCACACGTCAAATAGCTCCGCCAAAGGCGGTCTATCTCGCCGATGACTTGTACGACTACGCACTGCCAATGCTGGTGAAGCTTGAACAAGAGGTCTCTAATATGAAGTTACGCCTCCTGGGCCTCCGATGTACCCATCTACTCAGCACAAAAAAGCCAGATACAATGGCCTTTTTTGGGTTCAGACCGAGGAGGGGGGGCTCTGTAGAGACTGGGGAATCTATCAGCCGCATAAATCCAAAGAAAGCCGCTGGCACTGGAGATGAGTGGGAGGAGTGGCCCTCTGAAGCACGCAACGATGTCCTCCTGGCTGAGCGCTCAGGGAGCAGCTCGGGGACCGACAGTCCATTCTGGAGACATGGCAAAGAAGTTCTCCCCAACCCGAAGGAAAAACAGCCTGCTGAGGTGATGCAGGAGGAGCTCTGGGACTGTCCAATATGCAACCGACCACAAACGCCTGACGAAAGACAGTTCAATGAGCATATTGATCTATGTCTCTCGAGGCAAACTATTCGAGACGCCATTCAGCAGGTGGCTGCTTCAACCCCTCCACCCGGCAAGCCCAGTATTCCTGAAGCAAAGAAGAGCAAAGATAAGAAGAGAGGAAGGCAGTCAACAGCAGCCGATCCTCGACAGAAGAAGCTTCGGTTTACATGAGAGCAAGCTGTGGTGCGATGGGCAGTTAGCTTTCTACCAAGTGATAATTGGTGGAAAGGGAAGCACAATCTCAGGATAAGTAGATACCTGCCTTTATAGGAGCACTGGAAGGCTCACACATCCGTGTAACTGAAAAAAACATGTGACTATGTCTTGGTTCAAAATAACAGACAGAGTGCCGAAATGCTGACGATTACAATGCATCGTATTTGCCCGAATGACGAGATCTACATGTTAAAAGCAATGTACGGTTCCGGCCTCACTGTCTCGCCAGAGACGAGCTGACTAGGCTTCACTGCTAACTCGACGGTTGCCCCCCATGCTCATCCTAATCTGATGATCCTCCTCCTCTTCCTGCTCAAGCTCCTCACCGGGAAGTCGAACAGCCCTATCTAGGGCGACCGGTAACCCCCTGTGCCTGCCACGAAGCATGACAACACAAAGTAAGAGTTTTGACACGGGATGCCAACCCCCACAGAAGCTGTATGAGTCGTGTGGTACTCCAACGCTGATGCCAACGCAGCCATACGCCGACACCACCTCGAATATGACGTTGAAAACACTGAAGTTGATGGGATCTGCCATGAAGTTGCTCGTATTGATGGTAACGATGACCAAAATCGCCAGACTTAACCACCAGAGGTCGTGGGCCAATTGTCCGTGTATCTGCTGGCTGATGAAGCTGATGCGCGACTCGGGCCTCCGGAGAGAAGAAGGTGACCGAGCCCCAACACCATGCCATGTGACCGTCCAACTACACGCTCGGTGAAGTGCTGACAGGCCGCCTTGAGGGGAAACCCTACTGGGTGGCGGACCGTGATGAGTGAGGGGAGATTGTTCTGGATCTGAATCAGGCGCATCGTCTTCAACATAGATACCAAGAGACCGCTCTTCATAGACGTTTGAATGTCGCATCGTGACCACCACCGGGTACGCTGATATATACATCATGATCACATACAAGACTTGCAGTCCGATGTATACTGATGGGATGGGAACAACATAAAACCCACCCGAACGTACGGCTACACCCAGTGGTCAACAGATCAGCAACCATGTGCTATAAAATAGGACTCGGTTCAGCTTACCAATAGCTTGAAACCACCCATCAAGCACGCGAGATCCAGGAGGTATGTTTTCGATAGGTGGGTTGCCAATGTTGAGAACCTCGAAAGCGACCCAGTCAATGCTGTTCAGCAAAACGAGCATAAACAATAGCCACCAAGTGGCGCGAGCGGGAAAGAGGCTGGTATAGATGCGGCGCGGGTACTGAAGAATAAATTTCAAGGTGTCCTTAAGGGGGTTGTACTCCTCCTCTCGTGTCACCAGAGATAACAACCTTAAGAGAGACCAAACACTGAGCCTCAAAAAGACAGGATAGGCCGTATTGCCGGCGAGAATCATCAGCCCCATGGTGACAAGAACAAAGCATGAGTTCTGAAAGGGAATCATATTGGCATCCAAGAGCGACATTCCTGAATTGTTGAATGCCGAGGCGCCGTTGAATATCCCCAGCCACCAGGGGTTTATTCCATTTCTCAGCGGCAGCTCGGCTTGGTTGTTGTTGATCCAGGCACCGAGCGCGATGCAGCCAAGAGACTGCCAGAGGACAAAGTAGACAGGCACAAGCAAGGCAAGGACTTTGAGCGCTCGATACTCGCAACCGCCTAGCTGTTCCCGTTCTTCGTTGGTCAGGTCGTAGAACTGAGCGTTTCTATTGCTGGAACGATGAGTGAGGAAGCTTCGCATGCCAGAATGACACTTTGTGCCCTCTTCTGGCCTGCTATGAGTGAGTACGCTTCGGTATACTGGCTGGTTGTCGAGGGGGACATGTTGGGCCGCTGTTGACGTGGCCTTGATCCCATTGTGGACTTGCATGTCCGGGAGATGAGTGTCTATAAAAGCGATATGAGTGGGATTTGTGTTTTCGGAGGCTTCGCCATTGATACAAGCTCCACCAAAGTTGGTGGTGGCATCAGCCTCGGGCCGGTTCGTTTGGGGAAGCGAAACGTGCTGATTATCCATGGAACTCAGTCTGTAAGCTGCGGGTTGGTGCTGGGCTGTGTGCGATGATAGCGATCGCCAAGATGAACGAAAATTCGGTAATCTGCCGAGACTGAGAGCGCTTCCTCCATGAGAAGTTCGTCGCCGGCGCTCTGATTGAATCACATCCCGGAAGCGTTGCTCGAAGGCGTGTTTCCTCGTCATGACCGTCCATATAGACACCCAGATGGAGCTGCCAAATATGATGAGGAGAAAAAGTAGCGACTGCTGCCACGTTGTCAGTTGACTTAGGTTGACTGTGTTCAAGCCAGCTTCCGTCATGGCGGATACAACCAGGAACAAGCTGTCAGTATAGCTGATGCTCCAAGCTGGACTGGACGACCCCCAAAAGACAAGTGACGAGACCAGACAAACGCTGATGAAGTAGGCATAATGGATGGTTATGAAGTTCAACGGCGGGAGCCAAGAACGACAACGAGAGATAAGTACCACGGTCCGAGGGTGGTTTTGCGCAAGTTCACGCCGTCGACGCGACATGGTATGGTGGATGCTCTGATGAGAGCTAACAACAGCAAAGCTGACGTAGTCGAGGGACAGGTCCGTACGGCATCAGGCTATGCGTCTAGATGTCGTGGGGCTTCGCGGGGACCTGCTTGTTTATAACTGGCAGTGGTCCATAGGTGAAGGGTCTCAGTCTTGTATACCGGGTATCGAAGAGCTATGAAGTTGGAACAGGCCTCACAGACGTTTGCTTACCCACATCATTCCATGTGGAGGGAACGTTATGGACTAACTTTGACGGGAAGGCGCAGCTGGGGTCAACGGTGCCGAGGCGGCTTGATCGATGAACTCAAAACGTTTAAATCATTTTATCTGATCTTACACGGCTGTCTTGTCAGCATTCTAACCTGCAGATTGCGGGCAGAGCTTTGCACTTATCCGACTGGTAAAGGAGGTACACGCCTTCGTGTCATTTTCGGCTGGCTTGGAAGAGCCTTCAAGCTGATTGCAATTATGGACCGTCAAGGTTACCACACCCAGGCCGAGTTATACTGGGAACAAAGCAATCCTGCCCTGTTTCACTCCACATGAAACGACAGGCCACAAGCCAGCAGTTAGTTCACGACGCCATCAATGAAAACATCGACATTGTCACTGACAAACAAGCCAGGATGAAACAACTGTGGAGACTCGATGAACATGGACCGGAACTTTGCATGGCTCTCTTTTTATTTGTGTATCTCTCAGTGTGTATATATACAGACCTTTGTACAAGATACCGTTTTCTAGAGCTCGTTGTGCTCCTGAGTATCGTCGGTGTCGGCAATGATGGTCTCAACAACCTCAGCCGCCTGCTTGGCGACGCTGGCCACCTTTTCAACAACCTTCGCGCTTGCCGTGGACTCGGGAGTATCGGTGGCCGACTTGGTAACAATCGATTCGGGTTTTGGCACACCCTCAATGCCAACCAATTCCGTTTCGAAGACTGCAGTGATGAAATGGATTGTTAGTAATTGTACATCACAGCAAAAGTAACCACAGGAGACACCCCGGGTGGGCTGATGACGCACCAAGAGTAGATCCAGCGGGAATAGGTCCAACATTGCGGTCACCATAGCCGTAGCTTGGGCCAATGGTCAATGTCCGCTTCTCGCCGATGCACATATCGACGAGACCCTCGTCCCAACTAGGTGATTGATGTTAGCCTTCGCTCCTCGTTTGCAGTTGAATTGGACCGTTGGGCGTAGATACCCCTTGATAACCATGCCAGCTCCAAGCTTGAATGAGAATGGCGATTGACGGTCGTAGCCTGGAAAGCACGCTGTTGTCAGCTTCGATCAACCATCGCTTCGTCCCAAAGCCCCCATGCAGGTGCCAGAGACGGAGGGCAAGCACGAGACTAACTTGAATCGAACTTCTCGCCATTGGACTTGAGTGTGCCCTTGTAATGGACATTGATCTTGTCGCCCTTCTTGGTCACGCGATCGCACTCAACGGGGAGCGTGACATCGATCTTGAGGTCATCGGAGGCGAGGACGCCGACAGCTGCCGAGGCGAGCAGGGAAAGCGAGAGCAGAAGGCCTTGCATTGTGAGGTCTGGAGTGAGCTGCGGGTGATATTAGACAGGCAAATCTCACAGCGGGTTTGGGCGTGGAGGGCACGAACAAAATGGTTTCCTGGTGGTTGTGTTTACGAAATACCCAGAATATGGTTTGTTGGTTGAATGCTTCTGGCCAGCTGGTCAATAGACAGCTCCAACCCCAATGTGTTTCGTGGCAATGGCCCCTGTAAGCACCCACACTAGCATCGCTGACGGAATTACCCCACAGCGCTTGATTTGTGCCAAGCCCATCTCAAACATTAAAGCATCCACCGTCACCAAAGCAGCACAAGAGCAATGCTCAACTCACTTGATGATGGCCTCCCATTTCTGCTCCGAACTCCCTGTCATTTTCGGTGTCGGTCATGTCGCCCTGGTAGGCCGCGAACCACTGGTGTGCTTTGTCACATTGCCTGCGCTACAGATTCGACAGGCACACTGGCCCCGCAAACAAGGGGTAATCATGGATGACAACGAGGCGGAATGCACCAAGAACAAAGCCCTTCTTCTCACTTGTGAGTAACGACAAACTTCCTAGATTCCGGTCATGGTCTCTGAATCACTTGAAGTCAAAAATGTCAGTCAATTAAATTTGGGGGCGTTCTTGGGTCGAAATTGTTGCAGCTGTTCAATGAAGGCCCAAGTATCGTGAAGCACTTGGCAACAACCAGGTCGAAGACCAAAGGAGAACCACAAACTCACCGAAAATCGAGGGCCCATTTGCCTTTTGAGGCAGTGACCACCCTCAATATCTCAAGGCACTCGTCGGGGCGTTGTATAGTCTTTTTCCTGGGCTTCATCATCATGAGTCACTGATCCAGCCACTAGAATATCTATACTGGGTTCAAACTCGACAGTTTCATCAGGTTCAAGGCAACAACAACTACTGCGCCGTGCCAGCCCCCAGAAAATCCAGGCAACAAACGACTCGCAAAGTCAAAGGGCCCCGAGCTCAGGGTCTTCCCTGAGGCATACGCAGACAAAGCATCAATATGCGTCGTCGTCAACGTCAATGTAGTAGGTTGCAATGTGAGGCATTCGCAGCCGCTAAGCCAAGCTGTCTGCCCGTTGGCCCCCAGAGAGGGACGCGCAACTTCGCTGCTTCAGCTGACCGAGCCCTAAACTGAAGTCCTGGGGGCACCTCACCTGCTGAGACCTAGGACTCTCTGCCCGCCAGGCTTTACGCCCTGTCGGCATCGCAGACACGACTCGCAGCGGTCGTTGACGCGATGCCAGTAACCCAAGATGTACCCGTTGCAAAGTACCCCTCCAAACCCGAGAATTCCATATGCAGTTCACCTGCAGGTCCGGCGGTCACGACACACTGCTGTGGCCGCCTTTAGAGGAGCTTTCACCCCCACCATCAAGGTCTCTTTGTTGACATGGATGGCCGCCCCCTGGATCTTTTGACTCACGCATTCGAACAGACCGATCCACTCCCAATAGGTTCCTAACAATATAAGCGAAGGATACAAGGCACCGGGCTCTTCCCCAGGTTATGAGACTTGGCCTTGCGGTCTGCCTGGAGTTTAGCATGTCCTCACCGAAGCACTGAGCACCGCCCCTGGTATGATGCCTTGTCCCTAATCGCCTCCACGACTGGGGGCGCAAACCTATTCTAGCTTGGGCCGTTAGGATAATGGTTTGTGGTTCGCTTCCAGCGTTTTCTCAAACTCGTTTTTTTTGTATATATATCCTCAGTCCCAAACCATGTTGCCCAGTGCTATTCCTCACCCGACAAGCCCTCGAAAATCCATCACTCTGTAACCTACGGCCCAATTCCACAATATTCTTTACAAGAAGCCTCTTCCACCTACTTTTCAGAGTAACGTTTGCCATGCCTTCTTATAACGGTTCCAAACATAGTACCATTGTTCACCAAAACCCAAGCCGCTCACCATCAACCTATTACTCGAACAATTCTTCTGGCAGCCGGTCATCCAGCCACTCTACCCACTCACACACCACGACCTATACGATGGACTACTCTACCTCATCTGGACCCTATGGGCACGACCAGGCCCAATACCGATCTCCTTATGCAAGTAAGTTGTCACCGCACAATCCCCGAGCCAATCTAGCTGGTACTAACCTCATAATGCAGAGGATTACAATGTCGACGTGTCAAGACATGGCAGCACTGTTGTCATCAACCACCATCGTCCCAATCCAAGCACTGACGAGCCAAGAGCCTCAGAATCTCGAGGTGCCTTTACTGTCTATGGCAACAAGCACAAGGATGATAGGCGCAAGGATAACAGTCGAAACTAAGGCTTGTTTGGGCGTCCGATGTAGCAGTGAGAAAGTATCTACTTGCATGGTCTCGGCGTTTCTGGTGGTTTTTTTGGGCATTTTCAGGGAAATTGTAGGATATATGGGATGGACTTTTGGACACACAACACTGTACCGTACTAGACATCATCAGCTGGGCGTTCATGATTGAGGAATGGGGGGCTATGGCGATTGGGGTAGGGGCGGCTTTGACAACACTTTTTTCTCTTTCATACATTCGGGTTCAATTAGTAAAAAATAATAGACAAGAGCAGCATGGCTGCTTAGAACTGCAAATCTGGTGTTGCAATGTCCCGTCTTCCTTCACTCTGCGGCTTCCAGAAGACTAGCTCACCTCTTCCGTGGTAAGAGCAATGAAATAAGGCCTTGGAACCATCGATTGCTCTGTAGAGTGTGAGATAGGAACGAAAATCATGAGTCATGAGAAGCAACAAGAAGCAGGAAGAACTAGAAGGTCGACGGAGAAGATAGAAAGAGGCCTACTATCCAATCAATAACCAATCAATTCTTGCTTTGCCACGTGCTTTTGCACAATTTCCAAACTACCTGCACGACATACATCACAGACATGATGCGTGGCGTCCGGTGTGTGGAACCAAATCTCAGCCTTCACCGGCTTGTGGGTGGACTTATTGGGCAATTGGAAAACCAGACGGTCTTGGAAATGGAAATGAAATGGAATTCCTCTAGGGTTGCCGTATGTCGTTCCACCTAACAAATGGAACTTCCAATCAGAAGAGCCAGCCACTATGTCATCTATGCCAAGACCATTGTCGCAGCCCAAGCACCCGCAAGGGTCCGCAGGGGGCTACTACGCACACGATGTGTACCGAGTCGGTACTATCAGAGAAACGTATTGGGATAGGGAGACGATGGTTTGTCATGTGCGCGCCTGCAGTGACAGTTAAGTCTCTAATTTCCTGATGATTGTTAGCTTGCCCCCGTGCGACTCCCACGCTGACAGGCATTGAAGGTCAGCATCAGCCTTGTTAATCACAGACACCTGCGTGGTCGCCACTGCGGAAGTATCAACAAAACGACCAGAAAAAAATTACAAGATAAAAGCGGAAGCTCAGTCAGTTCGATACCATACAAATTTCCTGTACTTCCAGCGTATGCTTTCGTCACCATTTGTGACTGCCGATGATACCATCTTGGGGTCAACCCTAGTTTCACATGGGAACAAGATACCCTACCAGACCACTACTCTCCCTACGCACCGCCCTCCCTCTTAGCATATTCGTCCTCGATAGCCTCGGCGTACTTGTCCTCGGGCGAACGGGGGTCCTCGTGGATGATGTGTTTCTCCAACATTGTCTCGGGCGCAGGGCGATGGGCGATCTTTTCATTGAGGGAGTCGGCACGCATGTGTTTCTCGAGCTGTTAGAAGATAACGCAGGTTAAAAGCTGTGTTTGTGCAGCACCATGGTGCTCTCAAACGGGAACGGACCTCTTTCTGTTGGGCTTGGATAGCCGGCGCTGCGGTTGAGGCGGGAAGGATGTTTTCTAGGACACGCGTGAGTCAGGCCATGACAGCCACAAGAGATTCCTCAGAACCAGGGTGTGAGTCTGAATTACTATTAATGAGCTCCTGGCGATCTGGGCGATGCGCCAGGTGGTGCTCGAGCGAGTTCTTCCTGGCTGGGTTGGGTCGACTGGGCGAAATGGGAGTCTCGTCGACAGGGGCTTGGCTTACGACATTCGCATCTTGGTCGGTCATTTTGATGAGGTTTCGTTTTGATGTTTGTCCAATTTGATCGAGGAGTAATTGTGTTGGGCAGTGATGAAGCCAGAGCAAAACCAGTGCGGGGAACCACAGCTGCTTTTGTATCACTCTCTTCAATAAGAGCATCCCATTCCTCGTCCCCTGTGTTGTCGAGGCGGGAACAACAGGTGATTGGATCACCCCACAACACGGAAGGGGCAGTGGGGACAAAACAAGTAGCTGCTATCCTTGACCAGGTAACAATGACGCATGATCAACACCCCGCAACAGGGTCCCCTTGTCCCGCCCCCCATGGCTGTTATAATTTGGGATGGGAAATCACATTGCACATCCATGACTGTGACGACAACCGCGATTAACCATATCCCCATAGCGTTTGCAGTTTAGTTGATATTTGGGATGGGAGGCACTCAGATGCCCTGAGGAGCCTAGCTTACCTAGACGCATTCTTGCACTGCCCGTACTTTCCTCAACGCGGTACCTATCATAGATGCAACAGAAGGATGGAAAGATGCCTCCAGCACAGCCAAGCAGTGCGAACCGAAGCTTATGTGGGGCACACGAGGCGACTGCTTTAGCCCCAACTTCTTCCCGTGTACTCCAACCTACACTTCCTCATCGATACACCCCGTACATGTAGTTACCATGGGCCAAACTCAATCAGACCAAAGACGGCCTCCTCCGTCTCGAGAGGAGTTGACTAAGGAATTGGCAAGTACCAAGTCTTTTCTCACTTCCACATGACCCTCTAACCAAGTTGCTTCATCAACACAGGCCGCCAAGTTTGCCGACAAATGCTTCACCTCTCTTGAGATCTACTCATTCAAAGAGGTCTTCAAGAGTCTCGTAGACCAGGAACAGAATGTCCGCCATCTCAAAGAGGATACCATTGCGCGCTTTCTTGAGATACCGGATGTGCTGGGTGTGTCGCCAGTTATATTTCAGATGATATCATATATAGGCGCCTTTCCATTCTTGCGAGATGCTCCAGCAGTGCTGGGCTTGGAGGAAATGGTCATGGTCATCACCATTATGACCGATCGATACCAGAGGGTATTAGCAACGGGTGCTGACGACAGGAAGAAATTGCTGTTCAATAGCCTGGCTGTCTATGACCGGAAGCTGTCCGAACATGTCAACAGGGACAAGTCGCCTGTTATCGACGGCTCAGGAGCGCCCGCTAATTCCTCACACGCTTCTGGTTTTGCTGTCGACATTGCAGGAGATGATGAAGATGACCTGGGTTGTGAGGATGAGGACGACCTTGTCCTTGCTGCCTTGGATTCGCTGGATTATGCCAACGTTGGCAAACTTGAAGATGGACCCCCACCCAATCACGCACTGATTCCGGCGGGCAACTTCAAGAAGATCATCATGTTGCTGCTTCTCGTTGCTCCATTAGGCGCCCAGGAGAGCCTATCTTCACATGCGAATCGTGTTGTTGGGAAGGAGCTTGAGGAATTGGGGGTCGTTGCTGACTGTATCGTGGCGGCTTTCCTCGACGTAGAGCATTCACCGGGCATCAGGTTTTCTCGGTTCAATTCGATAATCCCCTCGTCGATGCCATTCGTTTTCTCTGGGTTCACTCCTCTATTTGAACACTTTTTGTTCTCCAAAACTCTCGACTTCCACGAACGCGTGGGCGGCTCCACTGTCGTGCCTGACGTGGTTCAACCTCTCCTGCAGGACAAAGGCTCTCTCCTTAACCTGAGCATCATGTCGCAGCTCTCTTTCTTCATTCCTGGCGAATCTCTCTTTCGCAAGCTCCGATTACTGTACGCAGGGGGGGAAGATGGGTTCAGCATGGGCAGTTTTGAAACGAAAGTCTTCAACTGGAGAGCACCGACCATACTGCTGGTACATGGGATCTGTCTACCGGACGAAACCCATAGGGCAGGTGGTGCGGAGACGGCATTCCTGTCAACACTACCCCCACGGCGGTACCCCTCTGGCAATCGCGCCATTGGCGAGAGAGTAACGTTTGGGGTTTACCTGAGTCAGCCATGGAGGCACACACATCGCGAGTGCTTTGGGGATTCGGATTCGATACTGTTTCAACTCCAGCCTGTGCATGATGTCTTCCGAGGATCCCCGAGCAACAAGGACTATGCTTCTTTCACAAAACCCTCGGCATCTACCCCGATTGGCGGCGTGTCATTTGGCTGCCCACCACCGCAACCTACACAAGCATATCGCCGGTCAAGCACCATATCAATGGGCCCCGTATCGCTTGTCATGGATAGCAGTTTCGAATTTGGATGTTTCACCCACAACTACATCTCGCGAGGTAGTAGTGCTTTCCAGGGAAGCGCTTGCAGGAAATTCGACTTCCAAGATCGCTTCGAGATTTCAGATCTGGAGGTCTGGGGTTGCGGCGGGGACGAGGAAGCCAAGCACCAGGCCGAGCGATGGGCCTGGGAGGCTAGAGAGGCCGAGGCGAGACGTAGAATCAACCTTGGGACGGGTGATATCGAGGCCGACCGTGCCCTCTTAGAGATGGCTGGACTCATAGGGGGGAATCGAAGTGGTGGGAGTATGATGTAAAGAAGATGGCAACCATGGCAACGGCTCGCCAGCGTTCCATAGAGGGGAGAGAGTAATGCATAATACAATTCATTTACGCCCACATCAAGCGTTGAAACCTGTGCTGGAATATACACCCTCTCATCAGCTTTGCAAGATGAGACGAATCAAGACGAGAAACCATCCTCATCACTATCAAGAAAGTACAGCTTCATGGAGAAGGTGCATTTATCTCACATATCTTACATTGACCGACATCGCAACCTGGATCTCTGTAAACTGCCGTTACAGCCATCCACTTCACCCTTAGTTCTTCGGGTCTTCTGGCTTGGACTCTAATGCCGGTGTTGTGTCTTCTGGTGCCTTTTTGGATCCGCCAAACCATCCACCGAGTGAGCCAAGCACCCCTCCATCCGCCTGGTTCGCCTCGGTTGAGGTGGACTCGCCTGTTTCGGTTTTTCCAGCTTTGGACTCTCTCAAGGCTGCCCTTGCCTGAGCAGCAACACTTTCGGTGCCTGTGCCACCAGCGCGCTCAGCTGCCCTCTTCCGCCTCTTGTCAAGCCGTTCTTGGAGAGCCTTCTCCTCAGCATCGCGGGCTTCCAGCTCCCTGATCCACTTCTGATGCTTCTCCTCGGCATCCTTTTGCTGCCGCAGCTTCCAAAGCTCCTTCTGCTTGTGGCGGTCGGCCTGGTAGTACATGCCGCCAGCGACCATGGCAACAACGGTAAATGCCTGGGCGGCCACACGGGCACGGAACATCTTCTGCACCTTTGCATGGTCGCCGCGGCGCATGGCACGGTAGGCGTTGGTGAAGGCGGCAACGGTGAGGAGACATCCGATTGGGACGAGCGGTTCCTCCTTCAGGCGGCGAAGGACCTTTTGGAAGCCATTCTCATTGTAAAAGTCACTGTGGCGGGGCGCGTGTAAGTAGTGGTGCTCCTTTAGGAAACAATGGCAAGTAATATGTAGTGGTCGGGACTCACTCGTTGCTGTCAAATGACGAGGGAAGGGGTCGGTTGGAGAGGGGTCCGTTCGGCATTGTAGAGATCCGCCTCGCTGATCCAGGAAAGATCGAATGCGGTCTTGGGAAAAGGGGGTCGTGATGATTGGTGGCGTTGGGGGAATCGTTCGAGGTTGGTTTCCAATGCGGGCCCGCCCATGAATGAATGAATTTCCATGACGCCAGCTAAGGTGGGGATCTGAACGGGCACACGCCTGGGCGGCGGGCAACGGGCGGTGTGGATCCCAACCCCGGCCGCCAAGAGACGCCCTGCAGGATCCACCAAAACTTTCTTTCCTTCAAAAGTCGGCCGAGACCGGGGCCTTCCCAACAGAGAGTGTGTGCATCGTCAGTCTTCTTGCGACTTCAACGACTGTCATACTGAAATGGCTTCCACAAATTCGAATGCACCTCGTCATGAGGGGAGTGTGGCAGAGCAGACGGCCGGCCATGTTAACGGTGACTATGTGGTCAATGGCGTGCCACAGCTGCCCACCGCATTCCGCAACGGCAACGGCGGCCTTGGTGCTGGGGGTTTGCCCAGGAACATGTCGCTGAACAGCTTCGCTCTGACAGAGTACAGCGCAAAGCCAACGCCCCCCGCTGAAGACAAGAAAGATGAAGTGAAAAAGGTCGTGCCAGACGAGTATCTGCTACCGAATGGTAACCCAGATGTGAGTCACCCCGAGTCCATTCTTAGTTTTTGATCGAGAAGCTTATTATCCTACGTGTACAGTATCTTCGCCTTATCATCACCTCCTACCCGCGGGTGAGAGAGGTGTGCAAAGAAACTCCTTTGGTGCACGCTGTTGGCCTGAGCAACCGACTGGAGCGCAAGGTCCTGTTGAAGCGCGAGGATGAGCAACCGGTATTCAGTTTCAAACTCAGAGGAGCGTACAACAAGATGGCTCATCTCGACGCTACCGAGTCCTGGAAGGGTGTCGTTTGTTGCAGCGCTGGCAATCATGCTCAGGGGGTTGCTTACTCGGCCCGCAGGTTGAAAATCCCAGCCACTATTGTGATGCCCAAGGGCACACCAAGCATCAAGCATCTCAATGTATCGAGAATGGGCGGACACGTTGTTCTTCACGGCGCCGACTTTGACGAGGCCAAGGAGGAATGTGCTCGGCGGGAAAAGCAGGATGGCCTGATAAACATTCCCCCGTTCGACGACCCTTATGTTATTGCCGGCCAAGGAACTATCGGCATGGAGATTCTCTCACAAACAAACCTGCAGAAGCTTGATGCCATCTTCTGCTGCGTGGGTGGAGGCGGCCTGATCGCCGGCGTTGGTGTGTACGTCAAGCGTATTGCACCGCATGTCAAGATCATTGGCGTGGAAACGTACGACGCGGATGCGATGACTCAGTCTCTCGACAAGGGGGAGCGTGTGCTTCTCAAGGATGTTGGGTTGTTCGCCGATGGCGCCGCGGTCAAGATTACGGGCGAGGAAACGTTCCGTATTTGTCAGGAGGTTGTGGACGAAATGGTTCGGGTAACCACAGACGAGGCCTGTGCCGCTATCAAGGACATGTTTGAGGATACCAGGTCTATCATTGAACCAGCTGGTGCCTTGGCCATTGCCGGTCTGAAGAAGTGGGTGGCCGCCAATCCAACCCCGGATCCTACACGGTCTGTCGTGGCCATCACATCCGGCGCAAACATGAACTTTGACCGCTTGGGCTTTGTTGCAGCCCGTGCTACGTACGGCGAGGGAAGAGAGGCTTTACTTGCAGCCCGCATCCCAGAAAGCCCGGGAGCCTTCGCTGAACTCATCAATGCAGTCATGCCTCACTCTGTCACCGAGTTTAGCTATCGTTACGCCAGCCCAACCGAAGCAAATGTGCTCCTAGGTATCTCATTAACCGCCGTTGGTAATGAACGCGCACAGCAACTGCAGTCGGTTATCAGCCGCATCAAGGAGTCCGGCACCATGGATATTACCGATCTGTCCAACGACGAGTTAGCAAAGAGTCACATTCGATACATGGTTGGTGGCCGTTCTAGTGTGCCCAACGAGCGTCTGTACACATTCCGATTCCCAGAACGGCCCGGTGCTCTTGAGCGCTTCCTACAGACCTTGCGTGTCAAATACAACATCAGTCTGTTCCAGTACAGAAACCACGGTGGTGATATTGGGCAGGTTTTGACAGGCATCGTTTGCCCGAACGAGGAGATTGGCGAACTAGAAACATTCCTCAAGAAGATCGGCTATCCGTGGGAGGACTGCACAGATGCACCGGTGTTCAAGACATTCTTACGGTCGGAGTCATAGACCGTTAGAGATAGAGGATAATGGTTAAATCTTCTGCAGTTTAGATGGAGAAATATACTGTAATTCAGTTTCCGAGAGCTTTTCGCAGGCCTCTGTATTGTCGATTTGGATTAGTATTGTCTTAATATCAAAATGTTAATAAAATTATTTACAACAAATTTTTTTTTTTTAAAAAAAAAAGGTTAAAAGAAACTATAGGTATATAAAATATACGTTAAAAGTAACTTTATTTACTATATTACAATGAAAAACTAAACTATAAACTAGGAGATTTATAAAGCCTTCTATATAAATAGTATTTTTAGTATCTTTAAATATACTAAAAAAATCTATTTTTACTTTGTTAAAAACTAATAAAATATTACAAGTTACTTAATTTCTATTAATATATTTCAAATAACAAATAATTAATTTTTTTCCTTCTAAAAAGTACTTGAGCGTAACATAAAAAGCTAAAACAGAAGCTGTATCTAAGGCATACTGCGGAACTGTCTATCTAACACTAGCTAGTTCCTCCGTGTATATATATACTAGTAGATCACCTGGATCACCATGCCAAGCGTGGTCCTAGATCACTTCCTCCAGCGTAGGCTCGCTATGGATCACGGTGCCAAAAGTGATTCTGGATCACTCCTGTCAGCTTAGGATTACTTGGATTACCTTGCTTCTGGCGCTCCCAGGCGCTCCACTTCCTATTGGTTCCTTTAACGATTGGCTAGGTACATCCCGTGCTCCGCATACTGTCCAACTTGCCTGTTAGCTAAACTGAAACAACCAGTTATTAATAATTATCAAATAAATATTTATACTTACAATGTATTTTAACTTTTTACTTTTCATGGAATTCGGATGTATAATCTTAATATATTTTGGCTTTAAATCAATAATTAAATAGAAAATATATTATAAAACATTTATTAATATTATGTCACAGACCAACCATATGGTAAGGCAGGATGGAGACTGCAGCCGGCCGTGGTGGCCAATCAGGTAGAAGGAAACGACGGACCTGCAGGACAGTGGGGCGCTCACTCTTGGCAGAAGTGAGCCGGCTTACCTGGCTCACTGGTGAGCGTGGTGAGCCAGATACGGAGGTACCTGGAGGATAGAGGTCTATATATACGGAGGAACTGGCTGGTGTAGATAGACAGTTCCGCAGTATGCAATATAAGCCACAATCGTTGATATTCAGACTATTGTGATAGAGACAAGCTATTGTTGTACACTGTTTAGCTGTACCGAACCAGGATTGTTCAGAAGTGCCTTCAACCAGTATCCCTTTCAGAGGTTCTGGGTAGGGGTTCGTCACATATTATCATATAATTTAAAGATTTCACATAAATAAAAAAATAAATTAAATATAAGATTTATTTCTTTCATTAAAGAAAACTAGTACCGCTATAATATAAAATTAACCGAAAAAACTTATTACTAGTTAAAGATAACGAAAACATTGAAAAGAAATTAACGTATAAGTATTTTATAATTCTAGACCTCTTTATTATAACTCTTATTAAAAGGTCTACTACCCGTCTAGACCTAACTAACTAGGTCTCTACAAATAGAGAAAAGAAATTCTGAATAGAATAAATAGTAAAGCAATGTTTATTATTATATTTTCTTGCATAATACTTTAAGAATTTATTATACTGACCAACTTTTTATACAATAGAAAATTGGGTTTTTCATATAGTACTTTTTTAAGGAGTTATAGCGCTATTATTTACGGCTTTGTTAAGCTATTATTTAGGGCTATCTTAGCTCTTTGGTACTCGCATTAATTTGACTATTTTATTAGTAGATAAAGTTTATTATTACTGTTGCTAACCATATACTATGGCACATTTTTTATATATATAATATTATAGTACTATATTTTCTTTGTAAAATTATTTACTATAAAAGTAGTTGACAAATAATTAATAATGAATTATTAGAACTGATAAAATATAATTTGATTTCTATAATATAATAAATGTAAATATAAATTTTGTATAATAAAGTATTAACAAATAAAATTACAGTTTTGTGATAGATAAATCTTTTTTTATTATTTATTTGTAGACTTGTTAGTACATTTAAGCTCTATAGATCATAGAGCTTGTAGGATAATATTATGATCTAAATTTGATAATAGTAATAGGGTTTTAGAGACTATACTAACTAAAGTGAAGTTTAAACATCTATAGTAAACCGAAGTACTGAAAAGCTGCGCATTAAGGCGAATATTTTGTAGTAATAAAACAGTAGTAGTTTGTTTAATGACGAATATTTCATGATAGTGAAACAATAATATTATATACCCTATAAACTTTATTTCATCTAATATATTGAATTAATATTTTATCTCAAAAGAAAAATAACTTTAGAGATTCATTAAAACCCTAAAGGGCGATAAAATCTTTATTTTAGTTTTATTTATTACAAAACCTGTTAATCATAAATGTAGGGAAGATATTTATCATTAACGAAGATACTATGAAAGGCTATAGAATCTATGCTTACATGGTAGTCAGTATAATATTTTAAAAGCAAAGAAAACTTCGAAAATAATATTTAATAGTAATTAGGTACTAAAAGAGTATAAATCATGAAGTTATTATATTAAAATATATTAAAGGTAATTATTATAGCATAAGTCTATGGAGTTTTTGGTAGATTTGTAAATTGATAAATCTAAAAATATTATAATGAATAAAAGTTAAAATGAAGCTCATAGATTTATATAATATAATACACAACTTAACCTATCAAAACCTGTAATACTATTTACTATTTATGATGTTGCCATTGTGTGACGAACCCCTGTACAGAACCTCTGAAAGGGTCATGGGTTGAAAGTAACTTCTGATAATTGGTTCGGTGCAGCTAAACAGTGCACAACAAGATGTCTCAATGTAAACACAAGATACCGTGAATACAAGCTTGAATTGCATACTGCGGAACTGTCTATCTATGCCAGCCAGTTCCTCCGTATATATAGACCCTATGCCAAGCCTGGCACTGTCCTGGATCGATAGACTCGACCTTCGATCCTATCGATACTGTCCCTTTTGGGGTTGACTCTTCTGGATCGATCCTCGATCCCATTGATCCTGTTCTGATTGGTCTTTGCTCCTGTACTAATGATTGGTCCGTGGTGCGCCCCGCGCCCCACCAAGTGTCAAGCCGTGACACATTGACTTCTTCACTGTTAACTTATCCGTAAATAATATATATAATACTTCTTGTTTCTTTTCTATATTTTCTTTTCAAATACTATACTCTCCTTTATTTTTAGTATATACCTTTTATATTTATTAATTAATTTAAAGTATATTACTTGAATTTTTCTTTTTAAGAACTTAAATGTTGATTAGTTCATTAGTTTTATACAATCAAATTTTTTTTACTACTGTTAAGAAAACCATTTAAAAAAAGCCGCTGAAGCGTATTATAAAGGAGGGATACAATAGCTTTAGCTACTATAGAAATAATAAAGTAAACGCTAATAATAACGTGCTAAAATGACTTTAAATAATAAAATATAGAAATAAACTATTTCATGAACATTCTAAGAACTAGTGAATATAATGAACCAGTACCATAGTATTAAAGGAATTTAATATCAATATAACATCACTCCCTATCAAGTATTGAAAAAAACCTACTATTTATCATGAAAAAAAAACCTCCGGTATATTAAATACTGCGTTATACTGAAAACTATACTTATTTTTACTATATTATAAAAACTACGTAACTTATATTATGTAAAAACTATACTATTTTAGCTTTTGAAATGCTGATTTTAACTAATTAGTGAATAAATATTAATAGATAAATATATTTTAACATTTTACCTTTAATAACATTTAAATTATTTATTTTAGTATATTTTAACCTTAGGGTAGTAATTAAAAAGTGAGTATAGCTTAATATTACGGTTCGGAAGTACGGGGTCGCTAGGACCAATGGGACTGGAGCGACGGATAAGTGGGGCCTGTGGGACAGGAAATAATACGGGCCAGGGGATCTAGGACTCAGGAGATTAGATCCGTGGATCTAGAGGATAAAAGCTTGATCCGAGGGATCTAGAGACTAGGAGCTAGATCCAGGTACGGGGTACCTGGAAGATTAAAGCCTATATATATACGGAGGAACTAGCTAGTATAGATAAATAGTTCCGTAGTATATAATAGTTATAAGTTTTAATCGTTAGTATTTCAATTATTGTAATTAAATAAATTGTTTATTATATATTATTTAGTTATGCTCAACTAGGATTAATTAAAAGTACTTTGAACTAATATCCCTTTTAAAGGTTCTAAATAAAGGTTCGTTATATGTTATATATTTACCTTAATTCTATTATAAGTTAAAAGCGTTTTTTCACTACTATAGCCGGATCTAAAAACGTTTGGATAGGAGGCGTCCTGCTTAGTTTAAGTAACTTTATTAGTATTAGATTTATGCTTGCTATCGTAAAATAAGGTATTAAGTGTTTTAAAGAATTTAAGAACGAAGTTTAATAAACCCGGGATTAGATTTTTGTTATTTCGATTGTATTTAAGTCGATCGCTAAGTTTCCGGTACTAAAGTATTATAGAGGAAGAAAAGTAAAGCTTAAAGGGTTTTTAATCTAGCTTAAAATTTATTTTTATTAGTATTTAAATTAATTTATTCATCAAGAGTCGAAAGTAATTTTCGCGGCTACTAAACTTAAGCATAGGGCTTTCGCGTAATTTAAGCCTATCTCGATAATTATTATAAGGTTAGAAAACTAAAAGAAAATTGCTATAGAATACTTCGCGAATTATTATATTTTCGAAATTAAATTTAAGAAAGTATTTAGGAAGTACGATAAAGTAAGGTACGTATGAGAAAGGTTCGTAAGCTTACGTTAAACGTATTTAACGGCTAATTACGTAGCTCCATTAAGAATTAATAATCTATATAATATTATTAATAATAAAGGGTTAATATAACTGTTTTATAATAACTTTAAGGAAAAAGTAAAGAATGAACTATATAAAAAGTCGAGGCCCGATACTATTAATAAAAATATTACTATAGGGATTTAGATTAATGATCGGTAATTCTAAAGTTATACGAAGAAAAAAGGTAATAGTCGGGGTTACTATATTAATAGTAATAAAGGATACTTTAGTAATAACCGTTTTAAAAATAAACGTAAACAGAGATACTTTAATATTAATCACTTTAATATTATATATTCAGGACCGATAAACGTTAATACTATATAGTACTAAAAGCTATAAAGTAAAAGCTAGAGTAAAGGCAGCTTGAGGTATTTTAATTATAGTAAAGTAAGGTACTTGATGGAATAAGGAAATCGTGTTAATTATTATATTAAAAAAACTAAGGGTTAAGAAAGTTGAATCTATTGGGTATTGTTAAAATACAGCTTTTGTTTGTGGATTTTACAGTGTATCTGAGCCCTGTATATTACAGGGCCTCAGAGGCAATACGATGGCTTGAATCAGCAGTGTTTAGGGACTGCGGTTACCGGAGCCGAGGCTCGGCCTCCAGAAGCAATCCGAGGTCCCGGAAGGCCGAGCGCTAAGGCCGGTGCCCTGCAGTGGTCAAACGGTAGCGGCAACGTGGCTTGCAGTGGCCAAACGGTAGCGGCAACGTGGCCTGTAACCTTATATTTGGATAGCGCACTTAGCGGGCGGTCGGGCCCGGGAAACGCGCGTTCAGGCCCGGGAACGGAATCACCCTCGGGAAGCAAGTAAGAGGCCGATGACCTATAAGACCTCTGCCTCACACCCTATCCACTGTGGTATTTTTTAGTCTATAAGGTTCAATCAATATACTAGTTCACCACACTCATCAGTGCCTCACAAGCCTATGTTACAGTGATTCTCTTCTATATATTACAGGGCGCCGCCCTGTAATCCTCCTTCCTTCAGTGCCACGGCAACTGTCGAATGCTGCAGTCAAAGTCTTCTTCGCTCTCAGTGTACTGCGCCGATAGCTATTTGAGCCTATATTTACAGGCCTCAATAGCACCTACTTCAACAGGTATTAATAAAGCGAAGCGGTAAGCTTTAAGAAAAACTTTAATTAATATACCGAATTAAAGGAAATAGAGTTTTGGGAATTACGGAAAGTAATAAAAAGGCTAAAGGCGGAGTATAAAGAAGGAGATTTTTAAATATAAATACTATAGGATTAATCAGTACGAGTTACTATAGAAATCATTACGGAAACTACTAAAGATAGTAACCTTACGTAAAAAAAAGGATTTACCCTGTAAACGATACTAAAGAAGTAATATAGTAAATATAAAATTATTACTTTGTAAAAACTATAGTTTCTAAAGTTTCGTATATAAAAATTAAGAAAATTTTTAAAAGGATAAGAAGGTCGTTAGTATTAAAATCGTAAAGTAACTAAAAATTTTATTTATATCTGTACGGTATAACTTTATTATAAATATCCGGAGTACCGGAGGGTACTTTGGTTCTAGGATATTATATATTAATATATAAAGTACTATTAAAGTAAGTCGCTATATAGCTACTAGCTGGTACGTAAAGCAAATAAGGAAGGTAAGTTATAGCTAATTAAAAGGATAATAGTAAAGTAGGAAAGAAAAACTAATGAAAAACTAGACCATTACTTTTTATACAAAAAATTAAAGGCTAATTTAATTAAAAGATAGTCTATAAGTAATCTAGTTTATGCCTAGGGAGGCGGAATATTACTTCGGGTATATAGACGAAAGGTATATATTTAATAATAAAGTTTTGGGGCAGGGAATAATACTATTATAGTACTTAAGGCTAAACTACGCAATATATTTGCAGTCAAAGGTTAAATATTATTTTTAAACTACGGAACCTAAATTATCGGTTAAATGATGAAAGTACTATTAGAAATATATTTAATAGAATATTAAAGAAATAAAAAATGAAATATAGAAAGAAATTAAATAAAAACAATTAAAGAAATGTATATTATTAAATAACTTAGTGTAAAGGGCGATTTTAAATAATATATCTATTTAAAAAAAGATTTACGGCCTTTCGCGGGGACCGGTAACCTTTAACGAATTATAAGCGGTGTTTTCGAAAGTATCGGCAAAAAGTAAAAGTATAAAATAACAATTTGATATTCGTTAACGAGGTCGTTACTATATAGGAAGAAGGTGAAAAAAATAGATGTTTCTGCGTTATAGTATATTTAAAAAAATATTTAAGCGGTTGTACTAATAAATAAAGGTACGGAAACGAATTTAATTTCGTTATAGTTCGTGCACTAGGCTAAAATACTATGAAAAAAGGCATAGATCGTTATAGAAAGACTATGTTTAATATAAAAGGTTTTTAGAGAAATACTACTTTCAAATATTATAGTCGAAAAAACAACCTTGAATTATATTTGATATTATAAATATTGAACTTTCGAATAATATAATCCTAGAGTAACTGTACTATAAAGATTATAATGTAAATGTCGATTAGAGGGATCGTAGTTATTTACGATTAAAAGAATTTTAAAAGTATTTAATTAACGATGGAATATTAGAAATATGTATAAAGTAAAGTATAAAATAAGTACCGTCTACAATACTACCGTAAGGAGCTTAAACATAATGATATATTCTATTAATATAGGCGGTAAATGCGAAGAAGTAAGGTTAATAACGTTAGTAGAGATATCTATCGTAGGCTAATAAATACGTTTATTATAATATTATAGAGACAGGCGAGAAAAAAGTAATACCGGTAAAATATTGAATATATCTAACCTTTATAGCTAAGTATTTAACGGGATTTTTGAAGCGAAGACCGTAGGGCTATAAAATTAAATTAAAAGAAAGAATTAAGTTATGGCTATTTAAAGTTATTATATTAATAAGAAGTAAAGTAAGGAACTACGAAAGGATTCAAATAAGAATGTAAAAAAGAATATATTAACGAATTCATATCGTTAGTAAGATACGCTATATTCTTTATACCGAAAAAGGATAGTAATTTACGATTATATATAGATTTCCGTTAATTGAATAATAAAACAGTAAAACACAATCACCTTTACCGTTAATATTTAAGTTACGGCGCGATACTTTATATATTTAAATATATTTATTTAGTACGTTTATATATGGATTAAAGAAAGAGATAAATGGAAAGTAGCGTTTTATATATGCTGTAGTTATTTTGAGTGCCTCGTAATATTATTCGGGTTACTTGATATACCCGTAACGTTTTAATTTCTTTCTAATTAGACAATCCGGAAATGCTTTAATAAAATAATAATATATTATTTCGATAACGTTTTTATTTATTTTTATATTTTAGAGAAATATAAGCAATATATATCAGTGATATTTGATACGCTATACGGAACTGGACTTTCGGTTAATAAAGAAAAAAGTGAATTCTACTTATCAAAATAGTATATTTAGGATTTTTAATATTGCTAGGAGAGGTTCATATAGAATTTAAGAAAGTTACAGTATCTAATAACTAGCCTACACCGTAAATATAAATAAATATTAAGTTTACTTTATATTTAAAGTTTATAAAGAATAATGTAGCTTTATTTATCTTTATTAATAATATATTATATATTAACTATATCGTAAATAATAGTTTTAATTAAATATTTTCTTTATTACTAAAACAGTTTCATAAGTATTATTCTATAATTTAATCAAGCCGTTCCGTTTAACCTTTTATTGAAGGATAGTAGGCCGAAAACGCTTTATTTATTACCTCTAGACTCGTTATCAACGCTCTTTAAAACTTCGATACGAAGTTAATATCGCGATCCGCAATAAACTCCTTTAGTTCTCTATATATTACTATAATATACCGTAATATTCTATCCGTTAATTACTTTACCTATTAAAATTCTTTATAAAGTAAAAGAAATATTTATTTTATAAGCCTATCGATTACCACTTATATATTATTATATTTAACACCTGCTACTATACTTTTTAACTTTCGTAATATAATAATAAAATTTATCGTTATTAAACTCTATAGTGGTTCCGCTATTAAGAATAGGTTTAGAAATCTATAGAATTTATACCTCATAACCTTTATTATTTTCTACGTATAGTATAATAATATAACTATTTAATACTATTCTTAATCTTTCATTAATTAAAATATTATTTAATTCTTTCTATAATATCATAATAACTATATATATTCTGAACTTCGGTCTATGAATTTCTAGTACTATACCGTCCTATTGTCTAATTCCATATATAATCGATACTTATACTATAGTTTTTCATAATTATCTTTTTAAGTATTTTATAGCTTTAAATTTTTTTACTAATATTATTCCGTAATACAATTATTGAAACTTTTTTAATACTTATTAAAAGTAGTTTACCTATAATATATTATATAATACTTTATTTACGGTTAAAATAGATATTCAAAAGTACTATCTAGCGTCTCATTAAATATTAGTAGTAATTCCCTAAGAATATTTTTATAATAGTCGGCTTGCCAGTTAAATATATTCACCTTAATATTTTCCTAACCCTTTTAAAATGAATTTAGGAATTAAATTCCGAAAGAAACTTCAACCATCGTGTTTCCTATACGTTAAAGACTTTTGTAATAATAAAATATTATTGATTTCTATAATCCGTATAAACTTGAATTTTATAATTAATATTATTAAAGTATAATCTTTATTTTTCAAACGCTTCAATAATAATAAGTAGCTTTTCATTATAGATTAAATAGTTTTAATATACCCCTTTTAGTTTCTTTGAAATAAAGGCTACCAGGTATAGCTTTCCGTCGTCGTCTCGCTAATCTAATTATCCACCGATTGCGTAATCTAATATATTAACCTTGAGTTTAAATAGTCGATTAGGATCTAATAATTTAAGTACCGGGTTTTTTGAAATAGTTTCTTTTAGTTCCTAAAAGGCCTACTCGTCTTCTTACTTTTACTAAAACTGTACGTCCTTTTTAGTTAAGTAATTAAATAACGGTACGATATTTATGTACCCCCGAATAAATAATTAATAAAAATTTATAAACCCTAAAAATTTATACGGTAAACACTAAACGTAAACGTATTTAGGGCTGAGGTTAGAGTAAATAAATTATATATACTTCATAATATATTTAAAAAAATTGAAATTCTAAAAGAAAGGGTATAGAAATACTATAATACTAAAAGATATTAGGAATTTTAATCTAAGAGAAGGGATAGAGTATTCCTTTTTATATATAATTTATGTATTAGGAGACCTAGTAAAAAACTAAACTATAGGCCTGTAGGTTTATAGAAAGTTAAAAAGAAAATATTAAAAACGGTATTTGAATTAAAATTATTAAGTATAATACGTTCACGGTTATATACTTATTATCTTTTACTTTTAAAACCCGTACTATTAATAAGTAAAGCTAATATGAAGGAGGTAGCGGAAAACAAAGAAGAAAAATATAATATAAAACAAATTAAAATTTACGGTTTAATAAAGGTTAATAAAAATATTTAATTCATTAATTAAGATATTCGGTTATATATATTATGTGAGAATTGAAATTAAACTTTAGCTATTTAAATAAATAAAAAAGCTTTTACCAGTAATACTTAAACTAACCAAAATCTAAGTAAGTAAAAGTAATATATAAGCTTATAACTATATTTATTAACCTATATATTAGAAAACTTAAGTAAAAGTCGAACCTATATTTTCGATATAATAATTAATGTATTACGTATTATACTATAAAGTTGGTAGCTTCGAGGGAATCGAGGCCTAATTATACTATACCCCTCTATTACCGTAACAAAGAGTCGAGGACGTACTATCTACGGAAAACCAAAAAAAAACTTTTCCTAGGTTAAAGGAGATATATTTGTAAATCTAAATACGGAAGAACCTTAACGGGAATCGAATCTATACTTTCGACGTAATAACCGACGTACTATATATTATACTATAAGGTTATAAGATATATGGAGATTTAAATATGATTTGTACTATACGTTTTAGTTATTTCGGGAAGGGAATAAATATTATTAGTAGTATCTTACGCGGTTAGGAAGAAAGGACAGGCTATATTAAGGTCTAGAGAAAGGTCAGAAGGCTAGTCGAGGCCCAAGGAAGGATTTAGAAAGGAGAAGTCGGATAGGACGGTAGCGGAGAATTCCGCTACGGAACGGTCCCGCGGGGAAGCGGAACGAGTAAACTACTTTTAACGCTTAACTCTTTTTAACTTTTGTACGCTATTAAGCTTACGGGAGACGGCTATGAGCTATTTAATTAAGCTAAAAGGTTTTTTATTTACATAAATGAGCGACCTTCGTTATCGAAGTTAATAATTTAGCTTTTACCTTTTCTATATTGGTTTGGGGTGCGGCCACAGGCCTGAGGGTTTGAGTAAGGAAGTGGGGCTCTCGGAGGATTCGGGGGTTCAGGGGTCATGTATATAAGCGGTTTGCTTCGGACATTCTATTTTAGACAGGACATCGACTTTTATTTCTTCATATTTTTGTGCCTTGCACGCGTGCAGGCAATTCTGGCCCTCTGATCAGGCCGATCAGGTGCTTATTATGTGGTCTGCGAGCCCATAGAGTCTTTTCTTTGTCCTACGTGGAGTGCGGCCTGCGAGCGAGCCACTGTCACGCAGGTGTGTCCATTCAGAGGCCCTGTTGAGGGTATATTTGTGGTGTTGTGGTTGGTTTGTGTGTTTTCTCACCATTTCAATATTGGATTTAAAACGGTTATAGTAAATAACGAATTTATAGAGGCTAGAGGCGGATATACTACCGGCCTAATGAAAAGACTAGTTAAAAGAGATATAAGAAGAATAGCGAGAGGAATTATGAAAGGAAAGCTCGTAAAAAAGTAAGTAGCGTTTATAATAAGTATAGGAGAAAATTATAGTAATAGAGTTACATAAAACAATATTAAGTAAGCCGTTAGGATAGATAATTCTAGAATAAGTCATTTTTAAACGTTTAAATATTAAGTTAAAAATATAGTAAAGGATAAAGGGAAGGAAAAGAACTTGCCGTAATTAATAACGGAAAAGGAAACTAAGCCGTAAGAATTTCGGCTCAAAAAAAGAATATTATATTACCGTTCTAAAGAGCGGGGTCGCTAAAACCAATAAGACTAGAGCGACGGATCAATAGGGCCTATAGAACAGAAAATAACACGGGCTAGGGGATCTAGGATTCGGGAGATAGATTCGTAGATCTAGAAGTTTAGAGTTAAATTTAAGGATCTAAAAGATAAAAGGTAGATCCGAGGGATCTAGGGACTAGGAAATAAATCCTGGTACGGGATACTTAGAGGATTAAGGCCTATATATACGGAGGAACTAGCTGGTATAGATAGATAGTTCCGTAGTATGTAATTACAAGTTACAATCGTTAGTATCTAGACTATTCTAATTGAGATAAGCCATTGTTGTACACTATTTAGCTGTACCAAACCAGTATCTCTTTCAGAGGCTCTAGATAGGGGTTCGTCAAACCTCCAAAACTAACTTGTATAATTAATTACCAAACTCCTCTCAGTAAAATGAATACGTCGTTTCCTCCGTATCAGCAAACAGCAATTATTCGTGTATAGTATATAGGAAAAAGATGCTTAAATAGCATAGTCCGCTACAACCGCCTTATCTAAGCCTTCTTTTAGAATCTCCTCGCGGCCGGCTACCGCCCGAGAGACTACCCCGTAGAATCTTCTCGCTCTAGATCCCTCCTTAAGCCTCGATTAACCCTCCTACTTCCCTCTAAACCCTGAGCTTTTCTTTTTAACCGATCCACGTACTACCGGTAAAACTCTTCTAACCTTTTAGGGTAGTTAAAATACATTACAGAATTTTACGAAGTATTACAAGTAAATAGTTCACATTATTAATTAAATACTTTAGTTAGCTTCGTTAATATATAAGTTTGATATTTTCTTTATATTATACTTCTCTTTTTGGGTTTTCCCTATTTTTAAAAATAACCTTACGAATGATACAGATTTGAAAGGTAACATATAAAATATCTATAGCCGTATCCGTATTACATTTAGTAACTCTAACTCGTAGAGTATCTCCAATATCATCTTTTAATCTTAAATAACCTTACTCCTTTATAATTAATTCTTTTTTTTGGGGTTTTCAATACACAAATTATACATAAAAAAGAATATTATATCTCTCTTTTTGAGGTAAAGTCCTTTGAGCCTTTCAAAGCTAGAATACTTGTATACTTTTTCTTTTATAAGGTCCAATTCTGCTTTAAATCTATTATAAAGTACATATAATTCAAGGACTTTAGCTATAATTTTTAGAACTTTTACTTTGAGTCCCGAACGTAAATTTACTTCCTATTTATAATTCGCGAAAAAAGGGATAATTTTAATTATTGTCATTAAGAATATATTATGAATTAGTTACGCTACAAGTAGTATTTAACCAAATCATTTTACTCGAAAATAGCATAATCTTATTGATATCATTTTACGATTTAAGTGAGCCGTGCCGTTTATTCCTCGGTTTCCAAGTTCATAGACTTAGTATGGCAATTTTTAAGAAGCCTTTTCGGTTAACTATATAATAATATCATATACCGTGTTATTATATTTACTAATCATTCCGCTATTTAGGTTTCTTTCTATAGTCAAAAGTATATCCATTTACGAGGCTTATATATTATTATTAATTTATTGTTATACTTAACGCCGGTTGCCATGTCCCGAAACTTTAATAATTTACGAATAAAGTTAACCATAGCTAAATTCTATAACTGTCTGATTATTGATAATAACTTTAAGAATATTGAAAACTTATATTTTTAAAGCTTCATTTTCTCCTATTTTTTGCATAATTCAATAACCTCTCTAATATTTTGTTTAATCTTTAATTAATTATGATACTACTTAATTGCTTTTATAGTTTTAGTAATACTTATATACTTTCCGAAAGTTAATTTGTAAACTGCTTTATTAATACCGTCTCAGTACCGAACATGCTATTAACCGGATTTCCATAGTAAAATTATTCTCGACTATCCATTAAATTACTTTACGGCTTTAACTTTTTTCTAATTATTATTATTCTGTAATACATATTATAATATTTTTTTCATAATTAAAGCAAATATTTAAACTACCTTCCGGCGTTTTTTTAATAGTATTAGTAACTTTATAACTATACTTTTCTTAATAATCGGCTTGCTAGTTAAGTACATTTACCCTAATACTTTGTGATCCTTTCTACAATTAATTTTAAAAGCTTATTTTTAATACAAAATTTAATTATTCAATTTAGTTAACATTAAAGACTTTCTTGATAATAAAGTACTATAGATTTTAATAGTCCGTATAGACCTGTACTTCGTGATTAGTATTATTAAGATATAACCTTTATTCTTTCAATACTTCAATAATAGAAAATAGTTTTCCATTATAAGTCAACTAATCTTAACGTATTTGGTTTTATTTCTTGAAAAGAGAGTTACAAAATACAATTTCCTATTTTCGTCCCGCTAATTTAATTTTCTTCCAAATATATAGTCTAAGATATCCGCATCGACTTCGAATAGTCAAGTAAATTTTAATAATGTGAATACCGGATCCTTTAAAATAGTATCTTTTGAATTCCAGAATATTTACTTTTTTTTTTTTTTTTTTTTTTTTGCCGCATTCCTTTTGTACATAACTAAATAAACGCGTAATATTACGCACCTCCAGATAAATATCCATTAAAAAAATTTCGAAGAAAAGTTTAATTATATCTATAGTTATAACCTAGATGGGTCTTTATTTACTATAATTTTCTTAAATGTGTTACAAACTTCATTTAATAATATTAAACAGTTTAAATATACTATTTTCTATATACTAAGTTCGGTTTTTAACTATTTATTAAAAGTCCGGCTTTCTGTAGCGCGTTAAGTATTTTTCGTACATATTAATTATATGCTTTTAGTGCATATAAATAATTAGAAATATTATTAGAATGATGTATTATTGTTTAATCAAATAATGTTGCCAGATACTCGAATAAGTGTAAGGTATACAAAATGCTATTCTTTACTTTATTTTTTTCTTTGATTAATATATAAGTGTACCTGAGTAATATATATAAATTATTTCCTTTTAACTAATTAATTCCGTAGCCTAAGCATTGATAGAGCTTAATAATTGTGTTGTTACAGTATCACTGTTTAGCTAACGGTAGTATATATAGTTGTAAGGCTCAATCTTTTTTAATCGAAGCAAAAAAAGGTAATTTATTAGTAATATAGATTCTCAAAAAAAATCTTTTGTAAATTTTTGCTTAAGTATTTTTATAAATCTTTACCTTATTTATCGTTAATCACATGAACATTAAATAACCGTGATTTAACTTCCTCTGTTAACCCAATTCTATAGTTTTACGGTTCTTTCTTAAAAATGCCTAAAAATATTTAACCGCAACAATGAAATCCCTTCATTAATTTACCGGTAGTGCTATGTTCTTACGATTATTTATATGTTTATGATAAATGAATTCATTTACTTCCGATATGATTAGAAAGATTATTCACATTCTTTTTCAAACTTACAATTTATATCGGTAAAATGTTTTATGATTCTTTATGTTTTTTACGTTGATAGTATACAAGATCCCTCTTCTATACTTTACTTTATACGTATATTTAATTTCCTATCGTTAATTAAATACTTTTAAAGTTTTTTCGGCTACAAATAACTACTATCCTTTTCATGGATATTCAAATTACTGTTTACACATTGTGAATACTTAAATATTATTTTTTAAAAGGTCCTATATTTCTAATATGAACTATAATCAAAGTTATTGTTCCTTCGAGTATGATACTTAAAAATAACGTTGTTCTATAGACTTTTTAAGTTAAAAATAATTCTTTTATAATAAATTATTTCCTTGTTTTTCTTCTATTGTATGTTAACTTGATATATTAATTATAACGTAATTAAACTTGTTTCTGCACTACTATTTACTGATACTACAGCTTACAGTTTTCTTAATGTATTTGAATAATAGTAATATCGTTACTTAATATACAATCATTATTCTTTACTTTCACCTTACGCTCATACTTTTAACGGTATTGTTTATATTTCTTCAAAAATAACGACCCCCGCGAAGGACCGTAGATTATTTCCTAAGTTTTATTAGGCTTTAGAAGTATTCTCTGATTTTGAGTTAACTTATTACACGATTTAATTGATTTAATTAATTATTACCGTTCAACAGTTTTATACTTCCTATTTTTCATACAATATTGTCTTTTTTTTTATTATATTTCCCTTTTTACGTCGTAATTCTAGCTTTTACTTTAACCTAAACGTCATAATACTTTCTTACTTTTATTTGTAGGTAAAATATAATTTAAACGTCTGTACTATTTCATATTCAATGGTTTCTATATGGTTATCTGTTTCCTAGATTTATTATATAACTCAAAGGATAATTTTTGGTGTAATTTAACTCTATAATCTCTATGAAGATAATTGTTTAATTGTTTTACGGTGATTACTATTCAACAATTATTCTAATACTCAATCTAAAACTTCGATCCTTATTTTTATTCTAAATGAATGAGAATTGTAAAAGCTATCCTTTAATATTACCCTATAGATCTTTATATAATATATTAAAAAAAATAAACCTTTTTGATTTTGAAATATGTAAAGTATAACTATGCCGTATTTTCGTTAAGCCAAAGCGCGAATTTTCTACTAACGAGCTTTTTATTTTTGTATAATCACTTTTTAACTTTTAAATATAAAATATTCATTCCCGTAAACTTATTATAATCCTTTATTTTCATACTAACTAAATTTTCCTTTTAACATACTTTTCTATACAAATTCTATGAGTACTATAGGGTTAGTATACTTTAAAATTTCTACAACCGTTCAAATTAAATATTCTTATAATTCCCGGATCTATATATTCACCTCTTATTTTTTCGCCTTAAACTGTTCTAAAGTTTCTTCTAACTTTTAAAATTACTATTCCTTGTAAAATATAAACTAATAGGCATTTTGTTGAAGCTTACTACTTTTTCTTCCTTATAACCCATAATTACACTTTTTGAAATCTTTACTTTGATAATATAATTATTAAAGTAACCTTTCTTATTTATTTACATTACCTAAACACCCAATATTGTTTTAAAGTATTATGTTTTACTATGATTAAGATACTTAAAACTATTCCTATCTTAACCTCGGCCCTATAATTTTCATTATTAACCAACGATAACCTTTACGAGCTTTCTATATGTAATATTAAGATTAAATATTAGTATTTACATTTATAACTAACACGGTGATTACCGTAATAACCTCAAATTCTCTTTTCCTGTGCGACGCCAAAACTGCAATTCGTCAATATAATATACTTAAGAATGGTGTCGGGTCTTAATTTTTTTCTCTAAATTATCCTCTGTTTTTGCTTGAAAACAGTTGTAAAAAATTCTATGCACTCTTTATCGTTCATTTCGCTACATAAATTAATGATTTCGAATATAACTGTATAATCGGTTATTAAGTATCTTGAATATAGACTCGCGAACATTTCTTATGTATACCTTACTATATTATACTTCCCAAATACTTTCTTAAATCCAACTTCGAACTTTACATTACTTGGGAAATATTAAACTATGAAATTTTTACGTTTCGCGGCCGGATATTTATAACAATAGATTAAAATAACTTTGAACTATATAAAAACTTTATTCTTAAATTAGATGATTATCAAGAATACTTTCAACTCTTCCGGAGTAAATATTTTTAGATAGTAACGAAAATATATCCTAAATTAAAATAAAAACCTTTTAAGTTTCTCTTTTCCACCGTTATAATACTCCGGTACCGGGAACTTAGTTACTACTTAAGACGAGGGTATATTGCGATAATTTAATATTTTACTTATTAAGTCCGGCTCTCGAGCTCTTAATACATACGACGAGCTACTCGAAGTTGAGAATATCCGATACGGTAATATATCCTATTGTAAATAGTCTAACTAGGACGTTATTTATGGGAATATCTTCTTAATGGGCCATAGTAATAGTAAGGTAGATTTTAATTTATTTGTAATAAAGTTGAACAGAATATATAATATATAACGAACCCCTATTTAGAAACCTCTAAGAGGGATAATGGTGAAAGCCGCTTTTCAAAAATCCTGGTTCGGTATAATTAAATAGTACATGATAATAGCGTATTATAATTATAATGGCTTATTATAATTATAATAGGTAAAATACTTACGAATACAACTGATATTATATATTGCGGAACTATCTGAATACCTATTTAGTTCTTCCGTATCTATATACATAAACTTGAGGACCGTAAACCGTTAACTTCTAGACGGTCCTCAGTCCTCTGCTTATTGGCCTGCTCTGGACCGTGGACCGTGATCCCCGCCGCGGTCCCCGGTCCCAATCTTATTAGTTCCCTAATGATTGGCTGCGGGCGCTCCGCGCCCCGCACACTATCTAACCTACTATTAATTTAACCGTGACACATAGTAGTTTGGAATCTACTAACTGAGCTAAACTAGATATATAATTTCTTCACCGCTTAGTATCATCTTGTCACGGTTGTGGAAGACAGTGAGGCTACAAGGAACCAATCAGGACTGGACAGGGCGATGGAGCGGGGCTCACGGTCCACGGTCCAGTATCGGCCAATCAGGAGTGGACCGAGGACCGTCTGTAAGTCAACAGTCTACGGTCCCAAGGTCTATATATACGGAGGAACTGGCTGGTATAAATAGACAGTTCCGCAGTATGTAATTTAAGTTACAATCGTTAGTATCTAGACTGTTGTGATTGAGATAAGCTATTGTTGTATATTGTATAGCTGTACCGAACTAGGATTATTTAGAAGTGCCTTTCACTAGTATTCTTTTAAGAGGTTCTGGATAGAGGTTCGTCACACTAACGAATATAATTTAAATTAGATATTACGGAATTATTTATTACTTATTTAATTTCTTTGTATATATAGACCTTAAAACCCTAACGTAACTGTAACTTAACCGCTCTAATTACGTCCTAGTTAGCACTGTGTCACGGCTTGATACTTGGTGGGGCGCGGGGCGCACCACGGACCAATCATTAGTATAGGAGCAAGGACTAATCAGAACAGGATTATTGGGATCGAGGATCGATCCAGAAAAGTTAATCCTAAAAGGGATAGTATCGATAGGATCGATGGTCGAGTCTATCGATCCAGGACAGTGCTAGGCTTAGCATAGGGTCTATATATATAGAAGAACTAGCTAATATAGATAGACAGTTCCGTAATATATAATTTAAGTTTATATTTACGGTATTTTATATTTATATTAAAAGATTTTATTATATATTATTTGGCTATACCGAACTAATTATTAGAAATTACTTTTAACTAATATCCCTTTTAGAGGTTCTATATAGAGGTTCGTTATACGTTACATGTTTACTTTAACTTTATTATAAATAAATTTATGGTATTAAGTTAATACTATTGCCGGAAACGTTAATATTTAGAGGACCTTAACCTAACTTACTATCGATTAGCTTCTCGCTTATATTTAAAAGCTTAAAGATAAATTACGTCTTTCCTACGATACCCTTACGTAAAAAATATTATATTCCATTAGGAGATTAGTACCTTATATATAGAAGAAAAGCGTATTAAGCTCGAAATACCCGACCGGTATAAAGGGATGAAAGGGAAGTTAGGAGGATTTTTAATTTAATTTAAGGTATGCTTTCGGTACTACCCTTCTCGTTTCCCAGATAAGGAATTTAAAGTTATATACATTACGTTTAGGCTTAAAGATATGGCTTTTATATAATTCGAGCCAATTTTAAAAGACTACTTCGATTATACGTATCGCGAAAGGGTGGAAATTAGTTAAATGTATTTTAAATCGTATAAGAGCTTTAAAAATAAATTTAAAAAAGTATTTAAAGAGTGTAATTAAAGTAAGCGTACCTAGAAGCGATCAATTAACTATAAGTAAACTCGATTTTTTACCGATTATACTACGGTATTTAAAATAAATATATTCCGTAGCGTAATTAATAACGAAAAATTAATATAATTATTTTATAACGGGTTTAAAGAAAAAATTAAAAATAAGTTTTATCGATTAGAGTAGCTAAAGACTATCGATAAGTATATTATAATAGCGGTTCGTATTAACGATTAATAATATTAGCGGCGAAGGAAGCGTAAAGATATATACATATAAGGACTTTACTACCTTAACGATAAAAGAAAAAGACGCCCTTATAGGACTTACGTTTTAGGAACTATTTACGTAGGACCTATAAAAATCGATATTATTTAGCGATAAAAGCCGTAAAGCTAAGGCTAAAGTAAATATAACTTTAAGTGTTTTAATTACGGTAAAGTAAAATATTTTAAAAAGGATTATAGAATACTTAAGTAATTTAAGTAAAAAAAGGAAATCGCGGTAATTATTATATTAAAGAAACCGAAGGTTAAAAAGATTATAGTTATCGGGTACTAGTAAAATGAAGCGGTAAGTTTCGAAAAAAAAAAGTTTATTAATACGTTAAATAGAAAGAAATCAAGTTCTAGGAGCTACGGGAGGTAATAAAAAGGCTAAAAGCAGAATATAAAAAAAGAGATTTTTAAATATAAATATTATAAAAGTAAATAGTACGAGATACTACGGAAATTGCTACGGAAATCGTTAAGGAAGATAACTTTATATAATAGGAAAAGTTTACTAAATAAATAATATTAAAGAAGTAGTTTAGTAAATATATAATTATCGTTATATAAAAACAGCTTGAAAAAAATTAAATTTAAAAGCTAGGAAAAATATTAGAAAAATAAAAAGGTTATTAGTATTAGGATTACGAAAGTACTAAGAAGTATACCTACGCATATATATATATATTCTACAAAAAGAAATATAACTTTATTTCAAATATCCTGAATATAAAAAACCATTTTAGTTTTAATATATTTATATATAAATATATAAAATATTATTAAAGTAAGTCGCTATATAGTTATTAGCCGGTACGTAAAATAGGTTAGGAAAGTAAATTATAGTTAATTAGGAAGATAATACTAAAAATAAAAAAAAGTTAATAAAAACTTAAACTATTATTAATTTTAAAAAAAATAAAAAAACTAATTTAATTAAAAAACGGGTTATAAAAATGTGGTTTACGCTAAAGTAAAAAGTATATTACTTACGGTATATAGACGAAAAGTATATAATTAATAATATAGTTCCGGAGTTTAAATTAATATTATAATAGTATTTAATTCCGGACTACGCGTAATATTTATAATAAAAAGTTTAAAAATATTATTAAAATACAAAGCCTAAAGTATCGGTTAAATAGTAAAGGTATTATTAATAAAATACTTAATAAAATATTAAGAAAGTAAAAGACGGAAACTAGGAGAAAGCTAGGTAAAAATAATTTAAAAAAACTTTATATTATTAAATAATCCAAAGTAAAAGAATGCTTTTAAATAATATAACCGTTTAGGAAACGACTCGCGGCCCTTCGCGGGGGCCGGTAACCTTTAACGGATTACAAATAGTATTTTCGAAAGTATTAGCGTAAAACGAAGGTATAGGATAACGACCCGGTATTCGTTAGCGAAGTTACTACTATATAAAAAAAAAGTAAAAACGATAAACGTTTCTAGATTATAGCGTATTAAAAAAATATTTAAACGGTAATATTAATAAATTCAAGTACGGAAATAAATTTAATTTCGCTATAATTTGTATATTAGGTTAAAATACTATAAAAGAAAAAAAAAGGAATAGATCGTTATATAAAAACTATTTCTAACGTAAAAGGTTTATAAAAAAATATTACTTCTAAATATTATAGTTGAAGGGGAAATAGTAGTAATTATATTTATTATTATAAATATAGAACCCTCGAAAAATATAATTCTGGGGTAACTATAATATAAAAACTATAATCTAGATATCGATTAGAGGGACGGTAGCTACTTACGACTAAAAAAGCCTTAGAAATATCTAATTAATAATAGGAGATTAGGAATATATAAGGAATAAAGTATAAAATAAACATCTTTTACGGTATTACCGTAAGGAGCTTAAGAAGTAATAGTATACTTTATCGATATAAGCGGTAAAATCGAAGAAATCGGGTTAACGACGTTAGTGGAAATATTGGAGATTAATAAATATATTTATTATAATAACGTGGAAAAAAAAAAAAAAAAAGGTAATACCTGTAGAATATTAAGGATACCTAACTTTTACGGCTAAATATTTAGAGGGACTTTTAAAGCGAGGACTGTAGGATTATAAAATTAAGTTAAAAAAGGAATTAAACTATAGTTATTTAAAGTCTAGTATACTAACGATAAATAGAGTAAGGAGCTACGGAAATACTTAAATAAGAACTTTTCAAAAAAATATTAAAAAGTCTATATCGCTAATAGAATATCCTATATTTTTCGTACCGAAAAGAAATAGTTACTTATAACTATATATAGATTTTTGCTAATTAAATAACAAAACGGTAAAAAATAATTATTCGTTACTATTAATATTTAGGTTATAGAGTTAATTAGCTAAGGCGTAATACTTTATATATTGAAATATATTTATTAAGTATACCTATATACGGATTAAAGAAAGGGATAAATAAAAAATAGCGTTTTATATATCTTAGATTATTTCGAATATCTTATAATACTATTCGGGTTAACTAATATACCCATAATATTCTAATTTTTCGTTCATTATATAGTCCGGAAATACCTTATTAAAATAGTAATATATTATTTTATTTACGTACTTTAGAGAAATATAAATAATATATATGAAAGATATTTAACGTACTATACGGAGCCGGGCCTTTAATTAATAAAAAGAAAAGCGAATTTTATATATAAAAAATAATATATTTAAGATATTTAATATTAATAGGTAAGATTTATATTAAACTTAAAACAATTACGGTAATTAAGGACTAGCTTATACCGTAATTATATATATATATATTAAGGAATTTTTAAGATTTATAAACTGTTATCGGATATTTATCCGGAACTATATAAATACTTTAAAGTTACTTAATTATTTAACTAAGAAAGACGTAAAGTTCCGGTAGGAGCAGGGCAAGAGTAGGCCTTTTAGCAGCTAAAAAAGGCTATTTTAAAAGACCCGATATTTAAATTATTCAACCTTAATTAACTATTCGGGGTTAAAGCTAATATATTAGATTATACGATTAATAAATAATGGAAATAGTAAAATAATAACGGGAAGCTATACTTAATAAATTTCTTTTTAAAGAAGCTAAAAAGAATACGTGAAAACTACTTTATTTGAAATTAAAAACTATTTATTATTATCGAAGGGTTCGGGGAATAGAAACTATATTTTAATAATATTAATTATAAAGTATAGGTCTATACGGATTATAAAAACCTGTAATACTTTATTTTTACGAAGGTCCTTAACGTATAGTAAATATAATAATTAAAGTTTTTTTCAGAATTTAACTTCTAAATTAATTATAGAAAGGTTTAAAAAACGTTAGGGTAAACGTACTTAACCGGCGAGCCGACTATTATAAAAATATATTTAAGGAATTACTGATATTATTTAAGGAGACGCTAGACGGTACTTTTAAGTATTTACTATAGCCGTAAATAAAGTATGACGTAATATATTGTAAAAAAATCACTTTTAATAAATATTAAAGGAAGTTAAGTAAAAAAATTATAAAGTAATATTAATAAATAGAGTTAGAGCTATAAAGTATTTAAAAAAATAATCAGGGAAATTGGGCGTACGTAGAACTAAGTAATAAAGTAATATTAATAATAAATATTTACGGCTCGAAGCTCGGAGAGTATATAAGTATCGTTAAAACTATAGAAGAGATAAAGTAGTATTTTAATTAGTTAAGGATTAAAAACAATATTAAGGAAGCTATTTAATTATACTATACGTATAAAAATATAAAAGTTACGAGGTATAAACTTTACAGATTTTTAAAGCTATTACTAGTAGTAGAATAATTATAGAGTTTAATTACGATAAACTTTATTATTAAGCTATTAAAGTTAAAAGATATAGTAACCGGCGTTAAATGTAATAATATATTTATAATAGTCGATAGGCTTACGAAGTAAATATATTTTTTACTTTATAAAAAATTTAATTAGTAAAGTAGTTAGTAAATATAGTATTACAATATATTATAGTAATATATATATAGTTAAAGGAATTTATTACGGACCGCGATATTAGATTCGTATTGAAGTTTTAAAAAGTATTAATAACGAGGCTAAAGGTAATAAATAAAATATCTTTAGCTTACTACCCTTAGATAAACGGTTAAACGGAACGGCTTAATTAAATTATGAAATAGTACGTACGGAATTATATGAATTTTAAGTAAAATAATTAAGTTTAACTATTCCTTACGGTATAATTAATACATAACATATTACTAATAAAAATGATTACAATTAGATTATTTTTTATAAACTTTAAATATAAAGTAGATTTACGGTAGGGATTAAGCGTAAAGGTATTTAGGGTTAGGGTTCAAGTAAATAAACTATATATATTTATAGTAAGTTTAAGTAAAAATTAGAATTTATAAAGGAAAGAATACGAAAATACTATAATATTAAAAGGCTCGAAGGACCTTACTTTAAAGGAGGAGATATAGTATTCCTTTTTATATATAATTTATATATTAAAAAACTTAACAAGAGGCTAGACTATTGAAAAGTAGGTTTTATTTAAGGTTAAAATAGAAAATATCGGAAACGGTATTCGAATTAAAACTACCTAATATAATACGTTTACGGTTATATACTTTTTACCTTTTACTTTTCAAACCCGTATTATATATAAATAAAGTTAATATAACGTACATTATAAGCGAGTCGCGCATATAAGCGAGTCGCGCACTCTCTGTTACCCTACCACAACTACCCTCAATTACACAACCACAACACTAGGAAACTACAATAACTGAATCAGAAACAGATGAATCAGATGATTCTGCAGCCTCCTGGCATGTACGTGCATTATGGCCAGGCTTGCCGCACACACCACAGTACCGAACCTTCGTACGAGCTCCCCCTGCATTACCGCCATCCTGCTGCGTTTCTTGCGCTGCCTCCCCACCCACGGCCTTCTGGTCAAGTATATCCTTTGCATCTTACACAGTAAGTGATCCTCCGAGCCGCACACGTATTTTTTTGGCTCTCCGGCGCTTACTTAGTGCCTCGTTAGCCTTACGGAGTAAAGTGTTCTCTGCACGAAGGAGAGCCACCTAGTGCATCACAGCCATTGTACTCTTAGCAAGCTGGTCCACAGCAGCCAACATTGAAGTCGGGGAGCTATTTTGATGGTTGGCAATGCGAGTCTTGATAAGCGTTAACTGCGAGTCAGCTTCTCGGGGGTTGTGTGGTGTCTGGAAGACCCAAGGTTGTGCAGTGCCGGGCCGTGAGTTTGGAGGTGTTGGCGTACGAAGCTTTACATCTAGCTTGGAAAGCACCCTCTCTGGATCGTACGGCGCAAGGCCAGCACCTGCAAAGCCACCCTGTATATTCTTCTCTGTTATAGAGGCGAAGAAGGCCTCGCGGAAGGCACAGAGGAACTCGAGCTTGCTTATGTGGTTAATATACATGCGCATCAAGTCCTCGATCTGGCGACCGTACGCCTGTTTTAGCGGCCCAAAGCAGCTAACATCGAGTGGCTGGAGGAGGTGGGAGGAGTGTGGAGGCATACAGAGCGTAATAATGTTGTTCTGCTGGCAGTGGCGCTCGAATTCGGTCGAGTGGTGGCTTTCGTGGCCATCGAGGATCAGCAACCGGTATTTACCCTTTGTACGGGACGCTGTGTAATAGTCGAAGTGCTTGATCCAATCTAGGCCTACCGGATTAGTAGTCCAGCCATTATCGGTGGTTACGATGCGCCAGGTAAACGGTAGGTTGCACTCGGTGTACCAGTTAGCAAGGTAGTACTGTACGGCCAAGATAATGAAGGGAGGGATAGCCCAGCCAAGGGCATTGACTCCCTAGATCACCGTTACCCATTCGCGGTTGCCAGGCTAGGCCAGTTTCGCCTTGCTAAGGCCGTCTAAGGTCGTAACTACCATACCCGCAAAGATAATACCCATCATAAACCCAGTCTCGTCGAAGTTATAGACATCGTCATCCACAATACCGTACTTGGCCTTGGTGTTCCGCACAAGCGTGAACCACTCGCTGATGACCTTTGGATCCTCGCACTTGGCCCTCTGGTAGTCGTATCTACGTGTAAAACGCGTACGGAGCTGTGGCTAGCGTTTAACGAAGTTATGTGCCCAGAGCTTGCCAACAGGGGGCGCGTCGCGTACGCGTAGCAGTTGGTTGGCCATATCTTCCACACCACGCAATCTTGGTGGAAAAGCTCGCGCACATAGCTTAATAACGTATTAAATAATAGCATCCTCTTCTGATTGAGTGAGCTTCTTCGAATTAGGCGTGGTGTCGCGTCGTGCAGGCCGGCCAGCGCGTCGGTCACGGAGGGTTGATGGTGGTACATTATAGAGCTTAGCTGCGGCTCTGAGGCGTAATTTTTCGTCCTTTTGGAGAGCTTCAAGGGCTAAGATTACCCTCGCTTCCTTTAAAGTAGGTGGCATGTTGGGTTGTAGAGAAAAATGATGTTAAGTGTAGAGAGAAAGCGTCGCAATGGCCAGTGCGCGACTCGCTTATATGCGCGACTCGCTTATAATGTACGTTATTAGATTTTACTATTAGTAAAATATAATAATAGTATTTTATATAATAGTTAATTAAATATACATGAAAAGATAATTGATGAAATTTAAATAAATACGTTTATTATGTTAAAGATATCTTAGTATATGGTAAACAACAGTCGTATTAACGAAGCTATGTGTTAAATGTTATTCTCTTAATAGTTTATATAGTAAAGTAATATGAAAAATTGGACTTTTGAAAAAGTTATACCCCCTAGAAAAGCTAGGATATTTGATGATTTTACTTATATTATTTTATGAGATCTTCAGGGTTAACACGTAAAAAACTAAATTGTTTAATAAAGCGGCCAAATCTTTTGATCTTACCTTTATTAAACGCTTATAAATTTAGGCTTTGGAAAAAACTAAGTTAAGCATTTGTGAAAAGTAAATGTTATCAAAAAGAACTTTATGTGACAAACCCCTGTACAGAACCTCTGAAAGGGATACTGGTTGAAGGCAACTTCTGACAATTGGTTTGGTGCAGCTAAATAGTGCACAACAATGGCTTGTCTCAATCACAACAGTCTAGATACCAACGATTGTGACTTGTATTGCATGCTGCGGAACTGTCTACGTACACCAGCCAGTTCCTCCGTATATATAGACCTCATCCTCCAGGTACCTCCGTACCTGGCTCACCACGCTCACCTGCTGAGCCTACTGATCTGGCTCAGCTCTGCTAAGAGGTGAGCGCCCCCTTGTCCTGCAGCCCCGCCGTTACATCTTACTGGATTGGTCCCCACGGTCTGCTGCAGTCTCCACTCTGCTTTGCTACATGGTTGGTCTGTGACACTTTAACCTATAATTTTAATGTATTCAAACTAGAGACAAGGCTAGAGCTAAATTAACGAAGGCGGAAGTATTTATAGAAGTGTATAGTAATAGTAGTACTATGATAGTTAAAAGGAATGTCAAAGGGTATAAAGCTAAAACAACTACATGAATTTATAATTGAATAGGGCTATGATTGCTAGTTAAATTAACGTTCTTCGCATCCTCGAAGCTGTTAATTAGGTCTTCCAGTCTTTATTATATTTTATTGAGCGGTAAAATTACGATCCGGTGTACGAATGAATAATATTAAAGATCTACACTTGATTTATTATTTGGTAACATTAAACTTAAGCAACATGATCTTTAGGAATATACTCAAACAACATATATTCTAAGAATTATTAAATATTAACACATTAACTTCTAAAAAAAATTTGAATATAAAAACATTTAATAAAATTAGTAAATTTAGAAGCCTTAATACGTCAAGTAATTGAGATTATTGTTATAAATAATGGGTATTATGATACATACCCTGTTTTCAATGACTTAAACATACCCTTATCATTGAGTAGCTTTAATAATATTCAAAACTATAGAGTACATTTTGTCATGGAGCTTTGAAAAAAGAAAAAACTAGTCATAGTGAAAGTAATAAGACGAAACTTATAGAATGTATTAGCATCATAAAGTAGGTATCTTATTACTATGAAGTTAAATAATAATTGAAACTTTTCTAATTAAAAGCTTATAAATCAAGACATGAAGATATTGATTATATTTTTTCAGTATTTTAAAACTTAAACATATCAAAATAACCAACAGTTTGAGAATATCAGTATTCATTAAGGGTTTCCTTTGAAAAGAAATAGTAAAGTGTATAAGAACGTTGATTGTTTTGTTATGTAGTGTCAGAAATATTATATTTATAATATGTAGTAGTAGATACTATACCTATGGTATGTAGTAATGCATAATCATATTAAATAATTCATATATCTATTGATTCAATTAAATCAAGTAAAAACATTTCAATCAAGTTATTACTACTCTTTTTAATTATAAAAAGGTATTTATTGAAAACTTCATTAAACATTGATTAATATTAATCAATAACCCTTTTGTTTAAAAAAACGTACCAGGGTCATATTAAAGACGGGAATAGTGACCTTACCTACTATTAAAGTAGTCCCGAACAGTAGCTATTTTTCGATTATGTAAAAAGCTAAATAATATAATAAGTCTTTGAATTGATATTAAACAGATATAATACTCTTAGAATACTTTTCTCTGTTAGATATTGGAACGAACTTGTGATTTTCTGTAGGTATAAATATCAGTATATTGGATGCTATATAGTACTAAGCATTGTATGTATTTTCATTATAGTTTAGAGTTCAATAGCTACAAAATCAAAATTTCGTTTCAATTTGAAATTTTAAAAGTCGATCATCCATAAACTTCGAGTAAATATTCATAATTCAACTACATTTTAATTTTTCACTTTTAATATGTTTTTGTTTAAGTCGACGATTAAATATCAAGTATAATTTAAAACTATTTAAAATAATTCCGAAGTTATTAGGAAATTCATTAATATTGTTTTATAGTCTGATATATATAATTTTAATTCAAATTAAAATCAAATCTAAGGGGAAGTATGCCTAATTCATGATTAAAAGTAATATAAATATTCAAAAGCTCACTGTCTAAATACTGTACAACGCTATATTTCTTTACCTTAATCTTCTTAAACAAGCGTTTATTTATAGGAGCTTCATTAGTTATGTTTAGTAATGTTTTTTAACACCTTTGTTTCATTAATCTAAAAAAAATTTTGCAGATAAATAGTCATATGAAAATAAAATATCTATTAATAAACCTTATAAAATATAAAACTCTAAAAGTAACGATATTCATTAAATTTTAGAAAAGTATAATAATTACAATACTATCTAAACCTTTATAAACCCAGATTCAAGATGAGTAAATATTAAAATTAATGATATTTTTAATGAGAATGCATTAATAGTACTATACTTAAAGGTTAGTACCTTATAATAGTAAAATACTAACATTATACTATCTGATTCAATCTATAGGATAGAAATCGTTTTGATATTTTTCTTAGATTTCCATAGCTATACTTCTTATTTCATATGACGAGGTATACAAGGATTAAATAGTGACGTAGTATTTTACTAAATGGACTTTACTGTGTATAAATCTTCCTAATAATTACCGTTATTAAATATTTTTCATAATTGATTTAAAACCCTTTTTCATTTATTAATAAACATTTCCCAACATTTTGCATCTTCTAATATATTTTGAACTAGTATATTTATTAGAAATATATATATTCCTAAATAAAGTGACAAACCATTTTACATTTATTGTAGTTTCAATTACTAATATGTATTTTAATCAGTCTCTTCAGCGTAAACCTTTCTTATACCCCTTACTTTTTACCCTTTGATGAAAATAATACTTAACAGAACCAAAAGATAAATTTATTATTTCTCTGTAAGCAAAAAGTCTTTTTGTAGAGGTTAAGGTAGGTTAGGGTGTAGAGGTTTAGGATTAGGAAAAGTTTCTATTCTAATTTTCTTAAAATATTTCTATCACCCTGAAAATTTAACTAACTCTACTTTCTCCTACTAATCTTATAGTATTTGAATATTATATCTCTTCTTTTTATTCTATTCGAAGATATAAATTCTGAAGGATATATTCAATGTACTATACAAAGTAATGATGGTATCAATTCTCAAAGAGCTAACAAGTAGTAGGAAAGTTATGAAGTATGGTACTTAAAGCCCTGAAACTATATATACGCCGGAACTGGTTAGTTTAAATATATAGTTCCGTAATATACAATATAAGTTATAATCGTTAATATGTATATTAATATACTTAAAATAAGCTATTTACTATATACTATTCTGGTATACCGGACTAAGATTATTTCAAGATACCTTTAATTTGTATTCCTTTTAGAGATTTTTAATAGGGGTTTATTATAAACTATATATTTACTTTAAATTCATTATGGATAAGTTAAAGGCGTTTTTATTACTATCGCCGGGCTTAAAAACGTTTGAATAAGAAGCGTCCCGCCTAGCCCAAGTAACAACGGACCTTCCACGATAATAACTATATTGAATATTATCTTTGCGCAATAGTTAATTAAACGTGTGAAAGAATTTAAAACCGAGGTTTATAAACCCGGGAGTAAATTGTTATTGTAATAATTAAGTTTAAGTCGATATTTAGGTTTTTAGTACCGGAGTACTATAAAAGCGGAAAGGTAAAGCGTAAAAGGTTTTTAGTTTAAGGTTTAGTTTCTTAAATTAATGCATTGATAAACATTTAAAAACAATTTTCGCGTTAACCAAGCTTAGTAACTTGAACCTATCCTTAACGAATATTATAAAAAAGAGGAAAAGGATTAAGAAAAGATTATGGTTTAATATTTTAAAAATTATTATATTTTCAAAACTAAAGTTAAGGAAATATTTAGGAGTACAATAAATTAACGCGCGTGTAAAAGAGGCTTGTAAACTTGCGTTAAATATATTGAGGGGTAAATTACGCAGCTCTATTGAAACTCGATAATCTATATAATACTATTGAGTAATACATGATTATTATATACATCTATGATCGGTAATTTGAATACTATACGGATATAATAATGATAATAGAAGATACTATAGTAATAACCGCTCTAATAATAGACGTAAGTAATATTATCTTAATATTGATTACTCCGGTATTAATATATAGGACCGATAAAGGTTGACATAACATAATAATAAAGGCCGTAAAGTCGGGGTTAAGGTAGAAATAATTTTAAATGCTTTAATTATAATAAGTACAATATTTTAAAAAGCATTATAAAGTATTTAAATAATTTGGTTAAAAAAAGAAATTACAGTAACTATTCTTAAAGAGACCAAGGGTTATAAAGGTCGTAATTATCGGGTATTTAAAAAGGCAAAACTTCAAATTTGGAACAAAGACTTTTATTAATATTTAAATAAAAGGAAGCAGAATCTTAGAAACTACGGAAAGTAATAAAAAGGGTCAAAGCGATGTACAAAAAGATTGTTTAAATATAAAAATTATAGGATTATTTAATATAAATTATGAAAGAATTTATTACGGAGGTAAAGATGATAATCTTATATAATAAGAAGGACTTGACTGATGAATATTATTAAAATAATATAAATTATATAAAATGACTTATATATAGTAAATGTTATAGTTTTGGAAAACTATCTATAAAAATTAGAAGGAATATTGGCAAAATAGAAAGGTCGTTAGTAATAGAATCATAAAGTAGTTAAAATAAGTACTTTCAGTTATATAATATACATTTTATAAAGGAAATAGAGTATTGCTTTGTTTTAAATATTTGGAAGGGCGAAAAGTACTTCAGTTTAGATATGTTATACATAAAAATATAATATTTTATTAAACTGAAAAACTATACGGCTATTAACTGATATATGAATAAGTAAGGAAAGTAGTTTTAATTAATTATAAAAATGATAATTAAACAGGAAAAGTTTTAAAAAAGAGAATTTGTCCTATAGAAAATTCAGACCCTCATTAAACTAAAAATGGCTTTTGAGTAATATAGTTCATGTTTAAATATACGGAATATTACTTCTAATAAATAAAGGAATAAAATGTAAAAGAAAATATAGATCCGTAAAGAAAAATCATATTTATATAGGATTTAAGGCCGGACTACGTGCGATATTGATAAAAAATTAAAGAATCTTATTAAGTTGAGAAGTTCAAGGAATCAATTAAATAATGAAACTTTCTTAAATATTGGTACGATGGAATAGTAGGAAAATCAAAGACGGAAAATAAAAGGAAGTTAAGCGGAAATAATTAAAGAATTGGCGCTATGAAATAATATGGAATAAAAGAAAGCTTTTAAGTAATATAACCGTTAAAAAATAACTCGCGGCCCTTCGTAAGAGCCGCTAACTTTTAACGGACTACGAAAAGTGTTATCAAAAATATTAGTATGAAGTAAAAACATAAAATAACGATCCGGTATTTATTTGTAAGGTCGCTTAAATCTAGAGAGAAAGTAGAAGAGATAAATATTTTTAAGTTATAATATATTAAAGAGATGGTTAAAAGATAGAATCGATAAATGAAAGTATAAAAATAACTTATCTCGCTATACTTCGTATATTAAGTAAAATACTATATGGAAAAAAGGTTGTAATATATGGACTATTTCTAAAGTGAAAAGTCTAACAAAATGTTATTCAAAATACTATAATTGAATTTTTTTGGTTAGTTACATTTGATATTATAGATATTACACCCTTAAAGGATATAATTCCATGGTCATTATAGGATAAAGTCTATAATTAAGTACCGATTAGAGAATTAGTAATTATTCACAATTAAAAAACCTTGAAAAGTATTCAATTGACGATAAAAGAGTAACATTATATAAAAAGTAAAGTATAGGATAAGTACTCTCTATACTATTATGACAAGAAGTTTAAAAAGTAATAGTATATTTCATGAATATAAACGGTGAAATTAAAGAGGTAAAGTTAATAACCTTAGTAAAAATATCGGAGGTTAATAAATTTATATATTGTAATACGTAAAGAAAGACGAGAAAAAGTCGGTACCGGTGGAATATCGAAAATACCTAGCCTTTACGGCTAAGTATGTACAGGAATTTCTAAAGTAGGAACTGTAAAACTATAATATTAAATGAAAAAAGAGCTAGATTACGGCTATTTAAAGTTTACTCTATTAGTGATAAGTAAAGTAACGAGTTGTAGAAATATTTAAACGAGAGAAAAAAAGGTTATGTGAAAGAGTTTATATTAGTAGTAAGAAGCACCGTAATTCGATGCTGTAAAATAATAATAATTTACGATTATATACAGATTACCGTTAGTTGAATAATAAACTGTAAAAAATAAGAACCCGTTATCGTTAATGTCTAGGCTCTCAAGTTATTTAATTAGGGTATAATACTTTGAATACTTGAATATATCTGTTAAATACGTTTATATGTAGATTAAGGAAAGAAATAAATAAAAAGTAACGTTTCCTATACTCTATAATTATTTCGAATAATTCCTACCACTATTCGAGTTACGTAAGATACCAATAACGTTTTTATGTGTTATTATTGATATAATCCGGAAATACTTCGATAAAATAGTAATATATTATTTTAAATATATTTGTATTTATTTAGGTACTTTGAAGGCATTTAAATTTAAGCAATGCGTACAAAAAAATTCTCCATACGTTATACGAAACTGGACTTTTAATTAATAAAAAAAACGAATTGTATACATAAAAGATAGTATATTAAGAATATTTGATATTATTAAGTAAACTTCGAATAAGATTTGAAAACACGACGGTAGTTAAAGATTAATTTATACTATAATTATAAATATACGTTAAGGAATTTGTAACATTTATAGATTTCTATTAAATCTTCATTCAGGGTACGTACAGATTATATAGTTATTATAAAGAATACACCTAACGTTAACGGTAATTATTATTCGATCAACGATACTATTGATAATTTTCTGACAAGTTACCTAGGAGGTAATACCGCGAGTACTTTGGAATTATAATTACGTAATAATTTCTAAAGATTTAATTACTTTGGATTATTTATTAAACTGTTGATAAAATAAGACTATAATCGTAATTATGTTAAAGAAGGTTAGAATAAGTTCAATATTCTAACCATAAAGCCAACTAGCGATTTTTGTATATTTTTGAATATTTCATATAGTTAACTACTACTTTCATTACTTACTTCTATATCTATATAATGTTCACGAAATAAATCTATATAAATACCGATTGATATAAGTTAATACAAAATTTTTATTCGTAATTTAGATTATAATACCAGTAACTTTAGTAGTTTGAGATGACATAGTAGCTATATTTATTATAAAAGTAAAGGGCGTTATAGCAGTAGCGGCTAAAATAATACTAACTTTGGATTAACTATAAGCAATAGGTAACTAGGCCCCTAACTTACTACTCAAGAGATCGCCAAACTAATAGCTAAAGGTACACATCTTTTACACTGATCATTCAAACTACTGGAGTATATCATGACTCAGATATGGAGTAATATAGGAGCTAAGAAATTTAACTTTATAAGTATAAAGTCTATAGAACAACTAGTTACAAATTTCAGTATTCCTTAAAATAGTAATTTTACCTCGGTGGTAATAAAAGGTACTATAATTGGTACAAGGTAGATGTTGCTATATTTAGTCGATTTGTTAATGGAAAGTAAGATAATAAAAAAACGAGTATTGCTAAAAGTCGATATATTCATGGATATTATATTAACCATAGTTTGAAAAATAGTCGGTATTGTTTTACTTGAAATTATGGGCTACCATCTATAAAGAAAATGTTAGAGTAGCTTTAGAGTGGACTATAGAATTCAAAGAAGAGGCCAGAGATAATAAGATAGTAGTAAATAAAACGAAATACCCAACAAAAAGATAATAGAGAGGTTAACGAGCTATAATATACTCCTAAACTCAGGAATATATTTACTAAATTTGAGCTTACTCAAATACTAATTTCATTATATCTTTACTGAGTTTATTATATATTTAATATCGAGTTAAATGAATACATTGATTTATGACTCTAAAAAATACCAAAAAATAAAAGACTATTTATTATGTAAGAATTATGACTTAATTAGTATCCTAGTTATTAGGGGTAGCAGTTAAAGGAATACATTTTGAAAGTTTAGTTAATAGTATAAAAAGTATCTAACAAGAAAAGCCGGTAGTATAATATTAACAGTAAAATGATATAAAGAGGAAAAAGTACGCGATATTATTAATATTACCTACCGGTAAGTAGGTAGTGGGTCAGTTATTAATAAGGTAATAAAAGATTAATTTAGGAGGCGTTTAGAAAGTTAAATTATATTATTATATTACGGTAATATGGGTATAAGCTTAACAGTTAAAGGCTGAAACGTAATCGTTAGGTAATAGTATTCTTACGCCTTTTTATTAACGCCGAGTATTAGCGTTATAAAACACCATTTTTATTAGTCTTTCTTTGAATTTTTTTAATTAAAAGCTTACAGATATGGTTTTAAGATATATAAAGGTACATACTTTTTTAATCATTTATAATACAAAACATCATTTTGAGTATTAATAATGTTTCTATAATTACTATTTTACAATTTTTAAATTTTTAATACGTTCTTGCTTTTTATTTTAAATAAATTATGGGTTTTGATTATACTTAATAATTTTTTCAACTTACTATAAGTCTTGAAAGCTAGTTAAATATCAATCATGATAACATCACGATATTTCTTTATCTGAATATCATTCAGTTTAATATTTCTGGATAAACTGCTGATAGGGTCTTATCCGTTAAAAGGAAAGAAAATAATATATCTGGTATAAATTTAAGTTTACCTTTGCTCCATGATGTTGTTAAAGGTATTCCATCAAATAATTTATTACTGATATAATTTTAAGTTAAATTTAACACTATTGATTATTTTTAAGAGAAACTAATGTATAACACTTTTAAGTAGTTAATAGTTACTTAATATTATAATACCTTGGGTACCTAATTATTAGTATCTTCTAAACTTCTCATTTATTTAATTTAAACTTACTATTTTTCATGTACTAAGATATGAATTTATTCAATACTTATTTTTTTGTCATTAACAAATATAATTATTCAGCTTAGATTCATAGTTATTTTTGGATTATTTTATTTTTTGTTTTTTATATAAAATACTATAACTTTGATACTTTATTTACAAGAGTTAACTTTCATAAACACTAGTCTGGTATAGTCCTAATACTAGAAATATAGGTTTATTTACACACTTTTAAAGTTTAATAATTACCTAATTTTAGAAGATTTAAATAGTTGTATAGCCCTTATATTTTACTTTGGTATTTTTACATTGTAGAAATCTAGTATTACGACTTTTTCTTTTAGTAAACTGGATTTTTATGCTTGCAAGTTATACTATTCTTAAACTATAGTATAAAAACTCGTAAAAATACTACTATATTAACATGATAATGTAGGGTATTTAGTTTCATTAGTATTCCAACCTTTATCATGACTTGATTTATTTATCCATCGTTACTATTCCAGGGCCACAAGCTTCAAACTTTAATATCTAAATTAATATAGATTTTTTAAAAAAGAATTACTACCACTAATAATAATGTTAGGCTTTATAAAGAAGTTAAAAATGATTTTATTTACTCTATATACACTTTATCTATCAAGTATAATAATATTATCAATATATATATAGACGAAGTTTTTATATAGCATAAAATATTAACTTATGCATTATTAAGTATATATAAGTACATTCCTAAATTCTGTTAACATTGTTTACTAAAACTTCAGTTTAATTTAAATTATATAGTATTAATAAAAGTTCTATGTTAATAACTAGTGGGGTAAGGTATAATGAGTCAGTACTATGTATTCATGAAATACATGTCTATAACTGTAGGTCCTTTTTTTTTGTTTTTGAAAATGCGTTAAATATTAAATCTAAGGTGGTTAAATCTTTACGTTCGTTGTATTGGATAATGGTAGCCCTTTACGATATACACAGTCTCTCGCCTCATATATTCGATTTGTAGGTTTTTTTTAATTACCTTTTATTTATTTTCGTCTTCTTTAACTTCAACTTCTACTTGGATAAGATTTCCGCACTGTTCTTTTTAAATTAGCTAGCTTCTTACTATTTTCTTTTGAATGTATTATCCCATATATGGATATTATCTTCTTTCATTTATTCAATATTCTATTATTTTTTTAATCAAATTTACAAAGTATTTAGTATTTTTCGATAGTAAGCATTTCACAAATGAAATTTTCATTCCATTTAAACCTTTCACTTTCTCGCAATTAACTATCTATCACCGGTTTATCTATCACGGCTTTTTTTTTAAAAAAAAAGAAACCTTTTCCTCATCATATTCAGTTAATCTATTACTTGTAATAGTATAATAGTTTCCCTATATAAATGCATTAATTTATAGCTTATAAAAGCAAGTTTTTATTATTGACTTTGTAAATTAGTTAAATAACGATATTTTGCATTAGTCATATAATATATATATGGTATTTTATCTATGTAGTATATGCTATTCAATATAAAAGATATAAAGAAGATAAAAGCAATGATTGATACATTTAGAGCTATTTGCTGTATAATAAGCTTTCGGAAAAATTATCCGGTAATCCGGTAAAAACGGTTAAATACGTGTATACAAAGTTTAACTACGTTATAATACCAGGCCTACGTATATATATAACCATAGCGTTATATAGTAACTATATCGGATATTATGGAAAACTAAGCTTGGATATTAACGTTATTACATATAAAGAAGTTAAACCAGGTAGGCTAAAGTATAAAGTCTAGCTTCTTTTATGTATATAAATCCTTTAGTATGATATCTATTACCTTTTATCTTTTTTACTGTTAATAAATATAATAACGGTTTGATCTAATACTCATATTAACTATGCAGAAGTTTAATGTATATTTATTCATTTTGAGCATTTTCATCTTAATTCATGCCCGTTTTTAACAGTTACTTTACTTAAGTAATTATAGTATTAACTATACTAAATGTATTCTAGTATTAGCAATATATGCCCTATTCAGTACCTTTCTCAAGTTGATATTAAGTAACGTCCTTGAATTATTGGCTTTGATATAGGCTTTACTAATAGATTTAATTGACGGTTTATTATTTTTCTTAATCTTCTTAAACTGTACTCTATAATGAGAGTTTATGATATAACATGAATTTTATTCCTAAAGAGTATTATAGCTACCCTTACTATTAAATTTATATTGAGTTGTTTTATGAGTAAAGTATCTATAATTATATTCATTAATACCTATTTTTTCCAAAAAACATCATATATCTATTTTGGTTATAAATTTGAAAGTATCCACATTTCTAAATATAAATGATAATCAACAGGTTTTCTATAGTCCTTATCGCTATCAGGCTTTTGAATATTAATACATTAACTATTATATTTAATATACTGTTAATTGTGTGATAAAAGAATAGCCTTTTATATTACTATTTAATAAGCTAGTGGACTTTATGAGAATTATCGTGATAATATTTAAGAGAGTGCTATATCTGATTTCCTTTATTATTTTTCTCAGTATTAGTATTACTATTTAAGTGACTATTGTTAAACATACTAATAATATTTATATAACCATTCTATTAATTATAAAACTGCGAGAAATGTATATTTGTGAAAATGTACATTATTACATATATTATAATCAATGCAGTAGTTTGAACTATAGTGTAGTAGTACTTTTTCTCGATTACTCTTAGTTTGGATTTTATAGTATATAAAATCTATTTGTTTTTCTATCACTTCTTTAAAGACTAGCTTAGTAATAACTAAATCTCAAGCCTTGATCAGACCTGTATGCATAGTAATCTTAATGTTAGAATTACTAATATAATTATTTTTATAATTATGTTTATAATCATGTTCATAATTTTGTATTACACAATAAACCCTACTTTCCTTATTAAATTTTTATATCAGTAAAAAAATTTTCTTTAACATTAAATCTCGAAGCATTATATTGTATTATTTTCTTTATACAGAAACGTATAGCTTGAAAACAGAGATAATTATAAGAATATAAATACTGAACTACGCAAGATCTTGAATTTTTAAATTGTTGTTAAATTTAGCGCTATATCAATGATAATTCCAATACTAAATTCTATAAATCATATTTATTTGTATGTATTCTGGAGTTAAAGAAATCGAAGGAAATAAAAATAACAGATTCACAACGTTGACCCGACATTTGTTTAACTATATTAATTTAACGCTCATATCATAAAATTATTGATAATTATATTTACTGAATGCTATATCACATATACAGGCCTAAGGTCCCTATAACGGTAGATACTTATAGTACCTACAGTGTAGCGGAAATAGCTTGCACAATACCTATAGCTTACTACTCAGTATACTAAAGCTACAACACTTATAGTAATATAAAAAAAGTATTATGGGTAAAGTTTTTTAAATTTATTTCAACATTTCATATTTTCACCTAATACTTTATAACAAGGTTTGTTCTCGATCATTATTATAAATTCCCCGAGGCTTTCATCCGGCCTTGTATATTATGGCGGGTAAATAGCTAACGTTCAGTTCAAAAATTGACGATTTAATTATGTTTTATTAAAAATACTTACGGCTATATAAAATAGTGTAAATTATTCTAATGGGCCACGATAAGTTCGGAAGTTATAGATTTACTTGGCTATAAATGCTTTATGGTATTCATAAAGTTTTAATAGTTGAAATATGAAATTTAGGTTACTTTAATTAATTATAGTATTGATGATAAAGATTTAATGCAGTTAGTACTATTAGGTAGAAACTTCATAAAGTATTAAGTAAATGCCGGGCAACTGTTTTATTAAATATTTTTACTGTTTCTGATACTTCTTCCGAAATTAAAATTATGTATTACTATAGTAGTAACCTACTCTAAGACTGGCCTTGTAGAGACCTATTTTTGATGTTTTTTAACTTACTATGTAATATAGTTTAGGTTTAAATTTAATTTAAAGAAAAGTAAAAATTAGTTCATTAATTGATTATTTCAAGAAAAATTAAAAGTGCCAAAGCTTATAATGTAGTATTAAGTAACTCCTTTAGAACATAAACATATAAATAACATCAAATAAGAGGATTTAAAAGCAATTTAAACCCCTTTTAATTGGTTCTTCAGGCTTTTCTATAAGGGCTATTAATTTGATAAACTCTTTAAGATTTTAACCTGTGGGAAATCTAATAAAGTTATTAGTAGGTATTTGTTTCATAGATAAGTGTTTGATATTTAATACTTAATTTCATATTTTCTTCAGTTATATTTAATACGGTTATAAAACGTTAAGCTATAGGTAGTAAATATAGAGCCTATATCATTGCTATATATCTAAGTAGGTAATAGAAATCTTAAGTTAAGTTCTTTATGTCTAATACCTTTCTAAACTATAAAACCTCTTTAATTGTTCTTCTAAAAAGGTGTATCATAGCGTTTATAATAGAGAATATTATGGTAAAGGCCTATTTTAATCTTTAATTTGCAAGCCTATTAAATTTTTTCAAATAAGAACTTTTAAGTAATTTTAAAGTTTTCAAAGTCCTTAGAAAAATCCAAATCGGTAAATGTTTTGGGTATCCTAGACCTATCGTTATCAGTATACTTATCAACAAGACTAACGTAAAAATAAATAATTACATTATTAATATTTTTAATGTATTTTACTAAATTTTGAATAACCCTTAAGTTTATCATAATATGAATGTATATGCATTTACTAAAGTTCTATATAGCAAAGAGTAAAGTATGTTTGATTTAAAGTGTTCAACGGTATTATGGAATCAATCATCTTTAATATAGTTTTAAAATATATGTCCTGTATTATTATTTGCATTGAGGGTTCTTAAATTCAACTATTTTTCTAATTATAATAAAACTAATATTTCCGAATTATTTTGCAATATAAAGGCTTTGGCTATTTATTTATATAGTTGGCTTAACCTGCTTATAAGATTATTAAATACTTGTCCCGCATTATTTTTACTTTAGAAATAGTAGGCCCTCTATTTTTGATTGAATAGACTTTTTCTAACTTCCCTTTGGGCCTATCGATAAAAGCTTTACTAGGGCTTATCAATAAGGGATCACTTACGTCAATTACTATAAAGGATCCTTTTAACATTATAAAAATATATCAAAAGTCGAAATTAGTATTCTAAAACTTTTCTTCTGTAATTTAGAACATTTACGTGATTAAAATGTACACTTTATTTGAAACTATATAAAGCTTTTCTAAACGACATATTTCATTTTCTTCAGATTTTAAATCTTTACCTTTCTTTTTATAACTTTCGTGAGCTTATTGAGGGAGTTCATAGTAGCCCTCAGTTATACTTAACTAAAACCTTTTTCAATCAATTGTAAAAAAAAGCACCTATGGAAGTATTTTGCTTGTTTATTGTAACAAAGGTATTATAATTCATAGTATATATTTATCAAAAATAATATTAAAGTTGAAATAAAAGAGTTTAGGAAACTTAGATTGTTTTTATATTCAAGCTCTGCAACGATTAGCCTGGCTTTATATTTTAAAAGGTTTCTTTTTAATCAGCTTTTACGTAGTAATAACTAGTTTAAAAATAACGTAGAGTAAATAAGAAAGATTATATTAACTATAAATCTAAAGGTATTTTAATGTAAAATTCATTTACATTAATAATACATAGTTTTCATTTAGGGATTCTTGTTAAGCCTTGTAAAGACGTACTTTAATATTACAATTTTTAAAAAATAACATTATTTTTAACAGTTTATAAAAATAGAACTTGAAGTTTTTTCAAAAGCGAAATAGTATACCAATTTATATTCTTTAGTTCCATAAAATTTGCTTATTTTTAGTACCGGTTATAAATGCCTTGACTACTTTTAAAGGTTACAGATTTTTAATAGGGGAGATTAAACTATCCACGGGACTAATTTTAAACTTGAAAAGGATTTGAATGTTAACCAGGAATTAATACATAGTTAATGATTTTTGTATCAATTAATTTACTGTTTATGCATAAAGGATATTTTGTATTACTTTGAAATCAAAGTAAGTTTAATACTATCTTATCATTTTCTTGGTTCATATCCTTTTTTTAATTAACGGGTATGTTTTTTAGACTACACTTATTTACTGAATTATAATAAATATTCAGGATCCTAAAGTAGACGTTTGAATTGCTCTTTGTTCAATAGCAATTGATATTAAATAAATATAAAAACGCATTATTGATATTAAAAGTTTCCGTTCATTACGGGGGATGAATTTATAAAGTTTGATAACTTTTGTCTCTAAAATTATAATTTGTATTAATAAAATACAGTATATTAAATTAAGAGCATACAAATCTATAAGATAAATTTATTTAACAAAATATATTGAAAATAAGTCTACGGTTATTTATAATATTATTGTTTGTAATAATTAATACTAAAAGTATCATGAAGTACTGAAGAGATCAAAACGTTATAGCAATACTATGATAATCTTTCAACGTTTTGATCAATAAAGTACTTAATTAAGTAACTTCATTTATAAATATAAGGCATAAAGTTTATAAAAACTGATATATTTCCCAATAGCATAACTTGATAATTTTTGTTTGTTTCTTTACGTCTGTTAAAATAAATTCATTAAAGTAGTATGTAGATTTATTCCGTAAATCCTTTCCAAAAAAATTCAGTCCATAAACGTAAATAGGTTCACGTTTAAGGTTTAGTACAAAAAGGTTTACCTAACTTTAATTTCCGGTTTATTGATAATAAAAGTATAAGTAATCTAATACAGGATGTAGGTTTGATTTGAGAGGTATTATTTTTAAGAACGTCTAATACTTCAAGTGATTTCGGGATAAATAAAAGTAATATCCCTTTTTATTATTTTAATTTTACTATAGGCTTAGTATTAAGAACAATACTTCTAACCTTGTAAAAGCTCGGAATATTGAAAGTTAACTTTAATGATGTTCGTTAGTGATACTAAGCCTATATAACTTAATTTAATGTTTTATTTTAATTTTACTATTCTAAATTAATAGTATTTTCGCATACTAATAATGATATGAAAGATACTTTCAACCGCAACCTTAAATGTATATAACTCCTCATAACTTTAGTTTAATTTATCAAGCCGGAAATATCTAAACCATTGGGATTGTTTATAATTAGTTATAACTTTAAGTATAGTATTTACACCAAAGAGTCCGAGGCTCGTTATAAAAGCGGTATATAAAGGCCGTGTTGAGTACTTTAATACCCCAACTCTTTTCTTTGTATATACGATTTTTATTTATATTAGTAATATCATAGTACTCACTATTTTGGTTACTCACCTAAGATCTTGAATTGTTAAAGACATTTACAATAATTTCTTGAATAATATACTAGGCTCCGCTAGTATTCAAAAACTTTTGCATCTTAATTGAATTTTAAAGTTATGATCAAATAAACTATTAAGTTATGTCTTTGTAAAAAGTTTAATATTATTACCAACAACGATGGTTTTCGTAATAAAAGCTCAGATTGAAGGTTTTAGAAGTGGATATCTATATTTTCTATGGTATATTTAGTTATAAAAGATTTTTTTGGTATAATTCATAACTTTTAAATGGTAACTTTCTTTTCAGAATAGGAGGTGACGCCGCTGATACAGTTTGAAACTAGTGACGGAAATGGGTTTTATTCATACGCTATGTTCGAGATTATTCTCTTAATTTTATTAGTGTTCGATATTTATTGTATATACTATTCCCTTCCAGTATTTGTAACTAAGCGAAATTAAAAAACGATATAATATTAAGAGAGTTATAATAGTTCAAATTTAGCATAGATAGCAGGAGAGACGTAGAGTAATACGGAAAATGTAGTTTAATTGTAGGGGACCCCGATTTTAGGGTAATGTGAGCTTAAACTTCATTTAATATTTATTTACAAAATAGTAAATATAAAAGGATGTTATCTCAGTATAAATACTAATTAATATAGTTGATAAGAAACAAAATTCCGGATACAGATGGATGGTGAGATTAAAACCAAAGATGTATCATGAACCATAAAGTATTTATATTAAAAGTATTTTAATATTTGAGAAATACATCAATAAAATACTATAAATCATTCTTAATGAACTTTTAATATAAAACTCAACATCAATTTTGAAGTTATACAATAGATTGGTAAAATTAATTTAGATAATGAGTCAATAAAATATATTAAGTAGAGTCTATTTGTTTTAAATTAAAAGGGCCTATAATGAAAATATAAATTTTTAGACTTAATTCCAAATGCCTATTGAAATTCCTATATAATAAACCAAGTCTTATTCCTTATTATGAAACTCTGGAAACTCTTTCTATCTTGTAATACCTCATAGTTTATAAGACATTTCTTTTTTTATAAGTATTTGCAAGCTCTTCTATAGTACTAAAAATAATTAGTTTTACCTCCATTAAAGTTTTAAAGATCTGAAAAACCTCCTCTATATATTGATAAAGATTAGAGGTATTATAAGTTTCAAAAATGTATTAATAACACTATTTAAACTGAGAATAACCTTTGAAGTTTGAAACAATAATCAAGTTTTCATTACTATTAATAAACCATCAATGATTTCAAATACTAATAAACTTATATACTCAATCATTATTGAAAATACTTGATAAAAGAATATAGAGAGAACTAGTAGAATTGATCATGAGAAATTGAAGTTTTATCTACTAAACGCAGTATAAATTATATTTTTATATTTTGAGAGTGAATGGTGTTTATGAATCTACCTGACATAATCAATGATGTAATGTATGTTTTGACGTAGTTAATAACTAAGGTTAGTGATCATAGATATAAACTACAAACCTTGAATTAAAAACTAAACTTTTTGAAATTATAGTTGGCATAAATAAATAAATTGATTAAAGTCGATTAGGAACTATCTTTCATGAAAAGAAGTACTTTTATGGAAATCGTAATACAGTTTTAATATTTATTAATAAAGGCAATACTACAGAACTATGGTAGGAACTAATAATAGAAAAGCCATTATTATCAAAACCAATCTCTATATTAAGAACTATTATATAGAAAATAAGTCTCAATTTTTTGAAAGCTATAAAAATTCTCCAAATTTTCTTGACATGATTTTTTATATTTTTCTTTTTAACACCTTTGATAACTTTAACTTGAATAAAACTAATATTGCATACTTTAACGTCTTTTAAGATTTTTAAAAAAAGGTAATGTACAATTAAAATATTAGAAACTCAACTAGTCAAAGCAAAAGGATTCCAAGATTAATAAATCAAAAACTTAAAAAAGTTATATTATACAGAAGAGTTATGCTTAGATAAACATAAAGAATCGCTAACTTCGTTAATACCAAAAATCTAAAGACGTATCTTAAAAACTATAATATAAAGGCAGCAGATATACCATTTTAGTTTATAATCCCTGCTATACTGTAAAATTTATTTATTTATTTACCTACTGTATAGTAAACTATATCAATCAACCTACATATTATTTGACTTATCTTTTTATGATCTATCAATTATAGAGAAAGTAAAAGTATTTAGTACAACTTCAAGAAAAAATGATTATTAATTTATTTTTCAAGTATTTATAATATAGTCTGTATTACATGATTACATAATTCTGCCACATAAATTAAATTATTAATATACTCTAAAACAATACCTTTAAACTTTACAAAGTATTTATGCATCAGATTGTATGGTTATAAAGTTGGCTAAAAATATTCAACACAAAGATATTATTCAATACTGTAAAGGCCCCGCCGTTGGCCTTTCTCCTAATTGGAAGTATATCAGAGCCTTACAGTTATGTATTGTTTTACATAGCTACCTTTAAACGTAAGCTAAACTTTTCATCGCATATTTCTATTACCCCATTAATTTAATAACTTTTATAGTAATAACTCTATAGGTAAAACTACAGCCCAATATCCAGGTGTTAAATCATATCGAAGTCCTCCTCTCTCTCTCACTGCATTATTTAGCATTATTTACTACTATTTAGCTTTATTTTTTAATACTCTCATTTAGAGTTATATTTATATTAGAATTAAAACAGAAATCTACGTATTTATCATCATCATAATTAATACAATAATTCCACAGTGGAATAATTATTATATTGAGTCTTTATTATTAAATATATCGAACGTTCCCGTCTTTTATAGATGATCTGTAACTTTGTAAGCCTTTATACGCCTGCTTTTATAATGATTTTAAAAATTAAAATATTAATTGAAAGAAAATACTAGATGATTACATCATAACACTGGAATAATCATTGGTTCTAAAGCATTTATTTGTAAAGGTAAAATTTCACTATAGGTAAATAGTATGAAATATCAACAATAAGTATATTATAGGATGTTTAATGTAAACTAATAGTTAACGTAATCAATAGATTCAGTAAATAAAAAGTCGGTCCTTAAACATATTTAGATACTAATTTCCCATAAAAAAAACTAACTTGTGACCCTAATCCTGACTGATACAAAATGAGTTTTCTAGCGGCTACTTGTAAAACTTAAAAACCTCTTAATATATTATCTTAATTAAATCAAGTAAAAAAACTGTTATAGTTATGTTTTATTGAGCATTTTAATAATATCAACTAGGTATCTTCTTACATTTTATTTTATATTAATTGTTTTTTTACTTGTAAGCACTTGATTAATAAAGTCTTTATTAAATAGGCGGCTTTGTAATGGGAAATAAGATAAAAAAGGTTCAAGGTTATAGAATACTTATATATTAGTTTCTTTTGAGTAGTTTCGTTATTTTAGATAATTGATTGACTATACTTCTCTTCATGAACTTTATATCAATGTACTACTATATATCTTTTCTTCCACTTTAACTAAAACGTAAAATCTATTTTAATGTAATTATTCCTAAGATTCTAAACTTTTGCGTAGTATCAAGGGACATTTTCAGAATTCTAACGACCCTATATACGTTTTAAAATTATTTTTTCCGTTTATTTATCAACTTAAAAACCATGATATATTAGAATCAGAAATATGAACTGTGGAAAAGTAAAAGTTAGAAGTATTTTTTACTAATATATACTTACTTGATCATTATTAATAACCAGCTTCTTGAAGGTAAATGTAAAATAACTGTTAATTCATGTAGGTTATTTAACTTCTATAATATAATCAAAATTAATCGTATTCATAAGATGGTATATTATTTAATTTACCAAAATCCAATTCTATATAAGCAATAGATTTTCTTTAATATTAAACAACCATTAATATCATTGTAGTATTATATCGCTATAATGTGAAATTATGAATATATTATATTATCTAATTTCCTTGTGTTGTGAAAAGATTTCTTTTATATCATTCTTATAAAAATTAATAATATTACCATTCAAGTCTATTTTCGTGCCTTGTTGGTAACATCAACTTTACTATTCTAATAATAAATCAAGCTACTATTCTCCCATTTACTTTTTCTTTGTTTTAATGTTTTTTTGGCAATACTTACTCGGTAGTTATTGATAACCTGCCTTCAAAAGGCTGGGATAAATACAATTTTCAAATCATAAAGGTTGTTTAGCTTTCATAATATAGTCAAAATCAAAATAATTCTCAATATAATGTATTATTGAATACGCTAGACATCAATCTCATAGCTAGTAATAAGTTCTATTTAATATTTGATAAGTAATGTTACACCGACATCATATACCTTTGATTAGTTTTTGGTATGTAATTCTTATGAAGGTTTATAATAATACTGTTTGGAGCTATGTTAGTCCGTTACTTTTAATGTCTAATTTACTGCTTTAATAATAAGTAAAGCTGCTTTTCTCTTTTCTTACGTTAAGCTCCAGCTTTTTTTTAACAAAAAAAGTTTATTTATTGTTATATTATTTTCTGAATAAGTTAAATTTTTTTGGAGTTATAGCATAATACAAGGTCTACTTACTTAATATTGAATAAAAATCAGGATAAAAATACTAATAAACCTGTTTTTTGAACTAACTAGTTATTTTTTTTTAATTGATTGTTTTCAATGCTATAGTAAGCGACAGTCTTGATGAACTACTTACTTCTCCTACTATAAAGACTTTCCACTAGCTTTTCTATTTAATTCAATTAATTTACTTATTCTATGTATTCATCTCCATTATTTATTACTGTATTCCATATTAGTTTGTATGACTATTATCAAGGTTATTTCAGTTTTTTTCATGTATCTATTATACTTTATACTTCGAATGATAGGTAACAAAATTATATCCCTTTTATATATTGGGCTTTGGCTTTTGCTTTAAAATTTATTTTATGCCTGTATAATATATATGTTTAAACAATAGTATTTATTACTTTAAAACATTGAAAATGTTAAATTGATATTAATATTTTATTTTGTATTTTATATTGCATAATTTCTATACTTTTCTTATTCTTTTTAATTTTTTTCAGATTTCTTTTTTATGCTTTTTTTTTCGTTTTTATTTTGTTGTAATTTATCTTAAACCCTTTTCCTCAATTTTTTTATTTTTGAGTTTAGATAAATGATTTTTTAAAACCAAAAGATTTTAAGATGTCTTCTTCTTTTTTTTATTAACTTTTTGTCTTATAACTATAATAAAATCAATATTTATAGGATTAAAATATACTATTCAATATGAAAAATTAAAATCATAATAGAAACAGAGTTAATGAATACTTGATATTGAAATTAATAATAAATAATTCAAAATCATTGAAGAGTAAATATTTGATTACTATCTGTAAAAGGCTTCAAGCACCTATTCACTTAAACGTTTTATTATTTTATTCTTGTAAATCTTAATAATTTTCTTAATATATATGAAAGTTTATAGTTGAAATAGCACATCGATGGTTTACATGATACTTTTGTTTAGAGTTTAAGAATATAATTGCAGTGCAAATATAAGTGTATATATTTATATACCGTAAATAAAGCTTAGTTTAGTAATGAGAATATTTAAATTCTTTTTGATTTAAAATCGGTAGATTCATCAGTAGGAGTAGTTTCGTAAAAGTTTTAAATAATATAATTGAAAATGACTATAAAACGTGTTAATATTGAATCTTTTTCCTATAAAGTATCTATTTATATTCCTAATGTGCTCGTTTATTATGAAATAATCAATTCATCAATGCCATTAATATACGAAAAGAATAAGTACTCAATCATTTAATACTAATTTTCTTTTAAATCTTTTAACCTCTAAATTAATTATAATCATGACGCTATACGGTTGCGAGTAGGCGGTTATGAGTAGGATACTGGGTTAAGATTGTGTAAGAATTTTAAAGAAGCGAGAGTAGAAATAGGGTTATAGCTAATGAAAAAGTAGGAAGAGCATAGGTTGGGTGGGATATAGGCGGAGAAGATAAAGTAAGCAATTTTTTTTTAAAAAAGAAGTAAGCTACATATTAACATTTCTTCTTTGTGTATATTTTATGATTATCTGAAATATAAAATTTTAATATCAGCCTCGATTTGTTCAGACTTTAACTTATAAGATATTTATTTATAATACCCTACTTATTATGATAAGGAGAACCGGCTTAATTTACATAGTTATAATATACCTATAGTAGAGTCTATAAGGTTATGTCACAGTTAAGCCAGCAGGCAAGACGAACCGTGTGCGGGGTACGACACCCACAGCTAATCGTTAGTAGAACCAATCAGGATGGGGAGTAAATAGCCTTACCTGTAAGATCATTGCCAAAAGCCAATGACCCAGAGCGGGATTTTTGCTAAGAGTTCATAATCCAGGGGACCAATAGGTCTATATATACGGAGGAAGTAGCTAATGTAAACAGAAAGCTCCGTAGTAAATAGTATAAGTAATAATCGTTGAAATTTTACCATTATTACTAAGGCAAGCCATTATTGTATATTATTTAGCTATACCGAATCAGAATTATTCAGAAGTGCCTTCGACTAGTATCCCTTTTGGAGGTTCTGGATAGAGTTTCGTTACAGGTTATAATTAACCTATAATAATTTCTCTATATTGATTACCTAAACAAATTAAACAAATAATAAATAGTTCTAATATTAATTTACCTCCTGAAGTAATAATATTCCCTTTAAAAATATTATAAATAATCAGGTTTTTATCAATTTATTTCATTAATACTTTCCAAAAACTAAAAGAAACTAATATTACAGTTAGTAAAAAGACTGGTTATATCTTCAAGGTGTTTTTTGATAGACTTACCTAAAAAGAAATTACTATTAAACTAAATATAATAAGAAATGAGACTGAAATCATCCCTGCTGAAGTTTTATATAAAATATTCAAGAATAAAATATCTAAATATAATCATAACCTTTATTACCATATTGTTTTTAATAAACTTATCACTGCTGAAACTCAATAAATTAAATCCCTTACCAAGTACTATAATACTGTTCATAACTTAATTACTACCTTTACGCTTCAATATACTAATAAAGTTAAAAACCCTGTTATTCTTAAAGAAATTGCCTATTAATATAAATAATAAAAATTAATAATTTCTTTTCTTATGTCATATAAAATAAATTTAAGATTGTTAACGTTATTTATAATGAAACACCTGGCCAATATTTTAAGGAATTTATTCAAAATATGTTTTTTCAATACAAGAAATTGTGGAAATTATATCCAATACGTGAAAGCCTGAGAGGCTTTTATAAATTTAATTTAATCAAAATCAAAAATTAACTAAAGAAATCAAAGCGCTATTAAAATATGTTACTATAATGACCGACCTATATTTTAAATTTGACCGATATTTATATTTCATCTCTCTTCTTTAATTAAAGGATTGCCCCACATTTTTTACTTTAAAAAAACACACTTAATAACGTTTTGATTAGTAAAACTAATGCTATAAAAAAGGTTGAACAATATTTAATCTATTAAATTCTGCAGTTTGTATAAATAAAAAAAACTATAGAAACTCACTCTCCTCAGAGTCTAATATTATACTACGTATAATAAAATAACTATTAACTTCTTTACTGATAGACCCAGCTAACAAGGTCTCTATAGGTAGATGGCTTTTTCATGAGGGTTAAAGTAAACAAGTTTAGGATCATGATATTTATTTATATATTTCAATGTTTTTATTATTTTTAAATATAGGTTTTTTGACTAATCTCATAATATTCCAGCATTATATTTTCTTTTAAACTTTACTTTAAAAATATAAATATCATTTAAAGAATTAATATATCAATATATTTATAATCTTAAAAAGCTTGGCTAGCTAGCTAGATGCTTATAGGTAGAGACTTTATTGTATATAATTATTAATTATTTTTAACTAAATACAGCTATTTTATTAAGTTTTCAAATAAAATCTAATCATAATAGTAGTTAAGTATAAGTTTACTATAAAGTGTTTTATCAAAAATATGAAAAGCTATCATCAGATATATAGAGGGTTTATTACTCTTATTTTATTATATACTACTATCAAATCCTATAGCCTATAATATCTAATTAAAAACCAAAAGCATTATATAAACTAATTTTACTATACTGTCAGTACTGTAAATGCCTATAGTAATAGTGTTTTTAGTGTGGCGAAGCTCTATCTAGAACCTCTGAAAGGGATACTGGTTAAAGGCACTTCTGAATAATCCTCGTTTGGTATAGCTAAACAATGTATAATAAATAGCTTATCTAAATCACAATAGTCTTAGATACTAACGAATGTAACTTATATTGCATACTACGGAACTATCTATCTACACTAGCTAGTTCCTCCGTATATATAGACCTTAAGACCGTACACCGTTAACTTATAGACGGCCCTCGGTCCACTCTTGATTGGCCGATACTGGACCGCAGACCATGAGCCCCGCCGCGGTTCCCAGTCTCTATTTTATTAGTCCGTTCCGTCTATGTGGACCGTGAGCTCCGCTCGATCGCTCGGTCCAGCCTTAATTAATTGGCGTAGCTTTATTATCTACTAAAACCATAATATAATACTTTCTTTTTAAGCTAAAGTCCCTATAGATTAGTTCTTTTTTTATTATTAATGATATTATAAGTTTCTCCTTTTTATTTTTCTTTACTTTTTATTATATTTAATTATATGTAAAAATATTATTATAGAACTAAAAAAATAAAAATTCTCGCTTTACGAATCTTTTACTATGATTCTACCGTAATACTATACTTTACCTATTTTTATAATACTTTAAGTACGTACGCCTTAAAATTTTATACAACGGGTTTAATCTTTATTTTACTTATAAATAATTTTTTTTCTTATAATATAATTAATCGTTTTATAGTAACCCAAGTAATTAAAGAATAGGATAGGCTCGAGTGTAAAAAGTAAAAGCTTAAAAAGTAGTTTTCGTAATTAATTATTAAGTTTATCCGAATAAAATAAATACGTTACTCCCTCCGTATTTACGAGAAGCGTCTTTTCGCGCGGTATATTTAGGAGGAGGATATTTAAGTAGCGTAGTTTACCGTTACGGCGCTACCTACTCTTTGGCCGGATATTTTTACCTGGCTGGACGCCGCCTAAAATATTATTCCTTACGTCCGGGACCTTTTTATAGGCTTTGATTAGCTTTCCTACCTTTCTTTTAATTTTAAGATAGCCGGTCTTTCCTTTCTAACACTGTAAAGTACCGTTAGTAACATACTTTCTATTTCCTAAATTAATTAAAATATATAATACTAGTTATATCTAAATCACTTGATATTTTCTAATTCTATAATATAGTGTATAATACGTTGACTATTGTATCGAAGGTACGGGTTCGATTCCCGCTGACATTTTATATCTAAGTTTATAAATACCGTCCGTAAATTTAAATACTCGTCTTTTTAGTTCCACGTGGGTAGTGCGTCTTTAACCTTTATTTACGGTAGTTAAGGTGTATAGTATTACTTGGGCCTAGATTTCCTCGTACCTACTAACCTTATAGTATAATGCGTAGTATATTAATTACTTTACTAGAGGCGCAGGTTCAATTTCCATCGAAATTCTTTTAGGCTTAGAAAAACCTAATAGATTTTCCTAAACCTAAATATAATTTTATTTATTTAGGTTTTAATTGGCTTAAGTATTACCGATAGAACTTTTTTTGTTTATCTAAATGGTTAAGATCTATCTTTAGTTTCCACGAGTTATTTATGATTAAACATTTTAAATAACTTTTATTAAAAAATAAATCTAATATTTCTTTTGTATTATACTTTTTTAATTCGTTTTCCGCATTTCTTTCCTGAGTATTAATTCTATGTATTAATAATATAGATTCTAAAAGTGAGATATAAAACGTATATAACTATAAACGTATTGTATTAAGTAATATCAGTTGGAATACCGTTTCCGATATCTTTCTTTTAATTTCAATGAAAAGCTAGACTATAGAAAAGTAAGTTTATTTAAGTCTTTTAACACGTAAATTACGTATAGAAAGGAATATTATATTCCCCCTCTGAAATAAAATCCTTTATGCTTTTTAATATTACAATATTTCCTTATCCTTTCCTTTATAAACTTTAATTTTTATTGGAAGTTACCGTAAAATATATATAGTTTATTTACTTCAACTGTAGCCCTAGGTACCTTAACGCTAGGTCGCTACCGTAGGTTTATTTTATTTTTAAAATTCCTAAAAAAAATTTAACTTTAATTATCTTTATTACTAATATATTATATACTCACTATACCATAAATAATAATTTAATTTAATTATTTTACTTAAAATAATACTATCCTACAAATATTATTTTTTAGTTTAATTAAACCGTTCCGTTTAAGCGTTTATTTAGAAGTAGTAAACCGACAGTACTTTGTTTACTACCCTTTAATTTTATGGTTAACGCTCTTTAAACTTTCGATCGAATTTTGTATTACAATGCGTAATAAACTTCTTTAACTCTATATATTTTATCATAATATTCCGTAGTACTATGTCCGCTAATTACTTTACTAATTAAAAATTCTTCATAAGGTAAAAAGTATATTTATTTCGTAAATTTATTAACTACCGTTAATATACTATGATACTTAGCGTTAATTATTATATTTCTTATTTTTATTAATTTAGTAATAAAACTTCCTGTAACTAAATTCTATAATCGTTCTATTATTAATAATAACTTTAGAAATCCGTAACGCTTATACTTCGTAACCTATATTCCCTCACACGTATAATATAATGAAGTGATTTCTTTAACGTCGTTCTTATTCTTTAATTCATTAAAGTATTATTTAATTTTTTCATAATCTTTATAATATTTATATATTATTCGAATTTCGTTGTATGTATTTCTATTATTAATAGCGTCCTACTTTTTAGCTTTAATAACTCCTCAAAGGTATCATTGTAGTAGTCCGCTTACTGGCTAAATACGTTTACTCTAACGTTCTCCTAGCTATTTATATAATTAATTTAAAAATTAAATTCCGAAAGAAACTTTGACTATTGTATTTATTATACGTTAAAGACCTTTCGTAATAATAAAGTATTATAATTTCTTATAATCCGCATAAATCTATATTTATAATTAATATTATTAAAATATAGCTTCTACTCTTTAAACATTTCAATAATAATAAGTAATGTTGTATATAAATTAAATAGTTTTAATATATTTGTTTTAATTTCTGTAAAAACAAAAGGTTATTAGATATAGCTCTCAATTGTTATTTCGCTAACTTAAATATCTACCTCTTGTATAGTTTAATATATTTGCCTCGATTTTAAGTAATTGATTAAAGTTTAATAATTCAAAAAGGTATACCAATTAAAGTTTTCCTCGAAGCTTACTTTTTACCTTATTAGTACCTAATAACTATAACCTTTATAATTCTCGGTCCTTTAGATAGAGTAATTAATATAATATCCTGTTTTATTCGGATTACTTAAGTAATTTATGATCTTTTTTAAATTTCGTTACTTCATTATAATTAAAATACTTAAAGTTATGTTTATGTTAGCCCGGCATTACGGCCTTTATTATTAAATAGCGTTAATATTTATCGGTCCTAAGTATATAGTATCGGAGTAATTAATATTAAAGTATCTCCGTTTGTACTTATTGTTAAAATAATTATTATTAAAGTATTCTTTACTATTATCACTGTAGGACCCCCTATTATTACCTTTCTTTTTCGTACGACGTTAAAACTATTAATCGTCGATTCAAATAACTATAGTAATATATTTATTAATAATATTAAGCTTCGATTTTTTATATAATTTATCTTTTACCTTTTCCTTAAAACTATTATAGAAGAATTATATTAACCCCTTATCGTTAATAGTATTACGTAGGCTATGGATTTTAAACAACATAGCCCTATCTTTAAGTTTAGTAGCCGCAAAGATTACTTTTAACTCTTCGTTAATAAACTAGTTTAAGTATTAGCGATAATAGATTTTACGTTAGATTAAAAACCCTTTAAGTTTACCTTTCTTCTTCTATAGAACTTTAGTGCCTGGAATTTAATAATCGATTTAAATATAATCGAAATAGTAAAAATCTATTCCCGAGTTTACTAAACCTTATCTTTAAGTTCCTTAAAGCGTTTAATAACCTATTTTACCGTAATAAGTATAAGTTTAGTATTAGTAGAAGATCCCTCGCTAAAATTGAAGTAAATATATAATATATAACGAACTCCTATCTAGAATCTCTAACAGGGATATTAGTTAAAGATATTCCTGAATAATCCTAGTTCAGTACAGTTAAATAATATATAATAAATAGCTTGTCTTAATTATAATAGTTTAAGATACTAACAATTGTGATTTATATTGTATACTGCGGAACTGTTTATCTATACTAGCCAGTTTCTCCGTATATATAGACCTTGGGACCGTGGACCGTTGACTTACAGACGGTCCTCGGTCCATTCCTGATTGGGCGATACTAGACCGTGAGCCCCGCCGCGGTCCCCGGTCCCCATCTTATTGGTCCGTTCCGTCCATTTGGACCGTGAGCCCCGCTTGATCGCTCGGTCCAGCCCTAATTGGTTCTCGTGGCCCTACTGTCTCCCAAAACCGTGACACTTAGGCCTCTATATTATAGCTTTTAAAAATAATATATTAGGAAAAAGTATTAGTATATAATAAATAAATATAGGTAGTGCATAATACTGATTTTTTGGTGCTATACACTTTCTAATATTTTTAAAAAAAATTTAATAATAATTTTAAATTTTACTTATAATTTTATTTTACATTTATTTTTAGTTAAGGGCTAACTTTAAACATCACTATATTACTACTGAAGCAATATAAAAAAAACATGATTGTCTACCATTGCTGGGTTTCTAGTTTATAAGTTAAGAGGTACCCAATACTGTAGCAGACTTGAAGTTATATTCCACCGTCTGTTTCCGTTGGCAGCTCGCGGGTCCTCTCAATAGCAGCAAGCTCAACCTGTGGGCCCATAAATTCCTTCATCGCACAGTATGATGATGACCCAGATAATAACCCAGATGTATCAGGGCATGCGAAATTTGCCTGTTTAAAATCGACAATCTCAGTTCATTTCTCTCCACGCCATAAGGGGGTATTGTTACTTACCCTCCCTGTCATGGGTATCTGTTTAATCCAGCCCCTAGCTCTCGCCAAATCAGCCCATGCCACCAGAACATTTTCCTCGTCCGCTATGGTCACAAATGACATGGCGAACGATTCACTTTTTGCTGTAAGCCCCTTCGAGATAGCTACTCTTCTGATATCGATGGGACTGGGATTCAAGTTGGACACTTGAAAAACGTAACCTCTGTCGTTAATCATGACCAGCTCCCGGCCTGAGGGGAGAAGGCGGCACCCTGAATTCTGGTTCCTAGTTTGGTGGATTTACCAGGCCCGTCAACTTTAATCTCACTCCTGTGTCCGTCCTGCGGCTGTATCAAAATAGGAGTGCCGGATTGGGTCCAGGTCGTAATACAAACCAACGTCCCCTCGCCATCCGATCCAGGTCGAAATATGGCCGCGGACAAACCGTTGTCCTCCGATTCGTGAAGTGGGACTAAATACCGGCAGGCTGCCAGCTCTTGGAACTCGTGAAATGGGAATCGCCAAGAAAATATCTGCACTAGCCCCGTTTTCGAACTTCTTGTGCTCGCTAGAAGTGTGAACCCATCCTGAGAGAATGTCAGGGTGTCGACTGACGGACATCCCCTGCAATCCCGGTGCGATGATGCATGTAGACGGTCTTCTCGCGGTTGCTCTGATGTTTTTGCCTTGAAGAAACGCACAGTGGCATTCTCAAAACCAACCACCACATAGTTTTCCTCTCGGTCAATCGCTAATGCTTTTGCCCATAATGTGGATGGGATGCGGTACTCTATAACTGAGACGGTAGGTTGCACGAGATTCACAATACGCAGCTGCAAGTCGTCACACTGTGTCGAAAATGGAGAAAGATGGTAATGCAAACCGTAAGTTTCTGATCTCTTGTTCCAATAACATATGCTAAATGAGTCCTGGCGACGGCTGCCAGGATACAAGTGCTCTCTGGCTGAATGGCCCGCATCATGGTGGGAGGGGTGTTGGCAACATCCCACACATGTATGAGCAGCTGGGTCCAAAATAGAGCGAGGGTAGAGCTTTGCGAGAGAGTAACATTGATATTCTTCGACGATTTCCCTCTCCCTTGATGTTTCTGGATGACAAGGGGAGTCAGAGTGATTTCCTCGAGCTTTTGGGCTTCAAGCGTAGTCGAAGACAAGGAACTCGAGTCTGCTATTACGCCAGCAGGTGGTTTTTTGCTAGTTGTAAACTTCAGCCTCCATTTCGACTTTCCTTTCTCCGCCGACGTTACCACGGGACAGATCTCGGGGTGTTTATGGATGAAGCCTCATATGTGTCATGCTGCAGCCGTTTAAATATAGGCGAGTCGTGGGAGAAGGTGGGCCGATCTGTTAGCAAGGCTGGATCAAGCTTGTCATGATGGTCCGAAAGTTTGCTTCTGTTGTCTGCTTGTGATTGTTGATGACGTAGCGGTAATGGGCTTTGGGAGTGATTGGGGCTTTGAGGCGACAGAAGCCCAGTATACAGAGAGCCAATGGGATCTATGGATACAGGGCTGGAAAGAAACATCTTTGGTTGGTGCGAAGAGCCATAGGCTTCGTGTCCACCCAATTTCCCAGCTCCTATACGGAGCGTATTGCCGTATTCTAGTGACGTGAAGCCGCTCGTCTGTGTCTTGGGCGGCCGTAGTAGAAATTGTGTGGGTAAATGACGTTGCAGGCTGACGGTGTCAGCATCAAGGTGAAGTGGTTCCAGTAGTTCCCAAGTTTGCCGTACTGTTGATATCTCCCGTGAAATGGTGATGGCTTCTCCGCAGTGTATGCATCTTGTTTTGGGTGGAAGCTATCTAGCAACATGACCATGTTCGGTGGGCTTGCTGAGGAAAGCGATTAACCACCTTGGAAGAGAGAGAGGGGGTTCGTGACCTAGGAAAAAAAGAGAAGACTCACAGTATTGATGTCCGTTGGGTTCAACTGAGATGCACCTATGATGTGACATTCCGGGCAATTCACAGAGTACAGACCAGGCCGCTGATTCGGCATGAACTGCCCACTGGGATTGTCCTGAAGAGCAATGTTTCTGACAACCTGAGACATGTTATGGACCATCTCCCGGTCACTGACGCGTTGAATAGCCTGACGGGCTACAAGCCTCGCGAATAGAGCATCCAATGCATCCAGTTCGAATTCCTCGACACAGATCCCTGCGGTGTCTTGATGAGATAGGTCCAGGGTGTCGGGTAAGACTATACGACAAATAGTGCTCAGTGTTGCAACCATCTCCACCCGGGAGAATTGGGGGGGGGTACGTAAGGCATCGAGCGCACTCAGAACAGCATTTCTGGAATGCGCCAGGGCTGGCTCGAGACGCAGTTCTCGAGTCTCCTTGTTGGCAGCATATTGGATTGAGGCGGCAACTACGAATTGCGACACGTCTCGTAATGCTAGATATTTTACAAGCCAGTCTCCAGAGTAGCCTGCTGGCACACTGTCGGCGATAGCAGCGGGCTGAAGACAGGGTGGGAACGGAGACTACGAGACAACATTCGGGTTAGCGGATGACAGACCATGAAGTGCGAGGTAGTATAAAGGTTGGTCCCCCTACCAGCTGCGATGCCAAATTTGGTAGTCCGGATGCCAATGCAGGGGGGAGACCCAAGCTGTCAGGGTCAAGGTGGAGCTGGGTAGTGATCTCCTTGCAAGCTGCGAGTGGAAAAGAGTTCGGGCCGGGAAAGCTATCGAAAACCTGCTCCAAGAGACCGTGAATGTGAGAAAAACGCTCACGGCGGTCTCGAGATCGCTGGGGATGGCACCGCCGCTTCGCACTTCTCAGATGCCTTCCCCAGCTGATTACCGGTGATTAAGCCTAATCTTGTTTCGATTGGGCTGTTTTCGCTCTTCATCTGTATGTCAACATCTCCAAGAGGTGTTGGTCCTGAAGTGCACAATGAGTCGGAAGGACAGGGTAGATTCGGGACAGAAATTGGGAAATGATAGGCAGTTGAGAAAGGGGGGAGGGGTAGGACGAGTCTGTACCCGGCCACCAAAGCGAAGCTAAGGACTAGGTTTACGGCTTTGGTGGGAGGGGGTGGAATACCATCTGAGCAATGCCGTGGTCCCCTCCATTGGCTTGGGGTTGGCCGGGCAGGGTGCACAGGAACAAGAAGCACGAGGGGGTGAAGGTCTGTGGAATATAAGTGGCTGGGTTCGCAACCACATCTCACGGTGGTGCACAAAGTGAACATATACGATGCGAGCCCGGAACAGTTGTCGGGAGAAGCTACCACTCGCCGTACTAATGAAGGGTTGCAAAAGGAGCCATGTGTGATGTTTGGTTCATCTGTAGCCATTGTGCGAGTCTCTCTGAGCCAGCTCCAAGACCTGCGGTTCAATATGGAGCAGCTTGGGATCTCAAGGGACCCAGTCATCAGGTTGCCACAGCCAAATAGAGAGTTACACTAGGTGTGCAGACATGGGACAGTTGAGACTTGGCATGCGCATGCAGATCAAAAGAACGCTAGCACTGGCGGGGTTAAGGTGTGGCTTGCTGCTTGCATCTCCATTTCACCGTTGAAGGTACCGTGCCACTTCCGGTCACCCACATCTGAACCCACATGCCGGATAGCGACCTTGTTTAGCTTCTGAGTGGTTGCCATGCTGGGTTTGTTTGCTCCTGCCCTGATTCGTTCGTATTTTAACCCCATGATTGTAATGCAGCACCCAACACGCTTTGCCATACTCCACACCACTTGGAATCCCAGTTTGCTGAAGGAACAAATTTATAATAACCATTAGTATCCCATCAGTCACCAGCCCTGCCAGGTGTTGGAAACATGGTGGTATCCAAGACAAGCAACGATTTGATCATATACTGATTCCACTTACCAGAACGTTCGACAACTTACTCAGTCTAGTAGACCGATTTGTTTTCAGGCTGATTCCTGGCGAATCTGTGTCCTGGTCGGGTCAACCTGCCACGGACTACGAAAAGCCAGAGGCATTGAACCCTCAAATCTTCACACGGGGCCCTCAGCTGGATGGCGAAGCCACTCTACATGGCTACGAGGACCCGAACCCTCCCGGGAACACCAAAAAAATTCGTGGAGAGAGCTTATGGTATGTTGGGAGGGAGAATTTATGTCCTTTTTCATGCCTGTTAATTGACACTTGAGGTTTCATAAGGCGAGTATTGGACGAGAGACATATAAATGTAAGATCCCCGGACATGGACGCGGCCGAGTATCGCCGCCATATCAACTAACTAGATGTTACGGATCTAGATGATCGCATTTTCTGGGTGGGTCATTGCTTGTGCTTCTTTGCACCCGAATACCGGACTAACCAAGGCCTCTGAGTGGTAGCAAAATAGGCAATGGTATGTGCCCTATTTCTCAACAGAATAGGTGTTGAGGACTTATTAATAGCTGGCATAGGACTTTTTTTAGGATGTGGGAGATCACTTGCGAGCGCGGGTCCTGGCGGTGCAGTTATCTGTTACATACTCATAGGAACAGATAAGATGTTTGATTGTTACCAGCACTTCAACCCGATGGCATGAAGCTAATTCATACACATACATTAAGTCATTGCCTCAGTGATAAGCTGTCTTGTCAGTTCAGAATTTCCATTCATCCTGTGTCATTTGTCCCGACCTACTGACCGTGACGTCCCACAGGGTGAAATGATTGCGTTGATGCCGGTCAACGCCCCTGTCATGGAATTTCCCCGCCGTTTCATGAGTCGTGGTGTAGGATTTGCTGTTGGGTGGGTCTATTGGTTGGTATTTCATGATTCACAGTGAATATGCCACTGTAAAGGCTTGTCCCATACCCTGACAACTCCGTGTCCAAACAGGTTTGCATACGCTGTACTGGCCAGTGAGCAGCTAGTGGCAGTATCAAATGCCATCAAATTCCGTTATGATGACGGAATAACTTCTCTCCATTGGGAGGTGGGTCAGAGGGTTGATAATGCCGTGTGGATATCCGTGTTTTTGATTCTGGTCATATTGTTCAATATGTTTCCAGTCCGAGTAAGTATGACCTGTCGGAAACTCTAGCAGACCCATGCTAATGCTGCCATTCAAGGTTTTTGGCGAATTGGAATACATTTTCGCCTGTTTCAAGCTCAAGTTTATCATATTACTGATCATGGTGGGTGCAACTTCTGGTGTCTTGGATTATCACTATTCCTTTCTCCGTGTTACTCATATTGGTGATGACTAGATGATGTTTTTTCTATCTATTTTTCAGCGTCAGTTAACACCTTCCACTACCCCATTTGTTCCGGCGTGCCAGCTACTTACATTACGTCGTCGAAGCTTGAGGGGAAGCCTACTATCATGAACCTCTTGGCACTCGATGTGAGTTCTGATACACCAACGAGACAGGGCATGGCTGACGACCCACACAGATTGGAATCATTCTTACTCGTTTTTCAACCTTGTGTACAACGCCAAGGACGAGAATCTGAAAGTCGAACATTCCATTGAAGGGTCACTGGGAGCTCTTCTAGGTGTCCGGTAAGCACGATACTCAGCTGTCGTGATTGGCCGTTGACGTGGCTAAGACTCCGCGCAAAGGACAACATTCACGAGTGTCATGTTCTCTTATATCGGCATGGATATCGTCGCAGCTACAGCAGCAGAGAGCCGAGCATTGAGTGACGTCGAGAGTATGAAAATGGCCGCTCGCAAAATCAACCTTCGTGTCATTACGTTGTATTCGCTGGCCATGCTCACCGCATCGTTTGTTGTCCCCATGGATCACCCTTTCATCAATGGCCACAGTACCCCGGTCGGTGCACGCTCCATTTTCATTATCGCCGTCGTGGAGGCTGGCATGCCCAAAGTTGCCCACTTTTTCAGCGGAGTCTTTGTCTTCTCGGCCTTCACTTGCGGTGTTAACTCTATGTATATCGTGACAAGGGTTTTGCATACCCTGGCTCTTCGCGGTCAGACTGGCCCTGAGTTTATTACGAGACGTCTTCGCCAGTGTCGATCTGGGGTGCCAGTGAGAGCGGTTTTGATGACAGGTGCCATCATGATGGTCGCTTACACGGGCCGTGAAGGCTCAGTTGGGGCAGTAAGTACTGCTGCCCTTCTGGGTGGGCATCTGCTGATTCATAATGCCACAATTAGAGACTTGACGAGCTAGCCAACAACTGCACTGTATCCTGTAAGTCCCTCTTCCCTATATCACCATGCATGCTTTGAAACCCGAGTGAGACCGACTGGCTAATAAACATGCACAGGTCTCGTGTAAGTGAAAGCTATATTTACCGGATTTCTTTCTAGATTCTGGGTTAGCCTTTTAAGAAAAACGCCAGGGTACTGATGAATGTGTCTAGTGTTTATGCCTCCATATGTGCAACCTATCTGTACTTTTTCCGGACGTGAGTCTTCCACAAGTTGAATTTCTCAGCCATTTGCAGCTCTGACATCTCACCTCTAGACTTGAAGATGCCAAAATATACGGCAATACGTCTGAGTCACAGGCAGCGAGCTATGATCGAGACAACCCTGGGTATCCATATAAGTCCCACGGGCAATGGCTCAAAGCTTGCTATGGGTTAGTTGCTTGTGTCGTTCTTATCCTCTTCAACGGGGTAGGCGCCTTTATTGAGCCCTTCAGCATTCGCAAGTTCATTGCTGCTTATATTAGTGTAAGTGCTCGAGCTCAGGCGGATTGCCAGCGCAGCGCACGATACTGACCAGTCATAGCTTCCGGTGTTCATTTGACTCATCTTGTGTTATAATATCCGTAAACACGGGTTCCGGTTTAGGGATTGGTGGACAGACAAGTCGGGCGACTTGAGCCAGACCGTGCAGGCTTCAAGCCATACGTGGAAGGGAAGGCTCGAGTTCCCTGACAGTGGCATCACAAGACACAACTGGGCAGACTTTGTTCATTGGGTCTGGGTATGGCTGAAGTAAAGTGGATATAGCTAAACAGCAACGCTGCACCTCTTAACTTGTGGAGATGAAAGTACTGAAGTATTATGGCGAAGCTATTGTGTATAGTTATATTACGGGGCTTGGGAGAATCTGTCCCGTTGCTAGTTAGCTGCTTCTCGTATCAATCTCATGCCCCAGCACACTCGTGCAAGAAAATTCAAGGTGGTTATCGAATCAAAGGCCCGACAAAATAATCAAGAAGAGCTTAGGGGTCATTGAACATTCATCATGTTGCAATACTCGAGGCCTATATTCTATTTCTATACCGCCTGTAACTAGGTAACAAAGTTCCTCCAAACTGTCGTTATCTCCGTTTCCTGTCCATAACGTACGGGGAAAGATATTGATATATATAGAGATCGTTTGTTTGTCTGAAAAGCTGAAAGAAACACTTCAAAGTCACCACATGTCATGGTGAAACAGAGCTTTGGTTTGAATCAATTAGAGGCCAACGATATGGCCACAGACAAAACTAAACACTCGTTTTGATGCCTATGATTCTACCGTTCTCATATACACAGTGTAGGCATACAACCAAAAGCACTGTCATATTATACACATATACACACGCCTTGTCCCATTGTCAAACCAAACCCACGACTTATACCGACAGATCAGGACAGCCCAGAGGTACACACGTAGGAGCAGGCATTGCCAGTTGCAAAAAATGCCCATATCTAATTGGAAACGCCCCATGATGCACCATGCCAGTGAAAAAGGCCCTTTGATAATTTACATTATACATACGCATTCAACCCAGAAAAGACAAGTGAATGACGCTACCCCTGCAAGTGATACTCATCTACAAAAGCATCTTACGGGGATCCTCAATGTACTCCTTTACCTTGACCAAGAACTGCACGGCCTCTCTGCCGTCAAGAAGACGATGGTCATAGGTAAGTGCCAGGTACATCATGGGACGGATCTCAATCTTGCCATTGACGACAACTGGGCGCTCCTTAGTGGCATGAAGACCAAGCACGGCGCTTTGGGGAAGGTTGATGATGGGGGTGCCCATGAGGGAACCGAAGACACCACCGTTGCTGATGGTGAAGGTACCGCCAGCCATGTCCTCAATAGTGAGCTTGCCGTCGCGAGCCTGTTAAAAGGGTTTCCATGTTAGGGTCTGAGACTTGCAGAGCTTTTTTGCAAATGGTGATTTTAGACGTACCTTCTTGCCCAGCTCAGCGATGGACCTCTCGATGCCAACAAGATCCATAGCCTCAGCGTTGCGGACAACAGGGGTAACGAGACCCTTCTCAGTAGCAACAGCAACGCTGATGTCGACGTAGTCCCTGTAGACGATGGTATCACCGCCATTGGGACCTTCAATCGAGGCGTTGACGGCAGGAATATCGCGCATGGCAAGTACGGCAGCACGCGAGAAAGCGCTCATGAAGCCAAGTTTGACACCAGTCTTCTTGAGAACCTCCTCCTTGTACTTGTTGCGGAATTCCATCAGAGCTGACATGTCGACCTCGTTGAATGTGGTCAGAGAAGCGGCGGTGTTTTGAGACTGCTTCAAGCGCTCGGCAATGCGAAGACGCATCCGGTTCATCTTGACCTGTTGGGCTTCAGTCAGCAAAAGGGCACGCTTAGCTGGCAGTGTGATTGTGCAAGTATAATCGTACCCTCTTCTCCTCGCGGTTGCCCAGAGTGGCGGGCTTCTCAGGGGCGGCCACTGGAGCGGGCTTGCTCTTGGGTTCTGGTGTCTCCTGTTTAGGGGAGGCAGGAGCAGAGGCATCAGGCTTGCTCTCCTCCTGCTTGGGCTCGGGAGCCTTCTCAGGCTCGGCCTTCTTTTCGGGAGCCGATTCCTTGGGCTCAGCGGCAGGCTTGTCGCCCGACGGCGCACCTCCAAGCTCGATACGCACGAGATCCTGGCCAACAACGACGGTATCCTCCTCGTTGGCGAGGAACTCCTTGATGACACCGGCCTCAGGAGCATTGACAGCAACATCAATCTGTTGCGTTACGGCACATCAGTTAGACCGGAAGCAAGTGACACAACAGGACTTCGTGGAAGAGTCCTGATGGGCTGGGCTATGCGTACCTTGTCGGTCTCAATGGTCGCAATCTCCTCATCCTGCTCAACAAAGTCACCAACTGACTTGTTCCACTGCTTCAGAGTACCCTCGCTGATCGACTCGGCCATTTGCGGCACCTTGACGATCTTGTCAGCATATGTCCGCACATGTTGGAACTGCAGGGGCAGTTGTCGCAGGGCTGTATTGTTGTTGTAGAGCGCAAATTTGGGAGCAGCGCGAGCCGCAAGTCGGAGACCTCTGTACACCATACTGTCGACGTGCTTATGCTAGGACGAGTATGTGGTTGTTTACTGCGGGAATTCGTAGATCGGGTGCAGCACGAGCCTGGGTTCGGCAGAGAGACGCGGGAGGTTCGAGTCAACAGCTTTTTTGGCTGGGAAAGAGCGCAAGGCAGGGTGAGGTCACGAACAAAAGATGCCGCGTAAAGACCGCACTGGGCAACCAAATGATGAATTTGACCTTGTGCGCTGCGACGGGCTGGTCGAGACGTTGAGGGAGGAGTCTTGAGAGCGAGGAGTGATGTGCAGGCAAGAGGTTGAATTGCGCCGTTGAGACAGGAGGTTGCTTTCCGAAATCCAGGTTGGAAAAAAATAGCTACTGCGTCCAGTTGGCAGACTCACAATCCTTGCACGAAGCACACAGCTGGGAGCGGCGCCACGGCGCTGCCGGCGCATCACGGCTAACATATTGCACGGCCTCCACTCGCCAACCGTCTGGTGACCTCAACTTGCAGCAGCTTTGGCGTGGCGGCCAAAGTACTCACCGGGGCCGCACGGGTCTCTCTGGGCTCGGCAATATGGAACGGAACGTCAGCGCCTTGGGACTCAAACGTCGTTGGCTAGGTAGGCTGTCTGACAGTCAGGAGCCCCACCGACCGGTGCTTGAGCGGTTGCAGCTTAATCCGCTCCGGCAGCCCATCTCGCGGGTTCGGGTTGGAGAAGCAGCAGCGAGCCACCATCACCCACGATGAGACTGTGGCCTGAGGCAGAAACACCTTGAAGCTTGGCAGCAAGCTCCCTCCAATCCACTTTGTCATTTGAGCTCAAACCCGACGACCTCATATCCACGTCCGCGACCCTCGTCCACCCCTTGCTATTGGACCTGGGACTAACGCTGCTTGATCTTTCGAATCTGCTTTCTGGGCCTTGACGCTCAGCACGGCGGTTGAGGCGCCGAACACACTGCAACCCAGATTGACCGAGGTTTCCGACGTCACGATCCCGCAAAGCTGCCCATTATGTCCTCCCGGATGGCGGCATTGTCAGTTATATCCCCACATCTTCACCATACCATGTCACAGGTCGTCCACTGACATCGTCTTCTAGGTCGCTTTATCGCCGCTCTTTGAAGCTCGCGCTCGACTGGTCGGTACACCGTGATGTCTGGCGCGGCCAGGCGCTCTACATCCGCTCCCTGTTTGAGCAGAACCGGGCTGTCACCGACCCCAGACTACAGCGTGTACGCTTTCTATCCGACGACCCTTGATGCCGAAGACAGGAGATATAGCAACTGACAAGAAGGTTCACGAACATGTACAGGCGCTGTTGAAAGAGACAGAGAAGTTGTTGGAGAAGTGGAAGCACCCCGACCCTTATATCCCCCCAACGGCCCCCGGAGGTATGCCCCACACAACCTTTATAACCTATTGAGGCAAGATATACTGACAATACTCCACAGGATCCAAGTACGAGAGAAACTTGCCAGTCCCCAACCTCGATCGTGAGTTTGCAGCACTCCCTATCATTCTCAATGTGCAAGTCGCCTGGCTGACATGTTTTCGTGTGCAGCTCCCCCGCCGCTCAAGTTCTGATCTAGCATTGGCAATGGAGATGGAATGTACATAAGTTTAGACGAGGAGACTGGAACGGAGAACAGACACATGCCATGGGCGACGTCGAATGCAAAGTGGTTGCCTCCAACCTGTAGCTTCCAGATGGGCGTATCTTGACAAAAGCTTAGTTTCGTGCTGAGAGCATTCACCTGACATCATTGACCGGTGCAAAACGATCTCGAGATCCAGCGACACCACACCTCAACAGCGGATGGATTTTCCGGCCTAGCCTGAGACGCTCGTAGCTTCACCACTGTAATGCAGGACAACCCAGAACCGATACAGCAGGACAATGGCAAAATAAAATGATGATCTTTAGAAGGTATTCTCATTCGTGCCCATCCATGACCATGCCCATCATGGAATTAATGTACAACCCGCAAACGCGATAAAAAGCAACCGTTGACCCTAGACCGTGACCCCAATATCATGAACCCAACGTGCCGACCGAAAAATGAAAGCAGAAAAGACGACAAAATTCCACAACCCATTTACAGCTCTTGCGAGGCGTTCTTTCCGGGCTTGGTGCCAGTCTTCTTGGGAAGAAGGTCTGAAAACATGTTAGAACCATTGATACCGGTGCAGATGTGAAGAAAAACCTACTCTGGTGAATGTTGGGAAGGACACCACCCTGGGCAATGGTGACGTGCCCAAGGAGCTTGTTCAACTCCTCATCGTTGCGGATGGCGAGCTGGAGATGACGGGGGATGATACGGGTCTTCTTGTTGTCACGAGCGGCGTTGCCAGCCAACTCGAGGATTTCGGCAGCGAGGTACTCAAGAACAGCGGCGAGGTAGACGGGAGCACCGGCACCGACACGCTGAGCATAGTTGCCCTTGCGGAGAAGACGGTGAACACGGCCGACGGGGAAAGCCAAACCAGCCTTGGAAGAACGACTGCAAGCGACATGTTGTTAGCAACGAGAACTAAAGAGAGGATGAGAAAACGCGTCTAAAACGCGAGAGGACATCCAGATCGGGACCTCAGAGGTCCAGACCGTGATGCGCCTGGCAGGTTTTGAGCGGCTCGCGTGGGAAAGACTCACGATTGCGCGTTCTTGCCGCTGCTCGCCTTGCCACCGGACTTGCCGCCGCCAGTCATTTTGATAGAGTTGAGTGGGTGGAAAAGTTGAGAAAAAGTTGGTGTAGTTGGGCAAGGACGAGAGACTCAAAGGTCTGGATGGGTTGGTTGATGGTAGAGCGGAAGTTTGCTGATGGAAAATGGAATGGATGGGAGAAGCAGAGTGCTGGTGGGGGATGTGTGAGTTAAGTAGTTTTCGCGTAGAGCGCCAGATCACGGATCACCCGCGCCTTTCACAGTGTTGATCAGGGCCAATGGGGCTAGTCCCAAAACAGGGCGTGGCAGCTGGTGTGGCACCCCAGGCTGCAAGGGTAAAAAAAATCGGGCAGAACAACCACAAAGCCGGCAATTGGGTGGTTGCAGCGCAGCGACCAGCAAAAACTGAATCAGGCTGCCCACAAAAAAAAAGGGCCACAGACCAGGAACGCTTGTGTCGATTTTGACGTTCCTGATTGTACAAATATCGCGCCATCCCCCGACCGCGTTCTATCGCGCATCCTAACTGACTGCACTCCATGGTCCCTTTTTTTCTTCTCTCCTGCCACTGCGCGTCTTCGAAAAATGAAAAAACAGGGGCCATCCTCTGTGATTCGACACCGGCAAAATCAGCAATCACAACAATCCACAGCACTAGCAACCACAACCACCCTGCCGTCTTTGGTCATGGAGCTTGGCTGACTGATTTACTCAGATCACTTGGACTCATCTGACCGCTCTGCCCCAGGCCGCCTCGACCCTCGAACCCCAGTACCTGAAGTTCATTGCAACTCAGTCTGGTCTCCCAGCCGACCTGACTTTGCAATCTGGGACAACTCATACTTGTCCACTTGGTTCTGGTTGGCTCTTGTCGTTCTTGTTGTTTGTTTGGCTTTTTGTGCCATTTTTGTCCATCAAAATTGACCGAGCTTGTGGGTTTCGCTCATCCGAGTCTTTTTTTTTTTTTTTTTTTTTTTTTTTTTTTTTTAGGACCCTCTGGTCTGTCTACCTTGTGTGTTGAAGCATGGTTCATTCTGGAATGGACTGGTTGGGTTCGCTTGGCATGTTGGAGTTTTTTCGGTCAACCCAGGCTGACAAGTCCATCATGACTTATCCTTGGACTGGGCAGATGTATGCTCTTTTTACGTCAAGGAGGTACAGTACTGGTATAAACTCGCATTTTAGGTCGATTTTACCTGGACTCTTTAAGATTGGGGCTTGATTTTTGGGTTCAGGGAACCTGAAGGGTCCAAAAAGGCTGCTTGACCCTTTTTGAACATAGGTAGGTGCTCTTGGAGCCTCATACACATTCACATGTGGGTTTTCGTGCCATATTGGGTCAGGATTGGGCCCAAAAGTAGATATAGCCTCACCAGTCAAGCTTTTGCCCCATGATACCCCAGATCCCCCAGATCTCCGGATCGTGTGAAACCCATCCGGGCAGGGCATCCGCTCTCTCGGGCCGAGCTGCCTGACAGATCTAGAACCCTTCAGGCTCGTCTTCTCTCCCATGCGGCCCTTCCCGCAGCTGCCAACACTGGGTCAAAGTCCATCTGCATCCGCAATTGTCATGTGTCATCAGGGTGAGAGTGGCTCTTCCCCAGGTCTTGGAAGCGAACGGAGATGGCAGTTGAGCAGGACAGAGCCAATCAAGGCCGGCCTCGGATGGCATGGAGTTCTGTAAGGCTGGAGGGTGTTGACACACACCTAGGTGTGCCTGCTAAAGCAGCTCCCCTGAGGAGCCGAGGAGGCTCCATCAGTCCATCCCATGTGTCACTGTGTCAATGTATCAGGGCATAATCCACCTAGCTTTCACATCTCTATCCTTGGTGGAACGCCGGACACGTTCTCCATCGATTGTCATGGAATACGCAGACAGATTTACACATCCCAGGAAAACCAAGGTGAACTGACCCTGATTCCTGGCCGCTGTGGCCGGGATTCTGAGAGTCGAGGTTTAATGGAGAGGCAGATACAGAAAGAACGAAAGAGAGAAAGAAACCCGAACGACACGCCGGGTTGCGGATGGCTGGCGCATGAGCTGTCGTCGAGGCTCACATCAGGCCTGGCCCGCCTTGCACCACAACTGAGATTCCACCACCAAGTTCCGACAGGGTTGCCCTGCTGGGCGGGGCCCTGATTTCCCAGCAAAGCTCGAGAAAAAAAATACCAGCCGCAGATCTGGAGTGTGCATTATTTCTGGTCGGGTGCTGCTATGCCCCATTCGGAGCCTCAGGAGCGTGTTATGGCGCTTGGACCACCGCGTCACCTTGCAACTTTGGACCAGGGCTGCCTTCCTTTGTGCCTTATTTTTTTGCCAAATCAAGCGGCATGTCCCCACCTTTCGGCGCGGTACTCAAATCAATCAGTCAATCAGCACCACGGCACTCGCATGTCGCGTCAGCTACAAAAGGCCCATCCCCCCTCGCCGGCTGCATTTCTTCCTCCATCAACCAACTCTCCCACAAACTCTTCCACGCCCATCAAATCGCCAGATCCATCCAGAACTTCGGTTCACTTCGTCTTACTTACCCAACAACCCATCTTAAAAAAACGCCAAAATGCCCCCCAAGGCCGCTGACAAGAAGCCCGCCAACAAGGCCCCCGCCACTGCCTCCAAGGCTCCCGAGAAGAAGGATGCTGGCAAGAAGACCGCTGCCTCTGGCGAGAAGAAGAAGCGCACCAAGGCGCGCAAGGAGACCTACTCCTCCTACATTTACAAGGGTGAGTGGCATTCCCGGGCCGAAGCGCGACTTTGCCCATCCTCGAGTCCCATGCAGTCCATCTGGATTTCGCTAACAAACTTTGCAGTCCTCAAGCAGGTCCACCCCGACACTGGTATCTCCAACCGTGCCATGTCCATCCTCAACTCTTTCGTGAACGGTATGTTTCTTCTGTCCAAAGCAATCCGTCTTTAAAGCGCGCCTTTTCTGACCCTTGTGCCCGATAGACATCTTCGAGCGCGTCGCGACCGAGGCTTCCAAGCTTGCCGCCTACAACAAGAAGTCCACCATCTCATCCCGTGAGATCCAGACCTCCGTGCGCCTCATCCTTCCCGGCGAGCTTGCCAAGCACGCCGTGTCTGAAGGCACCAAGGCCGTCACCAAGTACTCGTCGAGCACGAAATAGGTGGTTGGATGATCTTGTCTTTTCTCTCTTTTTTTCTCAATAGGGCATAGGATTTGCTTTGGCATTTGGGAGTCATGATGAGGCTTGCGCCAGGGCACACAATCCTTGGGGTCTCTTAATGCAACGCGTCACGGATGGTCTGCTTTTTATGGGGGCAATGTTTTTTTATCGGTCAATTACGGGGTTTTTGCGGTTGTACACTACATACCTTGATATCAGGGTTTCGGGCGAAATGAAATCGTGCATATGAACAAACCCACCTGGTCTCCATCGGTAAATGTGACGATCGGTCCTCTCTTGTTTGCACTTCTACCTCTCCATGTCTAATTTCGTGTTGGTCTATTGGAATTAATAGAACTCAACATCCAGACATCGCGGCACAGATAACTAAGACACGAACATGTTACGTATTTGGGACCTACATAATCCCTTTGGGACTATTCATGATGATGGTTTACGAAAAAAAATAATCTCAAAACTCCCAACACACATCATGTACGACCAAGGCCAGCCTTCGACTTCTTGACGACCTGAGCGACGGGCTCCAAGATCCCCTTGTTCTCCAAGGCTCCCAAAGCCATGCCTTTGCTCCAGCCCATCTTCTCCAACATCGCGCGACCTTTATTTTCCTGGCCCAACTCAGGGGCAGAGGCGCCAACCACCTCTCCTTCTCGAAGTACCAGGGCTTTTACGCTCACATGTGCATTTCCTCTGAATCCATCCCGGGGAGTGTCGCCCCGTGGACCAGCTACGTCAGCACGGGGGAAGTACTTGCGCCCCACCCGGCGGACGGCACCATCTACCTGGCGTGTCGCTTCTGTGATCTGGTGCGGTTTGAATGTGATGGTCCGCTTGCTCCGGTAGAGAACCGGCCGGCGTGTTGTGCCCTTTCCGGTAGACTGGGACTTGACATTGAATTTCAAGGCAAGCTGGTGGAGGACCATACGCCCATGTTTGTCGAGCGGGGGGAATTCAAGACTGTGTCACCGAGTTAGCCTACGTTTGTTCTAGCTCCGATGCCTCAAATGCCTTACCGCTCATCCGAGCTGATCAGAAAAGCCACCAGCTCAGTTTTGAAGTCTTCCAGTCTAAGGCCAACTGGATACTTGACGCGCAAATCGTCGGGGCTGGCGTTCTTGTCAAGAAGACCCTGACCACGTAATGACTCACGGGCAAGTTTGCGCTCTTTCTTTCGTTCCCGATCGCGTGACCAATCCAACTTCAGTTTTGCCTCGATTTCAGAATCCGAAATGTTGAAGTTGGGTGGTTGTTTGGAGCGTCGCTTGCGGGGGACTGGCACAGTCCAGTCGGCAAGATCCAGATCATCAAATGCATCAGCAACGGAGCTGGCATTCGCAGATTTGGCGAACGATGAGGATGTTGCCCTTTTCTGGCCTCCCTTCTTCGCCCCTCGCTTGCTTACTCCGAAAGACTCGGGTATCAAAACAAGCTCGTCGCTCCCCAACCCAAGCTCTTCCTGCTTGGCAAGAAGTCGTGCAAGCTCCTCGTCATCCATATCGGCGTCCATATCGTCGTCTTCATCTGGCTCATCGTTCTCATCCCCGTCATCTTCGTCGGCATCACTAAGACCAGAACCACTAGACTCAGCTTGTTGTTCGTCGCCTGACAAATCTTCAACCACCGGTATGTCATTCTCGTCACCGGAGCCGAGGTTGAGAGCGAAATTGTCACCCCCAAGATCCCGACGGTTGTTGAATGAACGTAGCTGGTCTGAAATAAAGTCATCCTCTGGGTTGGCACTCATATTGGCGATATAATCTGCCAGAATGGCGTCCTCTTCATCATCTTCGTCGGTTTTGGGAATCTTGGAAGCTTTTGAACGGCTGCGCTGGCGTCCTGCTCGTTTTTCGCGGGCTACAGGAATCACTTCGGGATAATCACGGAGGCTCGTTTCCTCTGCAGCTGTAGGTTCGGTCTTATGACCGGTCGGAGTTATGGCGGTTGTGGTATTGGTAGCAACGCCGTTACGAACCACAAAGTTGCTTTGCGGAATTGTTTTGGCGTTACCTGCACGGCCTCTGAAGAGGATAACTTCCTCGCTGGAATCAGATTCGGCCAATGATGGCTTCCGAATGGGAACCAGGGGTGGCGGATGGACAGCACGGTGTTTGTCTCGGATAGCTTTATCTCCGCTAACGTCGAAGAAAAAGAGGTCTTGTGCCTGTTCTTGGGGAGTCTCGCTGGAGGGGTTGTCTTGAGACGTCGAGTTGGAAAGAACCATCTTGCCCTTGGCCGCTGAATCTAGCTCAACGAGAGTCGTCTTCTCTATGACAGCCTCCGCGGATACGTTGAGGTTGACGTCCACGGTAGTGATGTCCATGTCGTCGGCCTTGCTCTCTGTAGCCTCGCCAGGGGGAACTTTGTCTTGCTCGATATCTTCAAGAAGTTTTAAAGGCTCGCTGTATCCAGCACTAACAAACGATACAGGCTTTTGTCGAAGTTTCACCGTACCGGAAGTCCAGGCTGAGTCAAGGTGGTGGGACTGAGTGTTCCTAACCTCATCCTTCAAAGAGAAGTCTGTTGGCGTTAGATGAGCTAAGTCCTGCAACCAAGCCAGGGCGGAATCTGGAAATCGTACCATTTGAGTGCGCAACACTCTGGAAAAACGTCGTTGAGGAAAAGGAACTGACATGGCCCTGGACTCTGGGGGTAGATCGAAGGTGAGCAGCCTTGGGGCCTGCATATGGCCGCTTTCCCCTCTTTGGCGGCATAGTCGTCAAAAATACAAATCCTATCGTTTGAAGAAGCGGGAGAAGGGGATATTTCGAATTCAGCGAAAACCTGCAGGTGGTGCAATGCCGAATATTTTATGCGGACAACTCTGGTAGTAGAATGAATAAGCTGCGGTGGCGTAGACGAAATACCAGGGGTCGAAGTCGGTTCTTGGCGTGTTTTCTGGATGTTGGGAACGAAAGTCCAAAGAGAGTGAAAATCTCCCAGCTTATCCAGTCACACGCCTTCCAGATAAACTTGTGGCCTGGCAAGCGATGTCTGGGGATGGAGCAGTGCTGCCGTTGCCTCAGTGGCAGGAGGATGTCATGAAAGTCTAGCTTTGTATTACTCTTGGCACGCAAGGAAGGTACACTGTTGGAATTGGAGGGTTAGGGTAATCGTAGATTGACCCAAAGGGCTTGGCGGTCGCCGGGTGTGCACTCGGCAGGCAGCCTTCGCCACAGCTGGCATCTGGTCGTTGTGGAGACCCCCGCGACTCATATGACATACTCCCTCATGAGCTTGTCCTACCTCTCACCTCTCAAGATCAACCCAGCTTTCTTCCTTCCAGCCTTCTGGCCATTCCAAAGTCAAATATTGCCGTGCTGCTCCCTGTGGTGCTCCGTCCCATATCGTTTCTTTCGCCAACTTCATCTGTTCTTTGCCTTTGGGCCATTGCTAGAGCCTCTTATCTCCTGCGCAGTGACACTGCATGCCCTTCTTTGTTAGTTCGCGCTACGGTGTAGCTGGTGTCCTCAAGAAGCTCACAGGATCCATCCGATCAGGAGGACAGGGCTTCTAGCAGGCCGGCATTAACTTCCACCTTGTTTTTGAACCACATTGAAAATCACTGTCGCGACCGTATTCTTTTCTGCTTCTCTGCTTTGTTATAGCTTCACCAAATCCGATGAAGTCGACGCGCTCAGGCAGCAACAACTGGCAATCGGCCGTCTCGGGAACATCACCCAAGATCGCGACTGCGATGGAGGCAGCGATATCCGCCGGGGCCGAGGTCAGCCGTGTAGGCCGACGCATCTTGCAGAGAATCTGGGACCCAGAGCCTACCAATGATCGAAGCAGCAATGAACCAGTGTGGTGTTTGGGTTGCTCATATCTCCTCGATACAAAAGAATACGGCACACCCCCTACGCTCACCACCAGCACACCACCCGCAGATGCCACTCTTACCGCTTTAGTACCCGAGTCTGGGGCAGGCGTGGAATCGGAGCCACGAAGAGCCACAGAGAAGGCAGGAGTGCCGGTGAATACATCGAATGCAAAAGCAGTTGCCCCAATCCCCGTTGCGGCTAGTGGTCAGCACCAGCTACAAGTGCCCGAAACACCTCCTCTCTCCGTTGCCAGCAGTTTTGATTCAGCTCTTGCGTACGAAGAGCCCGGTCAAGATGGCGGCTGGCCCCCGGCCTTTCTCGATGATTTCGAGTCCCGCATATGGATGACATATCGTACCGGATTCGAAGTAATTCCTCGCTCGACCGACCCGAAAGCGGCCGCAGCCTTGTCCTTCACCATGCGATTCAAGACTTCTTTCGGGGACCAGACCGGCTTTTCATCAGATACGGGCTGGGGATGCATGATCAGGTCTGGGCAGAGCTTGTTGGCCAATGCAATGTTGATCAGCCGTGCAGGACGTGGTAAGGAATCTCCGGCCATGCTTGCTATTGTGTGTGTGAACTGTTGCTAATTTCGTCTCTCTTGTGCAGCTTGGAGACGAACGACGAACCCTGACATCGAACGCGAAATCGTGTGCCTATTCGCAGATAATCCTCGTGCTCCATATTCCATACAGAACTTTGTCAACCATGGTGCAGCTGCTTGTGGAAAGTACCCTGGAGAGTGGTTTGGCCCATCTGCGACGGCACGGTGCATCCAGTACGTGACCCTTCTCTGGATGGAAACTTGGCTCTAACAAACAACAGGGCTCTGGCCAAGAAGCACGATAGCTCCCTGCGAGTGTACTTGACACGAGATCTTCCTGAAGTATACGAAGACAACTTCATGTCAACCGCGAACCCTGACGGCAACCACTTTCACCCGACATTAATTCTGGTATCTACGAGGCTGGGGATTGACAAGATTAACCCAATCTACCATGAAGCGCTCATATCTACCTTACAATTGCCACAAGCCATTGGTATTGCTGGGTAAGCAAGTCCTGATGCACCTTGCATATTCACGCTCTCTAGCCTCTGTCTAACACACTCCAGCGGACGCCCGTCATCATCCCACTACTTCATCGGTGCTCAGGGGCAATGGCTCTTTTACCTCGATCCCCATCACCCACGGCCGGCGCTTCCTTATCGAGAGAATCCGAACGACTATACCATAGAAGAATTGGACTCCTGCCACACCCGACGATTGCGGCATCTCCACGTTGAAGACATGGACCCTAGCATGCTCATTGGCTTTCTCATCAAGGATGAGGATGATTGGGATCTGTGGAAGAGCTCTGTCAAGCATGTTCAGGGCAAGGCCATCATCAATGTCTCGCCTCATGACCCGGAGCACGGGATGGGTTTCGGTCGAGCGGGAGCGATTGATGAGGTGGAGACACTGAGTGACGAGGACGACACAGATACGGTGCTTGATTTATGACTTGTTTAAAGGTAATATTTTTGGATATGGCAACAAGTAGTTCTGGGGAAAGGGGCGTTGCCAACGCCGTGGTGTGCATGCCCAGGTTAGGGGACTTTCAACAAAACCTTCTCCCCGCTATGATGTTTGAGAATCGAGGACACTCTGCTCGATTAGATGATGCACAGCACTAGCTGATACACACACCGGTATGGTGATTATTTCTTTCTCTTCTGTTTTCCAGATTTACCAGGCGTGGCAGAGACCGGAGCTGCATGTTTGAGTTCTTTGATGTGGTCGAAGAGCTTGTTCTTGCTTGGGAATGCCTCTTTACATACCACACATTGTAGCTGAAGCCCAGCAGTCAGCATCGAATATCATTATTGAGCTTTGCAATACACAGAAACCTACCGAATCCTGGATTTGTGACTCTGCCTGCCGAGCTGCTTTCTTTTCTCGCTTCAGTTTCGCCTTACCAACCTTTTTACCTGGCGCCGGTTCGCTGAGTGTGAGGTTGGCAACGCTCGCAGCTGTAGAATCTGCCAAGTCTCCGCTATCGTCTGCTTGTGGCTGTGACACCTTCTTGGTGGCTCCTGCCCCGTTGACAATGCGCTCTTCCACCGTGGAACGTGGTGCATACTCGTCATCTTCTGGACTCGACGATGATTGTGTGCTCTGTTCTTGATCATCATCCTGCTCGACGGGCCCTTGCTTTTCTTCTCCGGTCCTCCCGTCCTCAGAGGTCAGCGGTGCTGTGCTGGTCATGTCCCTCTCTCTCTGGATGACTTGCGCGTCCTGCTCTGGCTGGGGAGACTGCGGCGTAGATGCCCCTGGTGAATCTTGAGGATTTAGATCAAAGTGCATGTTTTCCTTTCTCATCTGTCTTTTCAACTGCTGTACTGCCTTGATATGTTTCTTGCTCTTTTCGTGAGCCTCGAACTGTTTCTCACTCCTAAACGTCTTGTTGCACACCACGCATTCGATCTCCTCAACCTCGGACTCTTCTTCCGACATGGAAAACTCGCCCTCGTAGTCTTGGCGTTCTTTCGGCTGCGCCCAGTCTGGCACCACGTACTCGGCCATCTTTTCCTGGTGCGCTGCCCGCGACCGGGCCGCCTGGGCTGCCGCGGAATTACGAAGGACCTGCTGCCGTTCCGCCTCAGACTGTGTGTTGGGAACATAACGGGGATCTCTTTTCTTGACAAACGCAACCAAAGAGAGGACCGCATCGTTGAATTCTCTGATGCCCTCATCGCGAAGCTTCTTGTTCTCCTTTTCCATCAAGCGACGGATCCTCCTGTCTGGTGCGTGCGCAAGATGGTGCACATCCTTCCACTGAAAGGATTTCCTCGTCGAGAAGCTTGACCACACATTATAAAACGACTTGCCCACGGTGTTGTAGTCGTCTTCCGCTTTGCCAAACGGTGGGTAGTGTGTAGGGATGGTTCCGTCCCACTCGCAGGCTGCAGCTTCTTCTGCGGCAAGCTGTTCGAAGAAGACGTTCAATATCCCAAAGAAACCACGCGGGCTGTCATCCATCGGTACGCTGGAATTGAATCGACCCATCAGTGCAAAGACAGCATTCGCCGAGGTGTGATTGCCGGGGTCCTGTCCGCCAGGCGCACCCCCAGCCACTTCGTCATCACCCCTGAGGATAGCATCTCGATGCGAGTCGTACCAAGCTCGTTCCTGGGGGTCCGATAGTATTTCGTATGCTGTTTGTAGCTCGGCAAACTTCCGCGTCGCGTTCTCGGTATCGTGGTAGTTGCGATCGGGATGCAGCTCCAATGCCTTTTTCTTGTAGGCCCTCCGAATTCTACATCCAAAAGGCCTCAAAGTCAGACTACATTCATCTTGTACGGGAGCAGGGAGTCTCTCTCACTCTTCGTCCGGCACCTGACGATCAACCCCTAGAACTTCATAATAGCATGTTTTCTGCTGGGTGACGATGGTGGCCGCCTGACTGGCACCCCGAGGTGTGGATTGGTCAGCTCCCATTCGTATAATAAAGGGTGTTTTGATAGTTGGGTGCTCAGGGTTCTACACGTCCGCTGAAGAAAGTGATAACGAATCAAGAAGCATGTGCATGTTTCCATGCTCCTGGGAAGTAGGGGTCCGAGGGTCCTTCCAGAGACGTTTATGCTTGTCATGCTGCCAACATTTTAGTGGGGCCATGGCGGGGGCGGGGCTACTGTTGGAAATCTTGATGGAGACCATTCTGGTGGGCTGACCCATCATCACCACAAACCTACAGGCCAAATGACGACGAAATCCCGATTGGGAAAAGTGGCATGTGTCCCAATGCCCACCACAAAATAAGAGGTGCATCTAGACTTTTCACGAATACATGGCGAGGTCGGACGAGCGTTGAGGGATTCAGAGTTCAGGGTTCAGAGTTGTTTACGGGTTGAAAAAGGAGAGATGAACACGCTCGATTCCGTCTGATTCCTTCTTTCGCTAGCTTAAACGCTCCGAACGTTTGGCCGCTGCTCAAAGGCGCCATTACAAACCTCTTGCTTGACAGACTGCAACCGCCACCCATTTTGTCACGTTGACCGTGGGGAATTGGTTAGGGGGGAGGCCAAGCAACCACTACCAGGTGTCCTATCCTTGGCTTCCGCGCTTTGGCTGGGTCTGGCCGTCTGTCACCTCGTCTTGAACCACCTTCACCGAGAAGCAACATTACCTATAAATCCCATCCCGCCCCATCTTGACCCGCGACTGCAAATTCGGCACCCTGAGAAGCATATCGAGCGCCTTGTCTCGCCATGCACATGCCATCCTCGCAGTTACATTTTAAGCCAGCCAGGTCAGTGGTAACATTACGATGAAATTCGGCCACGCCTTCAAGGAGGCCTTGGAGGCTGAGACCTATCCAAGACACTGGGTAGACAAGGCGGTTCCCTATCGTCAGCTCAAAAAGATCCTTGGTAAGGTGCGGGAGGAGCTGATAAACAATGGCTACGATCCGGACACGTTACAAAAGCTGGTGGCTGAGCGAAATGCCGAATACCGCCTAGAGTCGGACGACTCCCAGCTCCTGAGACCCAAACTGGTTGTGCGTCCAGCCACTACAAGTGCTCAACCTCTGGATCAGAAAACAGAAGTCGACTCGCTGCCAGAATCACCAGTATCTCTATCTCCCACCTCTTCCGCCAGCACAGAACCTGGACCATCAGCCTTGACACATGACTCTGCGCCCCCGTATAGCCATCGCCAGCAACAAACCAGTGACGGCGAGTGGGTTGACGTCCCGTTGGATGCCGATGCTCGCTTTTTCAGTGTCCTCCAGCAGGATGTCAATGAGTTGGATACTCTCCAGGACAAGGAGCGGGTTGCCATGATCGAAAACATCCACGTGATTGGAAACGAGATCGCACAAGTAGCCAGACCGCGAAAACCAGTCATCGACTTCTCCCGGTCAGATCTGTATCGCTGGCGCGAGATTCTGGACCTCTACCTCTCGGCCGAGGTCTTCTTCTCCACCAACGAGGTTTCCGGCGGTGCTCGCAGCAGCGACAGAGCTCGCAAGCAACTCGTCTGGTTCCAAGAAGAGGTGAGCAAGCGCCAGCTGCCGCAGAAGTTCAAGATCAAGTCCAGCGCCGTCGCCTTCCAACACTTCCTCTCGTTGAATGCCACGCTGCTGCAGAACTTGCAGTTCCAGGAACTGAATCAGACAGCCATAACAAAAATAATCAAAAGTAGGCTCTCGGAATGCTCAGGGTGCCACTCGTCCCATCTTCAAGCCGTCCACTAGACTAACTGCTCCCCCTTTTGCTGTAGAATTCGACAAGAGAACGTCACTGGGGGTGAAAAAGACTTTTCCAAAAGTCATGAACTCGGCACACTTCATCTCCGAGACCATATCCAAGGACATCTGCGCCCAGCTGTCTCGAGACGTCATCAGCCTTGTCCCACAAGTCGTGGATTACACGTGCATTGTCTGTAAGTGACGCATATGTTGTGCAGCCTAGCGGGTGGGCTGTGTTTCGGTGCTGAGGCCAGGAGAGAACCAATGTAATGTCTTCGATACTGACCTCCCTCTCTCTATCTCACACAGGCCTCTCCATATGTTGGCTACCCATCCGACTGGACTGCGACCATCTGTTTTGCATCCGGTGCATGATCAAGATGCAAAACAGGCAAAAGCGCTTCTGCCCGCTATGTCGAGCCGATGTGATTCAACGGGCCAACGAATGTATGTTGTCTCTTTCAATCCGGCTGTTTCATGAATCCTGGTCGCTAACCTTCCACACAGCACATATCGATATGGAGCTCGTTCGATACTTGGAAAGGTGGTTTCCAAAGGAGACCAAGGAGAAGCAGAGGAACAACGAGGACGAGCGGCGAAAGGAGCTCCTGGGCGATTTGTACGTGGAAGGTGCACAGCCGCCGTGTATCGTGATGTGATCCCCTGTACAAGGGAAGCAAAAAAGGAAGGGATAATTTACCTAATGGAAGTTGTACATAAAGTCAGACACAGTGATACCTCAGCAGGAGTTTTGAGCGAATTGGGTATGGTAGCATTACGGGGCTTTGGTTGATGTTGCTTTCAAATTCTATGCGTTCTACACGGAACTGCCTATTGCGAGCCGTGCTCTGCTACATGCAATGCAGCTTGAAACACATTTACAATATCAGCAGTGTCCTCCAACCCGACGCTGATGCGGATCAGATCAGGGTCAACACCAAATTGCGACGCCCATTCCAACTCTTGATAGTGAGCCAAAAGCACATAGGGGGATGTCAACGTGAAGTTGGTTCCCAGGCTTGGCCCCTTGGCTGTGTCAACAGCATCGTAAAATGCAACAGCCTGCTCCTTGCGGTGGAACACGACCGAGATCAACCCGCCGTACCCTCCACCAGGAACCTTGCAGGCTTCGTAATTGGCGCTGGACTCGTTATCACGCGGGTAAAAGACCGCCTTGATGAGCTTGTTCTCACGAAACACATCACAGATGGCCTCAGCGTTGGCGTTGATCCGTTCAATCCGAGACGCAAAATCCCGGCTATTTCGCTCCATGAACATGACATCCTCGGGCCAGTATGTGTCCTCGTACCCCGTGCGGGCAAAGTCTTTTAACGCAGAGTAGTATCGACTGTTTGGGTTAAAGATGGCACTGCCTCCCATGACGTTGCAGTCACCCGAGAAGATCTTGGTCAAGCTAGAGACGACGATATCGGCGAAGGGGAGAACGTTGATGTTGGCAAAGGTCCCGATTGTTTCGTCCACCACGACGGCAAAGTCGTATTTGTCGGCCATCTCGCGGATGCGGGCAAGATTGGGGCAAGTGAGGAGCGGATTGCCCGGGAATTCACAAAAGAGCCCCAGGAAGCGCTCGCCTGCTTTCAGCCGAGCTTCGAGGTCGTCAAGGTCGGCCTCGGACGCATTGCCGTAGAAGACGCATCCAGGGCCAAACTTCTCAAGAATCTTGAGGGTGTCAACATAAGGGAACCCGAAGTTGACCGACTTGAGACCTCCACGCGCTCCAAGAAGGGCACGGTGAGCGTTAAAGATGGCGTTCATGCCGGCTGGGAAAAGATAGATGTCGTCCTCGCGGAGGTTGACAACACCACGGGTATTGGATTCCATCTCCTTTTCGGGCACCGGGCTAGATGTTAGTTCACGATCGCTTCTGAGCGCCCCGGCAATTCGCCGTTTGATGGCAGATTTGGCGGGCTCAACAAAAGAAACATCCAGGTTCCGACCGAAGCGCTCCTCCAAGAATCGCGACGTCTCCTCTCTGTCAGGGACGGTTGTTGACGTTTGGGATGTGATTGATGGCTTTCCTGCGTCGAGAGAGCCCCCTCGTTGGTAACGCCTTGGTCCTCTGCATGGCTTTGGGCTCATGGGCGCGGCCGTGTTGGGGGATTCATCCACACGCAACAGACCATCCTTGAAGAGACTGTGACAGAACTCTGCCCTGCGGCTAGAGACACCATCGCCCGTGTGCTGCCAATACTGCTTCAGAAAACCGAAACCCTCGGGAGAGCAGATGACGGCCGAGATAGAGGGAGATAGCCCACGAAGAGCCTTGGACTGCGGGTTTACCGGGTCAAGAACCAGATGCAGAACTTCAAGAGATGACACGATGGCAGGAGGAGCGCGTAATTTGACAAAGCTCACACACCGGGCAGCAACCTGACGAGTTGGGAACAGAAAAGCAACCAGCCCTTTTTTCCCAATTTTCTCCAGAATGTCTTTGGCAAAAGCTTGGATGCTCCTGTGGATGAAGAAGCTGGAGAATAGATTGCCGTTTTAGTATCATGGCACATGATCAAGACCTTTGAAAATGAACGGTGCGAGCAGAAAAGATGAAGCAAGTGACATACCGAGGATAACCAGTGGTCATACTGCCAACAACCCAGTCCTCTCCTTCTTCATAACCAACATTTGCTCTCCACGTTGGTAGTGACACACTCACCGCCTAAGCAATCATCAAGATGTTGTGGTTAGCCACCGAGACCGAACATGTTTAAACATTAAGAGTGACCATAAAGTTGCTTACATGCTCCGTGTGCGGCGGGATAGACTCGCCGAGGTTGAAGGCGGGCATTGTATCTCAAGAAGCGTAGAGTCACAGTTGTGACTCGGTTGTTGCGCTCCTAACTTTGCAATCTCTCTGTCCTCGGCTTCGACAGCACGCAGAGCGTGATAAGATGGCGTCTGTTATGAGGTGATGTACGCCGAAATCAGCGAGAGATTCCCCAAGTTTCTAGACAGGAGAGGAAATGGTCGAGCTCGATTGGTGGTACGGATACTGTCAAGGGGGATGGTACACTAAAACGGTCCAAGGTAGAGATGTGTGGTGGGTGCAGAGTGGATGGGTGTACCCACCTTTCCGACGTCCAAAATTGACCAATTATGAACTTTATTTTATACTAATGGAATGTTCCATGTCCCTGTATCCGGTCCATCGTCTTAACTATGCCGCCACAAACTGTGTGGGATGGCGTGGGTTGGACTATCAAAGCGAACAGTTGCACATTATATTCCGAGTATCGGAGGCAAAAACGGAGTCATTTTTTCTACCGGCTTCCTGATTTCTTGGATGTGTACATGCCTTACGGGTAACCAGCTTGTATCCCTCTTCCCTCCCGCCACTACCAGCGAAACACATGGCATTCAACACCAAACAAGAGCAGATAGAAGCACTGTCTGGTGCCGCTATGTCAGTGGGCAGTGACCAAGTGTGCTTGCCATGCCAAATGGTGTCAATGAAGCTTTGTGGACAGCGACCCCCACTTCTCCGGAACGTGCCCCACTCTTGCCACCTACACCTCAATCCTCCCAGTCATCGAAGGACACAAGGATTGGCAGAGGACTAGAAGTGAGAGAGAGTCTCAATAGAAGACACTTTAGCAGGCTGCAAGTGGTATACCGGTGGCAACCAGCCGTTTGATTCTGCCCGTGCTATGAAAACAAAATGTTTAGCCTATACATATGTCTGCATACTTCGGATGACAGGGGTCCCAGTCTTGCGGCACTCCGGGCCCGGATGGGTCCCGTAGACGGTTGGTAGTTACGGGTACGAGCTCCCGACGCCGCCGAAGCCGGTGGTGATTGGCAGCGGTCCACCGTTGTAGCAGTCCAGTGCCATATTCACACCAAGTCGGACCACCGCGACCACTTTGTAAGCATGGCCAGTACATCCAATTTAGATCCAGGCCCCATCCTGCCCGGTTCATTAACTCTAGCTTACATATGTCCACCATCCGTTTCTTTGCTCCCACCCTGAAAATGTCATGACCCAATGCACCTGTTCCCCCAACCAGTAGTCTTTGCGTGTATCCATCTCTGCCATGATTTAGCTGCTCCCAGCACGTGATGCCCCCCTGAAAAAGCCAAACAAAAAATATAAAAAGAGAGCAGTAAAAGAAAGTGAAATCATCATACAGATCGCTCTGTGCCAAAACTAGCATGCTCTCACCCGTTCGGAAGAGTAGGTAGCCAATATGCGTCGCCTATATGCTCTAAATCAGATATCGTCATTAACGACTCCTCCGGCTTCCAACACAGCTAATGCTATCGCTGGGCGCAATGCTGTCAGCATCATCATCGTCGTCGTCCTCCCCATAGCGAGCACGACTGCTTCCTCCACTGCTCCGGGGAAGTGGCGCATGGCGGGCTGAATAGTATGCACCAGCTCGATTATCGCTGGGGTAGGTGGCCTCGCGAGCTGAGAGATACGGTGGTGCCCTCCCACTTGCGAGGAGCGGGTCGCGCGCCGACGTATACGGAGAAGCCCGGCTTTCTGAGAATGGGATGTGACGGGCCGAGCCATAAATCTCCTCCCGGCTGTATCCTCGAGGACTGTCGCTAACCTTGTATGTTGTTGTGGTTACACGACTGCCCGACCTTGAGTGCGAGACAGGATGTGATGACGGCAGATAAGCATCCGCTGGCGATGCGCGGAGCGTATTACTGGACCTTTGGCTGCGCGAAGACACGTAGCTATCCCGTTCTGGGCCATCATACGTATACCCACGTTGGACAATGGGCGGATGTTTGGAGGACTTGGAGCTCACATAACCGCGGTACTCGGGCTCCCCGAGAAGATATGGCTCGCGGCTGTTGGCTGCTTCACTGCGTGGGCGTACAGAAGCCCGCGAACGAGGTATTGAGTGACGGCCCCGCGCATCGTCATAGGCACCATCCACATCTCTGCTCCTCGGCGAGGTGACTTGGGTATATCGAGCAACGTAGTCTGGCCCTTGCCTCCAATAATCGAGACCGGAACCATACTCGTCAGAATACCGCCCCTTATCCGCGGGCCGCTCCGTGTCCAAATACCGGCCTTTGCGATCCAAATAGCTGTCATACTTGTCCGGGAAGGTGGAGCGGCGGCTGAAGGGGGGGGCATCATAGTCGTCGTGCGCCGAAGCACGGGTGCGGTCGCCCCTGACCATGTTGTAGGTGAGAGCAGCTCCGGCAGCAACGCCAGCAACCCCGAGCAAAGTTCCGACAACAGCGCCGGCACTTAGTCCGGTCGAGTTCTCCCTGGCCGAGGCAGCCGGTTCGTAGTTGGAAGTGCCCGTCGTGACACTGCGCTTCAATCCTGCCGCGGGGGGAGGAGGCCTTCTCACGTCGTGGTCGTGGCCGTGGTGGTCGTCCTCGTCGTCGTAGTCTCTGACTTCTACTTCTTCTTCTTCGTAGTCGTGGTAGCTCAGCGAGCGTCGTGGATCAGCCCGGGGTGGGCCGCTGTACGCAGAACTGGCACCAACAGGGGCGGGTCGTAACGAGCCTGCCACGTCGAAATTCCAGGTCAATATACGGCCTGCTTCTTCGTCGGTTGACCGTGTGCGCCGGACAGTCGAGCCGCTGTAGTGTGGAGGGTAGTCGAGAGGGGGCTGGTACACAATCTCCATGATGTTGTAGTCCAAGTCACTTATAATCACGCGGGTCCCGCCACTGTGCGTTGTCGCCCGGTGGGCAGACGCGCCACTGGCCGCCGGGTAGGCCTCGGCAGGGTGGCGCAAGTATGATGTGTCCCGAAGATCGGGATTAGCCCGAAATGCAAACTCAAAGGCTTCGTCGGCCGCGCCCGGCGAGGGAGCGCTGACCGCTATGCGTGAGCGCCTCAGGGGCCGGTCTCTGCTTGCGACCACCTGGCGGAGCTGGAAAACTGGATCCCGTTCTGAATTGCCAAATGTAACCGACGGGAAGTGCCCGCGCTCTGTGCTGATGTGTCGGAGGCCCAGTGGTTCAACAATGGCGGAATAGAAAGACAACGATGAGGAGAGGTCCTCCACCTCGAGGAAAGGGAGTTGGGGCATTTTACACGGGGGAGAAGGGATGAGGGGATCCAGGGCGGTTGTGCCTCAGCGGAAAGGCAGCAGCCTTCGGCAAGAGCACAATGACAAGGAGCCTGTGTGATGAGTGTGGTGGTGCAACGCGACGGCGGCAGCAATAGGCCGGCCAACGGTCAAACTGCGTGCCCAAAACAGCCTTGGGGGTGTGATGCTGTGGTGTTCAGGGCGCTGTGGCGTGACGAGGCAAGATGGCAGGGATTGTTCTGTGAGCTGGTATCCAAGCAAGCGCTGCCACGGGGATGACCATCACCAAAAGAGGCCCAAGTTTCCAGCCCAGCTGCCCGTTTGACTCTTCTCGGGAATGGTGTAGAACTTGGGCTCTTGGAGCGGAGGGGGAGAACAACTGTGAAGATGATATTCGCGCTCTGCAAAACGTTGCTCAGCTCGCTTGGTTTGAGTGGAACGCTGGACAATTTGGCAACAACGGCAATGTGTGCGTCGCCAGTCGGATCCATGCGACGCAGCACAGCTCAAGACTACTTGGAGAAAAGGGCCACAGGGCATGGAAATGATGGGGTACAAAAGGGCTGGCAAAACGGTGCCCAACCTCGAACGGGCAGCGATAGGGAGACATGCCCCGCAGTTGTGGTGCTCCTGACGCAAGTGGTTGACAGGGTCTCCAGATCTGAAAGATGGTGAGGGCCATCTTGAGACAAGGTGAAGTTCGTCCCCACTAAGAACTGCAGAACCGGGCAATTCGTAGCAACCCGGTTGGCTTGAGGCTTCGAAAGATTCTATCCTGCGAGTGGACGCTGAGCCACACCATCTTGTTGCAACAAGTATGCCATCCCTCGAGGGTGGGAGAAGGCTCAATGGAAAAGTGACAGGGCTCAGTCGGCAGGCTGTGGCAGTCTATTTTTCAAGACTGGGCCATCCTATAGGTTGCTAAGAGGATGCCACTCTGAGATACGTCCGCGGTGCTTACTTGAGCAAACCGTCAGGCTGTGTTCTGCTCTCCAGAGCTGATGATCTGCATTCATACCCCGAGCCAGATGGCGGCCTCTTGTGGCGACGGAACTGGCAAACTGACAGAATTGTTCGATCGGCTGGTCATGTTTTGTGGTCATGATAATCTTGAACCCTGACTGGTTATGAGGCCCTGCGAGAAGGCGGGGAAAGAAAACAGAGAGACGTTGTGGTGCTGACGATGAGCCAATCATAGAGACCGCAACACTCGGAGCCAAGAACAGGTACCTGGATCTGAGTGGTCTGGGGAGCCAAGACGGAGTGACTGCAATGCGGCCCCGCGAGAGGCCGCCATTTGGTGCGGGGCCGATGAAGCGTGATTGCTGTTCGGAACTGTGCTGAGCGCCTATGAGGGAGCGGCCAGTATGGGAATGCAGTACCGATGCCGGGCGTCATGCGGCATTGCATTGATATGGCTCAGTGAAGGTGGCTGTTCCTGTACGAGGAGGTAGATAGGTAGGTGCCTGGCTGCCTTTCAGTTGTCCCAGAGCACACTGAAATATAGTCGAGATTAGCGGGCGGCCAACCAACCTTGAAGCAAATCAACATATCAAACTAATCACGCATGAATTTGAACACAAGGTTTCGAAGACAACCGGTCAGGCAACTCCCACGTCGCATTATGCTACCACAAAATCTTGACTATTCCACCCGGACGCAAACACCTCTCATACCACACCATCAACATTGTGTCCTGCTTCGTTCTGTCTGACTACTGCCACCACCAAGGCCCTCCTGCTGTTCGGTAATTCCGTTTCTCGAAGCCTAGAATAGGGTATAGCTGTCACCGATCGAAGTGCCGCTTACCACGGCGCCGAGGTGGGGTTAGTATGAATGAGGGGGTATGAATGTGTAAAAATAGGTTGCTTGAGCAAATAAAAGAGTAAAGGAAAAAGGTAAGAAAGGCAGGCTATGAAATAGGGGATATGTAAGCCAAGTTGAAGTGGCACCACGCGACGACGAAAGCGTCTTGGATCCGTTGTTGAATGCCCCATGTTTTGGTTGCAAAAACACCGACAGCTCAAGCACAGACGACCCAAGTTCCGGTTGACAGTGATCGTTCACCGCGATGTTGTATCACGGAATAGATCATTGCGACCGCAGCTCCCCACCTTGTGAGACGGAGAGACCGACAGATCTTTTCATCCTGGACCCCAATTTCATGCCCGCGTTGTTGTCGGCAGGACTGATTATAGAATGTCCCAGCAGTCCTCGGCGGCGTGGCAGAACTTGCTGCAGGCAACACTGGCTGAAAGGCTGTAGTTGCTGATCGAAATCTTCTCGTCCACATATGCGTCGGCAAAGTTGTCGGCGCCCTTGGCCATGGCGCCAACAAACACGCAGATGCTCTCGTCATCGCCGAGGGTGTCGACATAGTCGCGCACACGAACCAGAGGGGCCTCGAAACTGAGCGTGACCTTCCGGCAGTTGGGCGGAAGATGATCGGTGATGGGGTTCTGAATCACCTTGAGAAGCTTCTCCTGCGAGTTGGCGCCCTTGATGGAAAGGCGGTGCAGCAGCTGCACCATCAGACCAGCGAAGCGTTTGAAGGTGCGCGGGATGCGAACAGATGGGGACACCTCGATCAGAACACCCTTGGCTGTTTGAATATAGATCTGGAGTTTCCCTGCCTTGTTCACCGGCGAGTCGAGAAGGGTCAATAGGCACTGCGAAACACACGGCATCTGTCAGCAAAAGGAATAATCTGCAAATGTGAGCGTGGCATGTTCAAACCTGATGAGTGATATCTGGACGGGCATCACTGATGTCCCTGTTCATCTTGCGCATGACGCCAATGTGTTCGTCGCTGTTGAGCAAGGAGTACTTATCCTCCCTTTGCATGCCCATACGACCAGCGCCGCCGTGCGAGGCCTTGTAGGTTTCGAGGCTGGCATTAGAGAGGACGACGATAAGGCGCTTGGTGTTCTTGTCGGTTGGGGGGATAGGCACATGCTGCTCAGCAACCAGCTGCGGCAGGGCTGGAGGAGGCAACGACTGGGTACCTGTCATGTTGGATTGCCTGGTCAGAACACCGTAATTTGTTGAAAAAAAGGACTTCTGCACAGGAAGGCTTGTGGCTGCCGATCTGGTGTTGGCAATAGTCTCCAAACAAATTGTTTGATGGCTCTCAAGTTCAGTTGTGAAATAGAGAAAAAAATGGGATGCCCGCTGTTCGAGGGGAGACCCGGCAGTAGCTGGGCTCAACAAATCGAAACACCTGACTGGAAGTGGGGTCGTGCCAGAACCGGCCATCACGGCCATCTACCTATCTTTGCGTGCTTGCCAAACGTCGCTCCAAAGTCGCAGAGACCGCAGAGACAAAAAAAGAAATCACCAATAAAGGACGCCATCCACTGGCAGAACAGAGATAGCCATCAAAGGTGTGGCAATGGGAGACTTACGGGGCCGCTTGCCAGCACGGTACTCGGGGGAGGAAGACATGTCTGTGGTGTATAGGCCGAACAGTGATGGGTTGATCTTAAGAGATGGAGAGGAGAACGGCGAGCGTGGCAATGGAGGTAAGTAAATATCAACGAAGCACTGGCGGACGAGGAAAAGTTTGAATTGGCGGTGAAAGTCGGAGACAGAAGGGGCACGGTGCAAGGTGAGCGAAAGGTTATGGGGGCTTTTAATGCAAAAAAGAAAAGGCGCCGAACCGCAGATTCGGGTAATTTTCGACCTCTCTAGGTGGCATCTACCCGGAGTTTGGTGGGTACGGAACCTAGAGCAGTCGGGGTCCGGAGAGAGCATGGGCATCAGAGATAAGACCCCAGCCGGGACAACGGAGGAGCAAAGAGCTCGATGATGACCCGAACCACAATGCTCGGCACAGATCCCGCGTCTTGGAGCCGTTCAAACAATGGCTTTTTGCAACGTCGTCTTAGCATTGTCTCCCCCTACACAGCACATGCAATCATTCAGGATGGTCGACCAGACCGCGGCGAAATCCTTTGACAGAGTTTTTTCTTGAAGTTTTGGCGTTGCAACTCAACCCGCCCCAGGCTAAGCCTTTCCAGGAACGCCGAGGACAGAAGGGGTGGATGACGGGTCGGTCAAAGACGGAGCTGACGGAGATGTTCTCCACTTCTTTCTGTATTACGTGGTTTACCGGATGGGCCAGCATTCTTACATACAGTAGAGATGCCATGATCAACGACGCCAGCTGGGGTGATTGAAGCTTGTTCTTGTACCCTCCCCACTCCCCAAAGACCCTGGCTTGGCAGAATAGGTAGACGGACGGTTGCCATTTGGATCGATGGTGGCAGCCAAGTATTGCTGTCACTCAACTATTCATCCGCCGTATCCGACTCGGGTCCTGGACGGCCAAGCTGACATGCATGGCGTTGCTGCTGGCCTCTTGGTGCGAATGTTGGACAACAAGAGTGCGAGACCCGCCAGGCCCTCTTCTGGTCCTGGACCCGACTCATGTATAATAGTAGGTAAGAATTCGTCTGTTCGCGAGCGCAGAAGGCAGAAAGTGAACTAGTTATTGAAGAAAGGCTGCGTACTCTCTCATACCTACTTCAAGATAAGGAAGGTAGTGTCTATATGCTGTCTGTCGAATAAAGATGTGGTTCAATTGCTGAAGCGGCCTGGCCCGTTACACCGTTGCTCCCTCTGACAGGGCCCTTGTTTCACACCACGATGACCCCATTCCCCCGCGCCCCACCTCTCCAACCTCAACATCTTCAACTTGGCACGTGCGCGGGCTTGTTTCCACATCCATCTCATCCCGACCGACACGCCGGAAAAGCGGACGAACACTTATGCTTGACTTTTGGATCTTAGGGCCAACTGTCGCTCGGTTGAGTCCAGATCACGAGCTCGGCGACAGTTCTATTTGCTACCTAACAACAGCCCGAGGTGCGTCTCAGCTAGAGAACTTGTGCAGAAATGACATTTGTGAAGCCAACATAGGTAGACACATCAGTTGTCATGGCCGCTGTCGCCGCCGCCGCCGCGATCCGGTGTGGTTTTTCAAGGCGTCGCCGTAAATCAACGTGGACTAGTCTAGGCCCCCTCCTTTTTCTTCTAGCTAGGTCACACGAACGTTGGCCTTTCGGATTTCACCCTGTGCTCTGCCATCGTCATCTGTCCACCCTGGTTGCGGCCTTTGTCATGGTCGTCGCGTCTTCGTGGCCGATGTGGCCGACACAGCGCTGAATCTTCCCTAGACTTGCGATCTTCGAGTTGAGACTATACCCAAACTCGAACGCTAATACGCCCGTGTCTTGTGTCGCTACAGCGTCCTCGCACCTCGATATCGTCTGATTTACTGGGCTTCTTTGGCCTGGTCTCCCACCACCACCACCGCATTTCTCTCCTCCTCCCCAAGCCATCTCTCACACCAAGGCCGAACGAATGTAGACAGATTCTCCGAACCTTACCCTTTTTGACTATCAAACCAGCCCTTTGCCACTTCTTTCTTCTGGCACCCTGTTTCAAGAGCACTCTGCGGCCAGTTGACCTCGCCCTCCGCTCTGTCCTGGGCCATATTCAGGCTCGCCGTCTCTTCTCCTCTCTTCGGCCACGACGATGGATCCAAGAGGTCTCACCTGTCTTTCGGGCACACATGTTGAGCTCGGAGGCCTGATATAACATATCCCCTCAAGCCACCTCCGTCGCTAGGTTCTTATTTTGTGATTTTTTTGTCTTGTGTGTAGTTACCAAGTCTCGATCCTTCTTTGTTCATTTTCTTCACACTTTTCTTTGATCCACTTGCCGGCCAGGTCTGGACAGATCACGTTGAGCGTGGATCTAATCCTACTTTCGTTCTCTTCATACATTCGTTTTTAGGCAGCTGGTTTGTATCGTTCTTTTACCTTGCCAGTCTGGCACCATGGCTTTCAAGAGGTTTTTCTGGGTCTCCTCGCTCATTTCGCTGGCCCTTGCTCAAGCGCAGAATAACAATCAAGGAGGTGCCACATTAGACCCAGAGGTCATTCAACAAGGCTCTTTTGTCGATGGCAAGAGCTCTTTGGGTGCCGAGGATGTTCAGGCAGCCTCAGCAACCTCCCAAAACAACTTCATCAACTTTTGCAAGGGGCAAACACTTACCAACGGTTTCCAAATCACGACCGGTTCTTGTAACGGCATTGGTATGTCAACGACACAGACAGATATCTTCATGAAGCGCTACTGACAAAGGCCTGAATTAGTGATGGGTCAAATTCCTGCTAAAGACCGAATGATCTCCACCGTCATTACAAACCCAGCGAACGGTGCCACCATTCCGTCTAATCAAGACTTTGAGATTGTTGTTCAAGTTACCAACCTCAATGCCGGAGCCTTTACGAACGCTGCTGTCACCTACTATTCCGCACCCCAGCAGTTGGATAACGGCAATATAGTGGGACATACTCATGTAACCGTACAAGACACGGGTGCCGATCTGAACCCTCAACAACCAATGGATCCGCAACAGTTTGCCTTTTTCAAAGGTATCAACGACGCCGGTAACGGCCAGGGCAGACTTAGCGCTGCGGTGACTGGTGGCCTTCCGGCCGGAAACTACCGTGTCTGCACTCTGACAGCCGCAGCCAACCACCAACCAGTCATCATGCCTGTCGCCCAGCGCGGATCACAAGATGACTGTGTCAGATTCACCGTTACTGGTGACGGGAACACTCCGAACGAAGCCGCCAACAATGGCGCAAAGGGTCAGGCAGCAGCAGCTCTGGTTGCTGATGCTATTGCCCTCGGCCCCGGCGCCCCTAATCCGGGTGGCAATAATGCAGGAGGGAATGGTCAAGGAAACGGGCAAGGCAACGGGCAAGGCAACGGGCAAGGCAACGGGCAGGGCAACGGGCAGGGCAACGGGCAGGGCAACGGGCAGGGAAACGGGCAGGGTAACGGGCAGGGTAATGGGCAGGGTAACGGGCAAGGAAACGGGCAAGGCAACGGGCAGGGTAACGGGCAGGGCAACGGGCAGGGTAACGGGCAGGGTAATGGGCAGGGTAACGGGCAAGGAAACGGGCAAGGCAACGGGCAAGGTAACGGGCAAGGCAACGGGCAGGGTAACGGGCAGGGTAACGGGCAAGGGAATGGGCAAGGAAATGGGCAAGGAAATGGGCAAGGGAATGGGCAAGGAAATGGGCAAGGAAATGGGCAAGGAAATGCCGGAAATCCAGCCGGTGGCGATGCTGCTGCCGGGAATCCAGCCGGTGGTGATGCTGCTGGTGGTAATGGTGGCGGCGGGAACGCGGCTGGCAACAACAATGCAAATGCTGGCAACAACAAGCAAGCAGATGGCCAGAATAGGGAGGGCAAGGGAAAAGGGAAGGCCAACGGCAATGATAACGCCCAACAAGAGCAAACAGGACAGGAAGGCCCAGCACTTGATCCTGCAGCGGCACCTACCCCTCCTGCGGCAGCTCGTCTTGCCCGTCTTGCTCGCCGTCGGAGATTCATCGCATAAACGCCACGCTCAAGTATGGCTACCAGGTAGGTAGCTATATCGTATATACACCCTCACTCCCTGGTGGAATGGCAACGACGCCTGTTCATCCCAAATCCGCATGTGCTTGCAGATAGCTGTTGATATGACGGAGAGAAGAAGTTGGTGTGGAATAGGGGGAGGTAATAACGATTCAATTTTATAATATAGAGGGTTAGGGTTCAGATAAGTAGCTATAGTCTAGTCTAGGTAATGGACTGTAATGTATTTTGGATTCGTTGCTTGATGATTAAGCTCGGAGGCATGACGCAAGATGCGTCTTCAAACGTAGAGCAGTGAACAGGGGCTTGGCAAGCCACCTGCAGTCTTACCAGACTCATTGGCCTCCCGTGCCTCCCACTGGTGGTTGGAGGAGGGGTTCAGGGCGCCATACGTCATCACACAAAGGCTCGCGGGGACCATGTTATGTTCTCGGCATGGAACCAGTTCGAGGCAGGCTGCTTGCTGATTCTGGAGCTCACTTCACTTCCAGTCTTCTCCAGCAGCACTGGAGTCGATTGTGCATTTGATATCATCAGACTGGCAGCAGGGTCCTTCTCTCTCTGCACAACCATCTGTACAGGACAAGACCTCCATGAGTCGACCGGGGTGGCCAGTTCATTTTTGGCCGACATCCCGATCAGCAGACAACGGAACCCCAGTCAATCAAAAAGGCCTGTCCAAGCCCAGCTCCTTTCCCGAAAGGGGCCCTCCGCCAAGCACTCTCGAGACGACGACGTCGTCGGTCGACATCACCGCCTAGACCCCCAAATCGCCATCCCCATCCATCCAGTATAGGGATATCCGTACATCGCACCCGTCATCTCTTTGCGCTCGACCACTACTTTTCTAATCTATTGCGCCCGCCGCCAAAAACACAGCATACAAGATAATACCTATCTCCTTCTCTGCGTGAGACACCGTCCAGACCTGTGAAAGCATTCTGTGTCGCATGTACGCCCCATCGTCTCATTCTTGCTCTTCTTCCGCGCGCAGCGCACCCTGGCACCAGGAGGCAGCCGCTTCCCATCTGTACCAAGTATCGGAGCTAATAATTGGTGAACCAGCCCTCAGCGAGTCAACACCTGTGCGGCCAAACTCTAAAGCGCCTATATGTCTTCCCGTTGCACTTCGCATTAGCACCGACCATCATGTCAACCAGCCGGTCTCCAGCTGGCGTCGTTCCCCCCCCTCCCCTCAGTCAGGACCGTGGATACGGCCCTTCAAACCATTTTCCTCAGCAGCAGCACGGCATGGAACAGGGCTATCCCACGGCTGCAGCAGATGCCGAGACCCTCTCCAATACCATTGCAAACTCCCACGTCGAACACGACAACCACCTTGACGGTCCCATAGCCCCGCGTCCGACCAAGTTTACCGAAGAGTGGGATGTTAGCCAGCGAGGAAGCTCCATTATTGACGGCCAGAGATATAGCAAGACCAGTAATCACATCAACAACAGTGCGATGCAGCGGTCCAGTTCCTACGCCGGCTCCGTCGCCGGCATCACCAACGATGGAGCGACATCTCTGTCTCGTGGCAACACCCTGAAGAAGAAGGCATCCATACGGAGGAGCGGCAGTCTGAAGCGAAGTAACAGCCGGCGGAGCATGAAGGCAGGCAGCGTGAGGAGTCTTGCCCTTCAGCCAACGACAGACCAGGATGAACTTCACAGCGCCTTCTACTGCCCAGTGCCCACATCGGGTAGTCCGACTGAGGTTCTTGCGAACCGCTTTCAAGGTTAGTGCTTGTCTCGACCAGATCACCCATCCTTGCGATCTTGTGGCTAACCTCATGCTTGAAGCCTGGCGCAAGATTCTCAAGGACTTGATCACATACTTTCGCGAAATCCAAGCACACTATGAACACCGAGCCAAGTCGCTAATCAAACTGGGCAATGTGCTGAACAATATCACGACGCCTCCGGGCTTCATCGCGTCCGGTGGTCTCGATGACGCATTGCAGATTTTGCGAGGGCACAACAAACAAGCCATTATGGAGGCTAACAAGGCGAGAGAGATTGAGGAGGATGTCATCTTGGCACTGACAGGTCTGCGTAGCGACTTGCATCAGAAGATCAAAGAGATCAAGAACCTATCAGGCGACTTCAAGAACTCGGTGGATAAAGAGATGGAGGCGACTCGCAAGGCTGTAAATAACCTACAGGACGTCTTGGGCCAAACCGAGCTCGACACGGCCTTGACAACTGGAAAGCAAGATCCTTATTTATTACGACTTAACGTTGACCGGCAGTTGGAGAAACAGATAGATGAGGAAAACTACCTGCATCAGGTAAGCCCCCCCTTGCAAGGCGGTGCGCAGAGTGATACTCATTGTTCCTATTCAAGGCATACCTAAACCTAGAGAACTCGGGGAAAGAACTCGAGTCGATTGTCGTCGGCGAGATCCAAAAGTCATACAACGCCTATGCCAGCATACTCAAGCGGGAAGCAGACTCTGCCTATGGAACCATCGAAGAGCTTCGGCTTGGCCCCATCACCCTGGCCAAGGACGCAGAATGGCTATCTTTTGTTCACAGAGATGAACGCTTTGTTGACCCCGACCTTCCCATGCGGTCAGCTGAGTTCATACATTACCCAGGACGGGATCACTATGCTTGCCAAGAGATCCGAGCGGGCTTGTTGGAACGGAAGAGCAAGTACTTGAAGAGCTACACAGCCGGATGGTATGTTCTTCTCTTGCCGAGACCACGTGTACAAGGTTTGTTTGTACTGACACATGCAGGTACGTTCTTTCACCCACGCATCTGCACGAGTTCAAATCTGCGGACAAGACACAAGCACCCGTCATGTCCCTCTACCTGCCGGAACAGAAGTTGGGATCGCACTCCACAGAAGGCGGATCCTCGAATAAGTTCGTTCTCAAGGGCCGCCAGACAGGATCGATGCATCGTGGCCACACATGGGTATTCCGCGCGGAGAGCCATGATACGATGATGGCCTGGTACGAGGACATCAAAACTTTGACCGAGAGGACTCCGGAAGAGCGAAGCAATCTCGTGCGTGGCAACAGTCGAAGCATTAGCAGATCATCTCAACGGTCGTCTCTTAGCAGCGACGGGGTCGACGATGACGAAGACCCCCCCTTCATGGCAACTGCCGCATCCGTCAATCAGCAGCCGAGACCAGACTCCCTGCCTCGACGTCCTTCAGGTGGGCGATTCCCATCTGACCTCCAAGTAAACGCACAACGAGGCTTACAGGTCCCCCTCTCGCCGCTTAGCATAAGCTCCGAACCAAACAGATACGACGAGAACGATCGCGATGTCATTGTTGCAGCCAATACCATCCCCAGAAGTGAGCTAGGACCGCAATATCATATCCATCAGCATTTCGATACGTCATCGACAACTCGACGGAACGAGGACCTGCGCTCGCCACCCATCCCCCAGACCAGGACAACAACAGGCGCCTACGAAGAACCAAACGGACGTGTCGTTGGGTCTGCAAATAACCAAGTCTACACCAATGGAGGATCGGATTCTTATCAGAAAGATGGCATGGTGTGGGCAGAACCAGTTCCTATCTCGCCTTCCACGCTCAGAGATCAGGCTCAAACATTGTCCTCACGAGCCGATGCAGATGATCGACTCTATGCCACACAGAACATCTCGGTGACAGACGGCCAAGATGGCTACAAGTCGGAGCCTCGAGGGAACTGGTATGGGCAGGCCAATGGAGGTATAGCCCAAAACGACCCGCAAGTACGACCAGGCGCCGAGCGAACAGACAGTGCCCCGACCATCTCACATCTACATATACCTGGGGAGTATCCCAAGAGTTCGACCAGCGGTTTTTGATACCCTTGAAAGAATGTAAAAACTGGCTCGGAGGGTTTTCTTTTTGTGTTAATTGTTCTTTAATTGTCCTCTGGCGCGAACCGTCGAAGTTCAAGGCCCCTTTTATTCACTGTCAGTGGTGTCCAGTACCAGCCTTTCCCTGCTAGTTGAAGATCCAACAGTCTCGCAGATGGCAGAATGTTATTGTTTATCCCCATTACCGCTCTCGGTATTAAATAACGAAGATATCTTTGTGATTGAAGACCGGATCTTGGACACTGCCACCGCTATTTGCCTCACCTTCTCATGTGATCCAGTCTCATTGCGAGGCTGCACCCTGACAGAGATGTATGCGCTGGTGTTCGTGTCGCTGATTTGAGTTTGCAACCAACCTCCCAACCTCGCACCGCCTTCATCAAGAGCCCTGAGCGCACTAGTCCCTCAGGCTTTTGTATATCTCGGGGAGGTTGGAGAGAAAAGAGACAGGATTTCATGCATCTCTGGGACACGCCCGATCCTCTTGTGATGGCGTGCGCTCGAACAGCCTCTGCGCTGCGCTATGTACATCGAGCTCTTCAAGTTCCGATCGTAGCCACGAATCCCGCGTTCTATTTAAACTAAGCCAGCCCATGGACCCCCAACCAACATACTGCCATCTTCCAGGCATGACCATCTGCTTTTAAGAAGGCCAGTGTGCCTCCAACTTCCCTCGTTGCGCTTCTCACACTCTCCTGTCAATATTGGTCTATCTCACTCCCGAATTCCATTCTTTAACTGCAACGTCCGACCAGCTAGATGCGTGTGTGAGGATACAACCAGAGAACACCTGCCCTACAGCTTTCACTGGTCTTCTCTCTCCTCTGCTCACCTGTGACAAAATATACTCGCAAAGCAGAAACCATGGGTACCAGAAAACCGTCCTGTTCTTGGGACGATCAGGCGGCGGTCGATGCTACGCAATGGGCAGTAGATGCCATGACAGCGACTGAGTCGTTTCGACTGCAGTTCCAAGGTCAGTTTGGAGAGGCCAATGGCCGATCACGCCGGAACTCATCGAGCCTGGATGATGTTCTCTCCGAGCGCCGGGCCTCACGTCAACGTGGACGAGTCCATGTAACTGGACGGCGGCCCGTCTCGGAGAGACCTAACAACCTTGATGCAAACTACAAGGGGCCTCTCTCATCAAACCCGCCTTCTATGTCGTTCACCTCAGAGCCTCACGATCTACCCAGGCCACCCGACCCGACCGCTACACGACCAGTGCAGCAGCACATCGGCATCCACATCAGCAAAAACAGCGGGAGAAACAGGGCATCATCTCAGCCCTATCCCGCTTTTCACAGGCCTCTAACACCTCGTCAGTCATCTCAAAAAGAACCTGAGCGTCACCACCCCTTGCCCTCCCTACCCCTTCATCCCGATCTTCGGGGTGATGAGGAAAATAGGGATAGTAAGCAGTTCTCCGTGCAACAGTACGATGCGGTGAACCCCGCGGATTCTCAGTCGACCATGGTACCCTTGGAAGATGCAGAAACCGACGCCACCTACCTTTCATCTTCCTTCTCCTCCACTGCCATCGCCAAGCCGAAAGCCTCTCACTTTTCCCCTCGGCGCAAATCCGGGGCCGCCTCCCGAGCCATGGTATCGTCCTCCTCCCCCTATCAATCCTCTGCCTCATCCACTCCAACCCGTCCTCGCTCACCTCCCCCAGCGGCTATCCCGTCCCCTTCCACCCGGCCAGACGTCCTCGTCTCCCCTTTTCACGAGATCCTCTTCGTCCTCCTCATCTGCCTAGCCCAGATTCTCATGCTTGCTGGTCTCGCCCAGGCCATGGTCCCCGCCTCGATCATCTCCCAGTCCTTTGGTGACTCCACTCCCGGCACTATGGCGTGGTACTCAGCCGCGTATGGCCTCACATCAGCAACATTCGTCCTTCCGTCTGGCCGTGTGGGCGATCTCTTTGGCCACAAAAAGGTGTTTGTCACTGGCTGGCTTTGGTTCGGCCTGTGGAGCTTGATTGCTGGGTTTTCTGGACACGCCGAGCGCAGCGCGGGCGAGGGAACGGTCTTCTTTTGTGTGGCGAGGGGGCTGCAGGGGATCGGACCGGCGCTGTTGGTGCCGAGCGGACAGGCGTTGTTGGGCAGGACGTATCAGCCGGGGATGAGGAAGAATATGGTGCTCTGCCTGTTTGGGGCGTCGGCGCCGCTGGGGTTTGTCATGGGGGCTATCTTGTCGAGTTTGTTTGCAGTGCGAGGGAACTGGCCGTGGGCGTTTTGGCTGTTGGCCATCATGTGCTTTGTGCTCGCGGTGGTGAGCTTGTTCATCCTGCCGACTTCACGGGGTCAGTCTTGTCTGAAAGGGGGGGAGGGCTTGTGGTCACAGTTCGATGGATGGGGTATGATGCTCGGCGTCAGCGGGTTGGTGCTGCTGAACTTTGCATTCAATCAAGCTCCCAACGTCTCCTGGAAGACACCTTATACGTATTTCCTGTTGATCATTGGTTTGATCTTGATTGCTGCTTTCGCGTCTCATGAGTGGAAGGCGCCTTACCCCCTTATCCCTATCGCGGCCATGAAGCCGGCGACGAACTTTGTGTTGGGCTGTACGGGGGCTGGCTGGGGCTGTTTTAGTATTTGGATTTATTACACCTTCAATGTTGTTCAAAATCTGAAAGGATGGTCGCCGTTGCTCGCTTCTGTGAGCTTCATTCCAGCGTACGTATCCCCCCAAGTTGCCCAGTCAACAAGGGAAAATGAAAAGAACTAACGAGACGTTGCGGTGTAAAGTCCAATATGTGGCCTTGCTGCCAGTATTCTGGTCGGATTCTTGATGTCGCGAGTCAAGCCTCACTGGGTCATGTTGATATCCATGTGTGCATTCTTCATCGGAAGTCTCCTTCTCGCCACCGCACCTGTCCATCAGAGCTACTGGTTCAGTACTTTTTTCGGGATACTTATCATGCCATTTGTCAGTCACCTCTTCCTCCCATTCAACTAGGATATCGCCACTGACACATCATGATAGGGGATGGACATGAGTAATCCGGCGGTATGCTGTTCCAAGGTCCCTTTTCGGATCATTGATATGTACGAGATGACTTACTTTCTACCTAGGCCACCATTCTACTCAGCAATAGCGTTTCCAAAGAACACCAAGGCATCGCTGCAAGCTTGGTAGTAACGACGGTCAACTATTCGTATGTTAGCCTGAAAAAAAGGGTTTGGAAACTAGTGCTGACTACGGATGTAGGATTTCCCTTGCTCTTGGAATTGCGGGTACTATAGAAGTGGTATGTATAACCCTACTTGTGTTACACCGAGACAAATAACTAAAGCCGCCACTAGCATGTCAATGAGACAGGCTATGAGCTCCTGAAGGGCTACAGAGCTGCTCAGTATTTCGGAACAGGCCTCGGCTTCTTGGGCGTGCTTCTGGCCTTGGGATTCTTGCTCCAGAGTTACCACCAGAAGCCACCTGTGGCATCATATCCGCTCCAGACGAGGTGAAAGGGTTGTGGTGCGTGAGAGAAAGGCGAGGAAATGGCTGTGTATAGTTAGTCGGCGTATAGATATGAAACCAAAAACAACAGGGAAGAGCCCGTCAATGACCAAAACGGCGTCCGCTATTTCAGGCTACGCTGCAACTTTGATGATGAATGTACAATCAATCCGAGCAGATGCAAAAATATTTTGCCATAAATGAAAGCAAAGACCCAAGACCCTTCCCGAACGCCATTAAGCCAGCCCGAGTTCCGCAGACAACGCCATTGACGTGGTCGCTCCGCTCGATGATATAGACTGCCCGCCCCTTTGCTACTCCTCCAATGCCGTGTACTGTACGAATTCTCAAAACATCCGAACAACCAGTGGCGACCTCCCCTTTTGTCGTCTCTAGTTTCCCTTTTTTGAGAATATTTCTCCTTTACCGGCTGAAGCCTCCTCTGCCGCCACGAGAGAAACCACCACCTCCGCGGCCACCGCCTCCACGGCCGCCGAAACCGCTGCCGCCGCGGCCACCGCCACGACCACCGCCGACGCCGCCGCCGCCGCGACCGCCGCCAAAGCCACCACCACCGCGGCCACCGAATCCTCCCCTACCACCACGTCCACCGGGACCTCCACGACCACCGCGGGACGCGCCGCCACGGCTGGGCTTCTTGACTTTGCTGGCTCCCGGGGGAGGCTTAGGCTTGGGAAGGAACTTCTCGAGGGGCAGGAGCTTCTCGCCGGCAATGTAGAACTTGTCGCCAACCTTGAAGGAAGTGGCCTGGATGCCCTCGGTGGGCTTGATGGTGAAGTAAACCTGGTTGATGGGACCGAGAACTTCGTCGACCTTGCCAACCGGAGTCTGCAGAATCAATTGTCAGTCTCCAGCTACGTCGCAGCTAACCACCGCGCGGTCGTGAACCACCAGAGGAAAACCTACCTTGTTCTCTAGGTAGATAGGCGCGTTGAAGTGAGGAATCTTGGCATTGGTAGACTCGACGACCATTTCACCTTCGCAAGAATGAATGAACTTGCCCATCTCGAGAACCTGGGCGGGAGGACCCATATCGCGTTGTTGGAAGCCGCCGCGACCTGCAATTCGTTGGCAATTCATTAGTAACCTTGTCCTTCGCAATTCGCACTCCTCGACAGTGAGACTGCTCACCTCCTCCACGGCCACCGAAACCACCACCGCCACCGCGGCCACGTGAACCCCCGCGAAACGACATTTTTTCTATTGTCCCGTCGTAATTATTGAACTGGCGACGGCTTGTGTTGCTGTTGTGGGGTTGAGTTGGTGTCTGCGTCGCAACCTTCAACTTTTCGTTATGGAGATCGAACGAAGCTCGAAAACAATTAATTTTTCGGACCTGCAGAATCGAAAGCGGTCAAAAATTTTGCCGTATCAATCCGCAGGGGTGTGCCCCACTTGGTGCCGTCTCCTGCCACCCCGCGCTACCGAATGCCAAGGCCCGGTTTGGACCCAGCAGTGGGAACACGCACTGTATAGAGACCGCTGAAGTCGTCGTCTCAGCCAGCCAAGCGTCAGCAATACCACCCAAAAGAGTAGTGGCCAGATTTGTTTCTACCGTTGTGCACACAGTACGAAGAAAGCCTTGCCTCGATATCCAAGTCCCCAGATCTATCTCTGGACACGGTAACGTCTAGAACTTGCTTCCATCTCATCTTGGTGCAAGCCTCCAAAAAGGACAACTTGTCACATAATACCGGGGCTTTCAGCCACTGGACCTTATTTTTACTCCTCCTGCCCATTCACTGCTTTGCAGGCTTTAATCCAACAATCGAATGCCCGTTCCGATCTTCCATGCTTCCTAACTTGCTCTTCCTAGCTGCCCCGTTGATGCTCGTCGTCTGACCGCGCCTTGCGCTGCCTGCGCCCCTGACTACACACACATCTGCCTGACACATAGACGTCTCGTTTAAACCGTCGTTAGATTCCACGATACCCTTTGTAATTCGAACACACTCTGGTCTTTCGCAACAACAACCCCGTCATGGTTCGCTTATCATCGACGCTGGCCTTTGCGGCCGGCTTCCTATCAACGCCGTCAATGGTCTCGGGCCTCTCAACGTCGGACATCCCAGCCGACACCCCCATCTCTGCTCTCCTAGCCTCGGCGCAAAGTCACCTGTCAAAGGGCGAAACGAACGACGCCCTCGTCTACTACGATGCTGCTATCGCCAGAGATCCCTCCAACTACTTGACCTTGTTCAAGCGCGCCACAACCTACCTTTCTCTCGGCCGCAGATCACAGGCCACCGATGATTTCGAGAAGGTGCTTTCGATCAAGCCAACTTTCGAGGGTGCGCACCTTCAGCTAGGAAAACTGCGCGCCAGCGCCGCCGACTGGGACGGAGCAAAGCTTCACTACAAGAAGGCCAAGAAGACAGAGGAGGTTGCCGCAGTTGAGGCGGCCAAGGCGGCGGCAAAGGCTGCTGAAGCAGCAGCCAAGGCTGGGAACTGGGAAGAGTGTGTCAAGCAGGCCGACGATGCCATCCTGACGGCGAACAGGGCGATTCACTTGCGCGAGCTTCGCAAGGACTGTGCGTTTGAGAGGGGAGCCGTGGAAAGGGGTATTGCTGACCTGCAGCACATCCTCCAAATGCAACCTGGCAACACGAAGCCACACGTCCAGATCTCAGCCATCACATTCTACGCGCTCGGAAACCTCGAGGACGGCGCGACAGCTATCAGGAAGTGCCTGCACTCTGACCCTGACAACAAGGTGTGCAAGCGGCTGTTGAGGGAGGAGAAGGCGACCATCAAAGTCATGGAGAAGGTGAAGAAGGCCTTGGACAAGGGGCAGCAGATGACTGCTGTGCGGCAACTCGTACCTACGAGCGACAGTGAAGGCTTGATCAAGGAGGTGAAGGACCAGGTCCACAGTCTGCGGGAAGATGGCTCGATACCGAAGGCAGCTCCAAATGAACTGCTTTCAAGGTTAGTTGAGATGGCGTGCCAGGCGTATTATGAGGTAAGTCTTCTGCGTCTCAGCCCCTTTCTCCGTTAAAACCGCCATGTATTGACAATGTTCGGCAACAGTCCAACAGCAAAAAGGCCAAGGAATACTGCGAAGAGTCCCTCACTCTAAATGAGAACTCTTTCTTTGGTCTTCTCTACAAGGCCAAACACCTCCTTGACAAGGAAGAGTATGAAGCTTCCATCAACACTCTCCAAAAGGCTGCCGAGGCTCGCCCTGACAAGGAAGACCTTGTCAATCCTCTGATGCAAAAGGCCCAGGTTGCCCTCAAACGCTCCAAGACCAAGGACTACTACAAGGTCCTTGGTGTTGCTCATGACGCCGACGAACGCCAGATCAAGTCTGCCTACCGCAAGCTCTCCAAAATTCACCACCCCGACAAGGCCGCTAAACAAGGGCTTACCAAGGAGGAAGCCGAGAAGAAGATGGCGAGCATCAACGAGGCGTACGAGGTTCTCAGCGACCCCGAGCTCAGGGCACGGTTCGACAGGGGTGACGACCCGAACAGCCACGAGCAGCAGCAGCAGTATCACCACGGGCATCCATTCGGAGGCGGCCACCCATTCATGTACCAGCAAGGCAGCAGCGGAGGCGGTGGTGGGCAACAGTTCCATTTCAAGTTTGGTCCTGGAGGAGGGTCAGGGTTCCCATTCGGGATGTAGTTTGGTTAGTTGCTCTGGTAGTAATGAAGAGAGGGTTACTCTTGGAAGAAGGTCTTCCGTTGTCTTGGGTTTGCATTGTGTATGGTTGAGCAGGGGGTGTATTTGGGTGTATCTTTTGAGGACTATGTCTAGGACTTGTCATACACCCGGGAGGAGTGAGCCCAGTCCATTCCCAGTGATTATAGGATGGCTTAGTATTTATATATCACCACCCTTTACAGTGTGCCCGCTCGAAAAATCACCTTGATCATATCTCATCGAATTCAGACCAGGTGGCAACAATTGTGCATAGATCTTCTTTCGATATCACCAACAATATGTCCTTCGCACAGCTGAAAGCTTGCCACAGTTGAGCGCCCTGTGTTTTCTGGTCCCGGGATTGAACCGAATGCACATAATCAAAACTCAGGGATATGTTCCTCCGGGCCTTGCTCATGATCGCAATGTTTGGTATACAGCCGCCCGCGCAGCTAGATGGGTCTAAGGAATCAATGTCAGATTCGAAGAGGTTTGCTGCAGCAGGCGAGAATAAGACAATTATTGTTCAGTAGAACACCACAGGGTGATGTCCATCTGTATCTCATTGTGGAAAGGGAAACCCCTATTCTCGAATCTACACAATCTAGATCTAGGGCCCAATCAACGCATTGTGGCAGAAGCGATGACAGGAGAGGGATTATATGTACAAAATGCTTATAGCCCCGCGCGCACGCTCGCTTGTGGTTCAGTGCCTCATCCGGTTTGGGCCAGTTTCCCCCATAACTCGCCTCGACCATCGTGGGTCTCACACACGGGTTGCATCAAAATTCTTACAGATTTCTCCTCACGTAAACACAGCTCATTTCATATGTAGACACGAGCTGGGCGAGGAGCTAACATGGATGTGACTCTTTTGATCCTCAGATGCGAGCAAATAAGCTTGTTCTAGCTGTGATGCATTGTCAATACAACTCCGTCTTTGCCAAGAAGGCAGCCGAGAACCACTCATCTGACAGAACAAGCAGACGCATCGGTTGAGCGGCCACATCATGTGGAGGACTCAGAGGCCGAGTCGTTCTGACGGATGAAGTAGGCTTTGGAAGCCTCGTAGGCTGACCAGCAGATAGCGGTGCTCGGCATGGTCGTCAACACTCTTGGTTGGACGCCCTTGAAGAAGCCCTTGGCACCCTCGCGTTTGAACAAAAGGCGGCAACCAGCCATGAAGCCATTGACGGTTCTGAGTTCAGCATCGTGTGCGCTGCCACGTGTCTGGAGCATGGTCTTGATCACGTCCATGGGCGTGGTCAAGGCCGCCGCAAAACCACCCGCAACCGCACCAGCTACACAGTGAGTGAATGGGTCATATGCCTTTGTCGGGTTCATCGAGGTCGAGATCGATTCGTACGCGAGAAACTGAAGCGCCGTAAAGGGAACCGTCATGGAAAGCGTCGTGGGGTACGAGACATAGAAGGCCTTGATGCCCTCGTTCTTGTAAACATACTTGGCGCAATCGGTCATGGAGCGGTAGAGCTTGGCCGACTCGGCGATCTGCATTCTTTGCTTGATGACTTGTTTTGCGACAGTTAGCAGCCGTGATATGAACCAGGAGAATCAGATAGGCCATACCGTCAAAGGGGTTCATTAGCGCATCGCTAGCAATCGTGGCGCACGCCCCACTGGTCGCAGCAGCAAGTGGATGATGGACGCCAGCCTGGTTCCCGCCCATGACATGTTTTACAGCTTCATATGTGGCGAAGTAAACGGCGTGCGCGGGGCCTGTTGGCGGCCGACAGGTTAGTTCAATCTCCAGAGAGCTTTTGCAAGACTCGACCGCAACTCACCGGCACCGACAATTACGCTGGACATGCCCCGCCACAAACTCAGAATACCTTCTGTGCTCGCCATCTTGTAAGTGCTCTGGAAGACTCCACTGTAGACCGAGCCGGCGCTTGGGTTGACTATCTGCATTCGAGTCTGTACGCCAGAGAAAGGTTAGAGGTCAAAGTCGCGATACCAAGTCGATAACGGCGGAGCTCGGCTCACCTTCACTGCATCGATAGGGTACACTGTGACTCTGGTTAGCCTTCTGCTCCATACGCGTCTCCTCCACGACAGGACTACCTACTTGCGCAGTGCTCGGCGATGCCGGCAAAGGCGCCGGCAGCCATGTTCTGCAACAACGAGAAGTTGGGTGGGAGGGCTTCATAGCTATAATTCTGATGTCAGCACAGCTTTGGACAGGCAGCGGGCTCGAGTCCCCAAGGGGAACCTACTCGTAGTCCTCTTCGGGTACGACATTTGGCTGGGCCATTGGGGAAGCCACGGCTCCCGTCGCTCCTAGATCGAGAGCCAGGGTGAAGACTGAAAATAATCGAGGGGTGGAGAGTGGTCGAGTGTGTGGTGTTGAAGCTTCTGCGCCGCAGGATTCAGCAGCAGAAGTCGGTGACGCAATGCAAACAGCACAAAAAAAAGAGAGCTTCTTTCTTGGAGGTGCGCTGCCGGGTCACAGCGGGACCACTGAACCACAGAACCGCAAAAGCCCCAAACAATCTGTCTCCTCGCGATAAAGCCGCAGCCTGTCGTTTGTGTATGGGTGGGGTCGCCGAGAGGGATCGAGAGCGGCTCTTTCTTCCACAATCGCTGCGGCTGGTGATGTTGTCGCTGGCGGTGGCAGGACGGTGGCAGGACGGGTCCTGTGGGGGAAGCAGATGAGCGGCTGGTGCTGCTGAGAGTTGGCAATGCTGAGGAATGGGCAAAATGGGCAAATGGACAACTCCAAATTTTTCTGCGACCGTTGTCGGCACAGTTCTTCCCCCCCAAATGGCCAAGACAAAATTATGGACCAGTCGGCCGCAACAACGGTCGGAGATCGGTGACCAGGAAGTTTTACCAATCGCCGGCCTATTGCACAGAGGCCTGTCTTCTGGAGTATCCTCTGCCTACCCCGCCATCTTTCCTGTTAGTGGTCCGTTAGTGTCATTTTGTGCTGGAACCCCCACTGGTTGCCGGCTGTGATGTTCGTCAAGATCAGAGATTCCCAAGAGATATGTCCGCAAAGGTCCTCGGCTAGACTTGCATCCTTGTCCGCTCTGCATTATCAGATCCGTGATTTGCGGGTCTCCGCCGGTCCCGAAAGAGCACGTTTTTCCATCTCCGAGGCACCGGATGAGTGTGAATCCCAAGACTTTATAGGTCAGTCTCTCTAGCTTTCTGTTATGTGCGGTAAAGTGGTTGTGTGTATCCTGGACAGATACAGTTTATGAATACCAATAAAAGTATCACGGACCTAATAATGCGATACCAGTTCTGACTCAGCCAGGATAGACGTTACCTCCGATGCCAAGCACGACAGATAAATACAGTCAAAGACTTGGGTTCCTGTGGATTGACTCAATAGTGTTGGGAAATTGGCTTGTGAAAGTCTCAAAGTCCCTGCCACCTCTGAGGTTGTTATGTGTCAGCTAGGTTGTTCATAAGTGATGGTCCCATCTTCCCCTCGTGATTCTCCTGGTAGTCTCAGATTCTCCGTCAACTATGTTTCGCCATGGTTAGGACTTTTAATGCAGGTATTTATGTCATAAAATGTGTGCTTTGTCGTTTACTGAACTCGCTAGCAGCCAGACCGTTCTGTCTATACTGTTCCTCTGGTGCAAGTCTATGTTATCCAAAATGAAATCGATGTGATAATAATGCTTAAAAAAAGTCCCCAACGCCGCTCGTGCCTCCCAATCCACTCCCATGCAATGCAATATAAGCTAACACTCAAGAATTTATTGCCATAACTCATGATACCCGAACGCCTCCTCAGAGCCTCTTAGGGCTCTCTTCGTATCATTGTCGTAGAAGAAAAACCGCATTCATCAAACGCCGTTCCGAGTGAACTGGGCCTGGTTGAATTGATAAATCATGTCCACAACTCCCGCCTCCGCAGTCCCACTACCCTCGATTGCGCTGTTGTCCCTGCTCAAGGTTCTGGCCGGTGATGTCTGCCAGGCCGATTCATCCATGCCATCTTCATGGCCGTACACCTCTTCATCGTCGTGACGATTGACACCCTCCCTACCTCGTTCTTCATCTTCCAGAGACTCCTCGATGATGTTGCTTTCATCGGGGCGTCTGTTTTGCTGAACTCGGTGTGGATGCGAGGCCCGGCCCGGGTTCACAAGGTGCGATGGCGGCAAGTGATGCGGATCCAGGAGAATCGACGCCATGGGAGAAGGAGCCACCATACTTGGCCCAGGGCGCAGACCTTGGCCGGGAGCCCTGCTCATTGATCGAAACTCACTACGACCCATCCGGGAAGTCTGCATGTCAGCACCAAGAGGCGGCGAGTTCAGACCAGGCCAGGCTGGCGGAGGGTGAAATTGATTCCGCATTCCCGGTGGGAGATGTGATCCTGGGGCGCCCTTTGGGTTGAGAGCAAAGTTGCCATAATTCCCGATGAACCCGTAGTACGATGCTTCCATCTTCCCATGTTTGGCTGAGTAGTACTCGTCGCGTACGTCACCACCATCACTCGGCTTCTTTGCGTTCGCCATGGCCTTCTTGAAATCGAATTCGGCAAAGGTGCACACATAGCCTAGTCCGTCAATGTGAAGCGTGAACTCCCGGAAAAAGTCGATAATCTGGTCGCTGCACTTGGGAAGGCTGAAAAAAAGGACAAACGGCGTTGTCAGGATGCCCAAAATCTCCTCCAGAAAGATAACGATCTTGGGTTTGTATAGCTCAGCAAACTCAAGCTTAATGTCATAACTGTGCAGTCTATCCTTCCAGTGGTCGGGTTCGTAGTGTGTGTACTCGATCACGTTGCGCATGGCATATTCCGGGTCGAAGACTGCATCGTCCTGAGACTGCATGCCGTGGGCAACCGCCCAGATACTACCAAAAATGGCCGTGTAGAAGAGCACGGTGCGATCCGGTGTGATCTCGAAGCCGAGGAAAAGTTCAGGATCGAAAACAGATGCAATGGCCAACACGGTTGCCAACGCTCCCGAGACAAATGCGACGGATTTGGCTACCATCTCGGTCTTAACCTTTGGGAACTGATCCATATAATGCGTTGCAAAAGCTTTCGACATGTCCAGACGCTTTTGGAAAAGGTGTGGTAGCTCGTTGAACTCGCGAAATTTCCACTCGGCAAGGGGTGTATACGACCGAGATGACAATACAGACGGGTTCTTTTGGATTTCCTAACCAAGATGTGAGCTCACACTGGCACAATTACACGCCCATCAAAGAACTAGTGACTTACATGATAGTACATCAAAAAGTAATAGATGACAAGATAGAGCGACACGAAAGGCGATAACACTAGAATCATGATGCCAGCAAACTGGAACCGTGAGCGCAGTTTCTCGCTTATCTCCCCTCTGCGGTCGGCTCGCAGGAATTTCTGGTTGACCTGGCCCTTCTCGTCAAACACCATGTCGAGAACACTGAACATCAAAGTCCACTCCAGAGTACGAGAGAAGTACTGCCGATTTCGCAGGAACGGCAGCGGAATAGTGAGGTCCAAAATGTCCTTGTTGAACAGGGCAATGAGATAGTTTTCACGTCTCATGATGCGATTCGCAATGTCGGACGCATCTAGCCTTTCTTTGGACTGGCTGCCAATGAAATGTCTTTGCAACGGGGTCAAGGTGGTTGCCGTCTGTGAGTTCTGGTTTCGTAGAGCCATTACGCGTGCCACCACTTCTTGCCAGGTGATAGTCTGCATGTCGTGGTCCGGGATGTTAAGCAAATGTGTGTAAAAGTCACGGACATGAAATAGCCGGTGGAGGTCCAAGATATACTGGATTGCCTTCCATATGAAGTAGAATGCAAAGAGCCAGAGGCCAAGATTCCACCACCCCGACATCTTTCTAGTGCACTGTGGAACGATGATCTGCGAGAGCTTCTGGCTTCCGCGGACAAGACTGTAGTCAACACATTGCGTGAGGAAGGTCAAGAGGACAGCTATGAAAGCCACGTTCCTACGTCACGTCAGCAACGGTTTCTTCGTTTTGAGTCAGTTTCGTGAACGTACCCAAGATGCAGCACCCGTTCGGTTATTATCGCCTTGATACCACATCCCCTGTAATAATCGTAGACCTCTTTGATAAACTTGTCGAGGTTCTGGACATTTGCCCATCTCCATTCCGCCATCTTCTTCGCATCGAGAGATGCGCTCCCAGAGAACAGAGAGCCCGGGGCGCCGTTACCCCGGTGACTCTGTGTGAATGGCTCATCGTTGTGGAGGGGTTGGTGGACTTGAGTTGTTTTCCATTTTGCTCGCGCGCTGGATGAGCCGGGCATGGTATAGGCAGCTTGTCGACTCTGCTTTCTTTTGGGCTTCCCTGCTGGGTGAGCGCCTCGAGGTTCGACCAGGAGCGAGGGCGGAACATCGTTGTCGGCATCGTCGTCGTGCGCGAGCCACATCGACCGGTCATTTTGGTGCCCCGGTGGGACTTTCGACGCCGGTGTCTTTCGTAAACCTGCTAGCGTCGCACGACTATCATCAACGGTGAGGCCCTCCACATGATCCAGATCATAGTCTTGGAAGTTGTGATTGAGATTTTCTTCGTCAAGAAGTCCAGCTCGCGATCCCCCGTCATATCCTTCAGAGTCGTGCCCTCGAAGCTCTTCGTAGAATGACCGCCCCTGTGTGGTGGGCATCTTTGAAAACAGCTTCGGAGGCATCTTTTCGCCTCGGTTTCAAAGAATGAAGTCGCTGAGAGTGCCGGGTATCATGGGTTAGCAAGATGGAGTCACAGATTGTGAGGGAAAACGCTAATTAGAGGCGCTTCACTCAGAGTTGTGCGGACGAGGTGGACGAGGTGGACGTGGTGGACGTAGTGGGGGATCTGTTGACAAGACAAAGCAGAAGAAGCTGATAAGGGTAGGCAAGGTGCAGAAGCGGCACTATCACACCTTTCAAGGTAACGTGAGATCAGTCAGGCGATGCGGCCATCTGCCAGCCGCTTCTGTTTCTTGTCTTGCGAAGAAGCATGCGCAGCATAAGTTTTCTACAACCACCAGTGCAGAAGGTTGGCGTTTGGTTGCCTTGAACCTTCCTGGTCAGCTGCCGCGCCAGAATGACGACGGATGGGGTCTGATTGGGAAGGCGGTGTGTTGTGAGAGGAATGCCAAGGCCCTTATCGCTTATCAGCTCTAGCATGCCACCATGCCAGCATGGCGATACAGCTTCCCTCCTGTAATTCAATACTTCATACATCATACCTTAACGAGCTCCTGAAGGTAGATGCTGTTCTCAGCATCGTGCCTCGCCAAACCTCCCTTTTTCCAAGTCACCACTCCGGGCTGCTTCGAATGGCTTCTTCAGGCTCCGCGCCAACTGCTTCATTAGCAGCAAAGACCCCAAACCCTCTGTCATCAAAAGTCACCAGCGTTCTGTCATCTTCCTATGCAGACACCGAGTTTCGAGGGGCACTTACTTTATTAGATGAACGGGGTGTCCTCAACACACCCGACACTCGACGCCAGCTTCGTCTGGACCTGCAAAAGGAGGTGATAGATAGCAATGGCGAAATCATCGATGAGTTCTCCAAGGTTTCCGAGGTAGGTTTTCTGGTAGATCAACATCAAGTGATATCGACTTACAGACTGGTTGACGTTGATTTACAGCAACTTCGGCGTATTGGTGCCACCATTGGCAGACTCAATGAGAGTTTCAATGAGATGAAAAGGGAGATTGGTACCGCTCATCAGGCAACATCATCTAGTCTAGAGGAAGCATCACGTCTCATGATTCAAAAGCAACAAGTTGAGCAAAAACAGACTCTTCTCAAAGCCTTCAAGGGCAATTTCATCCTTTCCGACGATGAGGCGGCTGCTCTCACGCTCATGTCAGAACCAGTCAATGACCTCTATTTTGCTACCCTCGCAAAAGCTAAAAAGATCACCAAAGACTGCGAGCTACTTCTTGGGTTTGAGAATCAGACTTTGGGCTTGGAGGTGATGGAACTGGCTTCAAAAAATCTCAACCTGGGCTTCCAGAAGCTGTACAAGTGGGTACAGAAGGAGTTCAAGACGTTGAATCTTGAAAACCCACAAATTGGCTCATCAATCCGGCGAGCTCTTCGAGTGTTGGCCGAAAGACCTACACTGTTTCAAAACTGTTTGGACTATTTTGCAGAAGCTCGCGAACATATCCTGTCCGACTCGTTCTACACAGCATTAACCGGGAGCTCGGCATCTGGCGTGGAGAACACCTCGATCAAACCCATCGAGTTAGTGGCGCACGACACCTTGAGATATGTAGGAGACATGCTTGCTTGGGTGCATTCAGCAGCTGTGAGCGAGCGAGAGGCACTGGAAGGTCTCTTCATTGGAGAGGCCGAGCAGATTAAGAAGGGCATCCAAGCCGGCAGAGAGAACGAAATATGGCGACTGGCGGACGAGGAGGGTGATGGTGCAAGCGATTTTGATGCCGTTAAGACATTGAACGATCTGGTTGACCGAGACGTCTCCGGAGCAGTCCGCATATTACGACAGCGGGTCGAACAGGTCATTCAGACAAACGAGGAAACAATCCTGGCATACGAACTCGCGAATCTGCTCAATTTCTACAAAAGCATGTTTTCGAAACTGCTGGGTCCTGGCTCGAGTTTGGTGGATTCTCTTGGGTTACTGGAGGCTGAAGCCCTACGGCAGTTTCGGTCGCTGGCTCGTGACCACGTTGCGGCTCTCCAGGGGGATTTCGTCCAGACTCCTACAGAACTTCGACCCCCAGAGTTTTTGTTCGAGGCGTTGGAGCAGCTGTCTGCCATTATGAAGACATACGAAACCTCACTCGCTTCATTTGCTGAAAAGGAAGCAGATTTTGAAACTATCATGGTGGAGGCCTTCGACCCATTCATGTCAGGTTGCGCAACCATGGCGCAGACATTACAGCCCCCCTCTGACTCCGTCTTCCTCGTCAACTGCTTTCTCACAGCTCTGAATTCGCTGGCACCCTTTGAGTTCACGCCCACACGAACAACTCAGTTGCAGGCCAAATTTGAAACTGAGCGGTCACACCTTGTGGAAAGCCAGTATGCATTTTTCCGTAAGGAATCCGGCCTAGATGCACTCATCACAGCACTCAGTATCTTGGGCAATGGAGCAGAAGACGTGGAGAAGGTGCCGTTGCTTGAGGCGGCCCAAGCACCTGCACTGACACAGGCTGGGCAATTGCTTGATGATTTCCTACCCTCGGCGCTGATGGATGCCATGGAGAATCTCAAGCACTTGCAGGATTCCAAACTGGTCCAGCAAATCACCGAAGAGGCTGCCGAGAGGTTCTGTGTCGACTTCGAGCAGGTGGAAGAGAAGTTGATGTTGGCAGATGAGCTGGCCGAACAGAAGCAGGGCAACGCTGACGAGCTTCAAAGCTTACGGGCATTATTTCCGAGAACTTCTGGGGAGATTCGTGTCCTGTTGTCGTAGTTGATTTAGTGTCGTTGCAAGCTGTTCATAGTCCGGGAAAATTGATGGATAGGAAGATTTCACTTCCACTGATGATCTTGGATAATTGATGTTGCCCCAAATAGGACGTTGTGGGGCACTGTAACCGTAGATCGGCTTCCCAACGTCGACGTCACCGCCCCGCCGTTCTGTTATCGCTCCGATAAACAGCCCTACCGCGCGTCCGGTGCTTGGTGCCAGTCGGCGACCCCTGCCTCTCCCCGTTATCGACAAGCTCCAGCCCACTGCAGCCCACTGTAAGCACGGCCTCCGATTGCGACTTGCCTTGCGGACATTCCGTCCAGACATTGTTCAGCCTGGCGATCTGAATCTCGAGTTCCTAGTCGAAACCGCATTGATGAACCTACAGCACATGCATACGACGACATCGTGAATCTACCGGAGCCATTGGCCAGCTGAAACCCGGCCGACTCCCACCACATTTCTCTTCCCTCTCGCTGCGAATCCGTACACCCGCAACGGAATGTCCTCATTCACCACACATCATCATGTTTGGCAGTAGAACAGCCAGTTCTGCCATGTCCATTCTGCAGAAGACGTACGATGAGAGTTACCTGACATGTTCTACCGCCGTGTACTATGAGAGCCAGGTAGCCCCAATCCATCCTCCTTTCCGGCGTGCTTAGTAGACGGCCGCTGACGTATGTTATAACATCAGGGCAACGAGGACGAGGCTATGCGATGTTGGCGACAGGCCCTAGAACAACTATATGACCCTCACGCGAACAGAATACTCCCCAATTTTAACCCTCGCTCCGAGACGGAGAAGGCGCTGGTGGAGAGTCTTCGTCAGTTGGAACTGCAGTGTAAGGAGCGGATTGACCTCCTCGAAGCCCTTCGTCTTTCTCGTCTGTCGGCCCCTCAGCATGACTCGCTGTCTTCCAGCAGCAGGCCCAGCAAATCATCATCCGACTCCCATGATGGCGGGATACCTGGGCAACAGGACGGAGGTTGGATCGGGAATGGTACCATCCCTGCCGTTAACTACACCGACTTATCGCGACCAAATACTTTGAGGCGACTTTCTTCACAAAACAGGACATCCTCCTCAGAACAGGCTGTTGCAAGCAGCCGCGGACCACAACACGGAAGCATGCCGCCACCCCTCTCTGCTCGAAAGCCGCTGCCATCGACAGCCTCGATACCGTCGCCCGAAAGAAAGCCCTCGAGAACGTCTAGCTCTGAACGACACACAATGCGCACCACGCTACGTACGGGCACAAGGGACAAGACACCGAAAGCGACACTGCGACGACAGCCACCAAACTCATCAGAGGTCCCAGTACCAAGCAAGGCGGCCACCCTAGCCTGGGGCACCTTGGGCCAACGAGAGAGCCTGGACCAGCCATCAGGAAGCAGCCCCATTTCACGTCCAGCTCCGAACACTCCTACTGTCCCTGAACAGTCACGCAGGAGCCTTGAGCTATCCAAACGGCTTTGGGACAGCAACTCAAGAAGACTGGTGACGCCTCGAACGAGGAGTCCGAACAAAGACACCGATAGTGCGCCTGCCACAGACCCGCGGCGCTCTGGAGAGTACCCCTTTCCACGAGCGTCATCGATTTCAATCAGTGCAGCTTCAACCGCTCTGAACGCTTTGGCTCTCAAGGAAAGTAGTGATCGTCGTTCGCCGGAAAGAGAGCATATCACGAGGCTGCGGACCGCGCCGCCTGAAACTCCGCGAAGTAGGGCGCAGAGGGACATTTTGAACAATGACTCCAATATGAGCGAAGGATTACCGGATAAATCGCTAACTAAGAAAACATCGCTGGATTCCGCTACCGTCTCTCGCAGGTCTGCGGGTGCTTCACTCTCAGCGGCGCGAATTAAGTCCACGCCAACTAGATCTGGTAACAAGAGGAAAACCCCACAGTTGGGGCACAACAATGATAGGGCCCGACCAAGGAGAAGCTCCTCACCTGTGCTATCCGAGAGCTCTTCTTCTTCGTTCGAAACCCCTGCCCGGCGACCCTCTGGACAACACAAGCGTTCGACAGTGGAGCGACAGAGAGAAGCTTCACTTATCGTGGACTCGATCATTCAGCCATCGGAAAGCTCCGAAGACGACGAGCCCACCAAGGAAGTCAAGTCATGGAAAAAGCGCAAGGCGGAGCTCCTCAAGAAACTGCCGCCTGGGGTGGATGAACACGCCGCAAAGCAGATTCTCAACGAGATCGTCATCCAAGGGGACGAGGTACACTGGAGCGACATTGCGGGGCTCGAAATAGCCAAAAATGCTCTTCGTGAGACTGTTGTTTATCCGTTTTTGCGGCCGGATTTATTTATGGGGCTGCGTGAACCGGCGAGAGGAATGCTCTTGTTTGGGCCTCCTGGTACCGGAAAGACGATGCTAGCGAGAGCCGTGGCCACTGAGAGCAAGTCAACCTTCTTCTCCATATCCGCCAGCAGCCTGACCAGTAAATATCTGGGGGAATCCGAGAAGCTCGTCAGGGCGCTCTTCAGTTTGGCAAAGGTACTGGCACCGAGCATCATTTTCGTGGATGAAATCGACTCGCTTCTCTCGCAGCGATCAGGTTCAGGTGAGCATGAGGCCACAAGACGAATCAAGACGGAATTCTTGATTCAGTGGAGTGATCTCCAGCGTGCGGCTGCGGGAAGGGAGGTTGGCGAACGAGACAAGGAAAGAGGTGATGCAAATAGAGTGCTGGTTCTGGCTGCAACCAATCTGCCATGGGCAATTGACGAGGCAGCGAGACGACGGTTTGTCAGGCGGCAGTATATACCACTGCCTGAGGCGGAAACGCGGGCGGTGCAGCTGAAGACGCTGCTGAAACAGCAGACACACACACTGAGTGATGAAGACATCAACACATTAGTTGCGATGACAGACGGTAAGTTGGCCCTAATCCTATACGCTATCTGTTTGGTTTTGAACCTGTTGCTGATGCGTCATATCTCAAACAGGCTTCTCGGGCTCGGATATCACAGCATTGGCAAAAGATGCTGCGATGGGCCCTCTCAGATCTCTTGGAGACGCTTTACTGCACATGACAGAGAATGATATACGGCCAATTGGACTGTCCGATTTTATTGCCAGCTTGGCCACTATCAGACCAAGTGTGAGCAAAGCGGGCCTAAAGGAATACGAAGACTGGGCGAGGGAGTTTGGAGAGCGTGGTGGATGAGAAAGTCCCCTTTGGGCCAATAGAAGCATACACTTTACATGTCGACGCGAGCCTGGAGACTTTTGCTTATCTGTTTTTTTAAAAGCATAGCTCAGGAGTTCATAGGGGGTTTGCTGCTTTGGTTGGTTGGTTAGTTGGGGGCCAGGCAAGAACATAAACAGAGCAGCCATCTGTTCGTTAGGAAATAACACGAGTTCCCATAAGCATGCTTCCACAACATGGGGAGACATTATCTCCTGTCGAGCGATTGGCTCTGTCAGCCTTTGTCATGTTTCTGATGCCTAGTATTTCCACTCTTTGGTATATCTTGATGCTACAAACCTCCACCCAATATTGTATATATGTACACATGCACATGAACCATTCATGTTTCTTCCTGAAATCGTACACCTTTTTGACAGAGCCTAAAACCCAGACTCCGTCTCCCAATGCCTACTATCCGATGCACCCACCCCACTCCCTAACAATAACCCCAAGTCTTTTTATTTTCATTGCGTTTGCTTGGACAACCACCCGTACTTCTTCTTCGTCCTCAACTCGAGGATCAACGTCAGCGTCTTCAGCTCCTTCTCCACCTCGGCAGCTTCCGCCTTTACAAACTGCAGAGACCTCTCTGTCTTTTCGGCGACGTCCTTCAGGCTCTTCCTCGCCTCCTTTGCTTCTTTCTTGACCACCCTTTGCCTCACGAGCTCTTCGGCGGAGGGGATTGGGGGGCGGGCCGAGATGGGGAGGCCGGCGCCGGGGGCAATGATGTGCTTGACTACGTGGCGCTTGGACTTGGAGGTGCGCCAGCCGGGGCTGATGGCGACGACGTCGCCCTGGCGGAGGGAGTTGGCGGGGTCGTGGACGAGATAAGTTTTCGGGTCGTCGAAGTGCTGGTGGTGGAGAAGGAGGGGGAGTAGGTTAGTACAAGTAAGAGGTGAATCGGTCGGTGTTTAGTGGGGTTGAGAAGGAGGAGGAGGAGGGAGGAGGGAGGGGGAGGGGTTTGGTCGTATATAGTACCTTCTTGAGGAAGTTGTTCCACTTTAGCCCTCCCACGCGCACTTTGACCGTCTTGTCGATCAGCCCTGCGGTGACGACTACGCCGTGAATCTCCCGCATGGAGTTCAGCTGGGCGAGGTTCTTGGCTATTGAAGAGGAGGCCATCTTGATATGTGTGTTGATGTGTGCGTGTCTGTGGCCCCAAAAGCCAATTGCTTTTCTCCAAGTTTCCTCCTCCGTTTGGTTTGGCGACCTCTTCAACGTCTCGGTTCTCGGGTACTCTTGTTGTGGTGGATCTGTGCCGGTGGTTCGGGAATTTGGCGGGTTGGCGGAGTCGCAGCAGCTCAGAGTTCGCAAAATGAGGCTGTCGTCTCCCAAAATTTTGGAGCCTGCACTACCAAAAGCCGGAGTGGACGTTGAGATGGACCGGGGTTAGGCGAACCACCGTGCGGGTCATTCCTGTAAAGATGCCCGCCAGCCTGTGTGCCAAGACTTTCCTTCTGCACTGTGGACGAAAGCTCAGCCTTGTGCGCTCTGTGCCCCTGTTTCTCAACTCAATTGAAAAGGGGTGAATGCAAACATCGAGATTACATCACCAAAGATAGAGCACAAGCTCGCCCCAACACATATTCCCATAAAACACAGCAGTTAAAAATTAGAATTATTGTAGCTATCTTGCCTAGTGCACTAGGAAAACGCCTTGCGCTGTGCCCTTGTCCCGTTGATGCCATTGTAGAAAAAGTGTATGCTTAGTTGTCCCCTCGTTACCATAAATTCGTGATTGCAAACAGTTCCCCTAATCCAAAATCCCACACCTTTATTGCAACTCCCATGAGGGTAAGTATCCAACACCCCTCAAGTTACCGATTGAGCTGCAGCTGGTCAAGAAACCGGTGCAGGGCCAATCGGTGATGGCGTTTCGGACGGCGTCCGAACCTCAGCGCCAACTGCGGCTATAATTTTGGCCCTCCTTCGTGGTGGCGGGAGTTTCGGTGGCATCTTTTTCTGACCAGCCCCATTGACGTGCAAGTGAGGTACAGGCACCGGTGGATGAACGACAGGAACCCCGTGCTTATGTCGGGGCACTTCTGGTAGTGATTTCTGCGCCCTCAGAGTCCTAGGTGGCGGCGGTCTGGGTGGGCTGCCTCCATGCTCGGATTTGCCCTTGGCCTGCGCTGCCATATCCGACTTGCGACTAGGTGTCTTCACTCCGGGTTTCTCGGACACTTTGGCGATAACACTCACGGCACTACCGGTTTGTGACAGCGAGAGGCTGCCGATTGGACTGAGTGACGGAGATTCCGGCTCTTCTTCAGCCAGCCATGGGGTGCTGGCTACTCTGTCGAGCAGGCGTATTGTTGTCGGTTCGGGAGGCATAAAGTGCGCATTGCCGGTGCCTCGCAGGATGTCGATGAGACTGAGAATCTGACCCCTTTTGTAATGAGGCGGTTTGCTGAGTTGGGTATGAGCGAGCAAAGGGGCAAGTACCCTCAAGTAAGTGTGTCTCAAAATGTCCATCTCGCTCGGCAAATCAAGCAAGTTCCGTATGATGACATCCAGCAGCACATGGAGATCATTTGTGTAAAAATACTCGTACGTTGCAGATGTGGTAAAAAGCAGGTACAGCAGTTTGAGAATGAGCAGCTGCTGAGAGGTCTCTGTTTCCCGGTTGAGAAGCAGTATGATATTCTCTCCAAAGGTTCGATAGGAATCTCCATGAACGCCAAGAAGTTTGATGACGCGATTGGTGGTGGGCGAGATGGATGATGGTTCTGTCGCTGCCGATGTCGCTGCCACCATGTACTGTTCATTCAACACCAGCTGAAAGGCAGTTAGCGATAAAATTCCCAGAGCGATGAAATTCGGTAGCACTTACCAAAACCCGAATAACAGAATAGTGGTAAGGATCATTGGCGTCATCGGCTAGGGCTTCGATGAGTTGGAAGAGATACGTGACGAAGCCATCGTCAATTTGCATCAAATCCTCGTCCCGTAGCCGTTCAATGCGGGACATCTCATACATCAGCTGTAACAGAAGCCGATGTAATCGGGAATCCTTTCCCCCACACCCCTTGATCAACTCCAGCAACCGCACAAAGCACCCTTCCTTGATCATTTGTCGGAAGGTCTCCTCCTCGGCGCGGCCGTCGGACAGGAGAAAGTTGGCAATAACGTGGAGCGGCGCATACTCATCCTCCTGAAGCAAACTGTATATGATTTGGGTTCGCACATAGTCCTTATTGGCAGAAAACAGCGGGCTGTGTATTAACTGCTCGGAACAATTCGCAATCTCGTCCTCGTCGTCGAGGTATTCGTCCCGGGCTTTGGAAACCAAATCAAGCCATGAGCGCAAGGCGTTATCGAGAAGCTCGTAAGAATCGCATGGTGCAGAGAGGATCTGATTCAAGGCTGCAAAGATGGATCGCAATTAGCATGTTGTGTCTTGGGTCGAGCTGCCGTGCATTCTTCTTTACCTGCCCAGAATTGCTGCTCATTCTCAGCAGTCCAAGTGCCTTGGACATCGGCCATGTTCTCAGACGAGCCAGTGTTGTGAATGCAAATGGGTCATCACGATGGCTAGGTGTCCAGGTCGCATATAAGGAATTCCGAGAGGCGCAACGCACTTTGCGGTAAGACAATCCGGTGATCAGGGCGTTTTGTAGTTGGACTTGGGATGGTCCGCCTGACTGGTGGCTCTCTTGTGTTGGAGGGGCTGAAGCACTGCGCGTGACGGATCGAAATTCCCAATCTTCGGTTTGGCTGCCGAGACTCACGTTTCGCATGCACGGGCCACCTAATTAAGCCGGGATGACGTCGAATGGGTAGTGCCAGTGTCTTGGGTCCCTCTCGTCTTTTATCATGATTAATCATATCGATAGGTATTCTTCCTGTTCTAAGCCTATCTAACCTGCTCCATATATCTCCACCACACATTAATCTTCAGTCAAGGTATCAACTGAAACGATAGACAACAGCCACCAAACTATGCAAAAAACCAACACGTCCTTTGAACGCCCCCAACCATGAAAAATACCCAGATCTATCATGTCATGAACCCTCCCCCCATCATCATACAGACACAACTGCTATTCTTCCTCGTATATTTTGGCCCGTTCCGCATACTCTCGGATGTTGCTGACCACATAATCCTGAATTTCCCCGCCCCTGCCAGCCGCAATTCTCAGGATGAGCTCGTTGAGGTTGGACCTCCCCAAAATGTCAACGTGATCCGCCGTATTGGGTCCGCCACGAGGATTGAACCTTTCAGGTTCGTGTGGCATCTCCACCACAGTCACTTTCGCACCAGCTGGGTTGTACCGCTTCATATTCCACCCCTTATTGCACATATACCCGGTACTCATCAGGTTTACTGTCCCATCTCCTTCACCCATGACAACGCCGTGATCGACATCGCCTTGGATGAGGGCAGTGTCAATGGTCATGTTCAAGTTAGTGAGAGCTCCAAGCTCGGAAGAGCGGTAGTAGTAGGCCCGTTCGGTGGGCTTCCCTACGCCATAGAAACAGTACACCTTGAGGCTAGGGGCGAGAGGCAGACGAGTTTCGAGAGGGTTGATCCATTTCCTGGGATCAAGTTCGTTGGCTGTGACCTCCTTCATAGTGTGTGCCACGCCCTGGGAATAACTTCTTTTGACCGAATCCCGATACCAATCATCAGTCGTGTCGTATAGGTATTGCATTGCATCATCCACCGTAAAGTTTGTCTTTGGTATCGTCCAGTTCTGTTTGGTTCGAAAGTTGAGGAATGAACCAAAGCTCACTGCTTGACCGGGCTGGTCATCAGGTGCCCCATCAAGATCTCCCCAAATGGCATTGCCTCCCATTGGCAACATTGAGGACATGCCAGGCATGGCACGGAATATCTCGGCTCTCTCCTCTTTGCTAAGAAACTTCTCCAGTCCATACACTGCGAAAGCATTCAGTTGCGCCGTGTCACGCATCTCGCCCGATAATATCGCTGCGACATCCTTGACGGCCCCAAGCATGCATCCACTGACGTTGATCCATGAGTCAACATGTCTCTCCACCCAGTCGTCACCACCTCTGCCACCCTGCTCAGAGGCTACCCAGTGGAAAAAGTAGAAGACCACTTGGCTGCCCATGCTGTGTGATGTGAGGACAACCTTCTTGTTATCCAGCTTGACAGCCATCTCAATATGGGCTTTCAGTCTAGAGAAGTACTGGTCTCTCTTCTCCAAGTTCGGGTACGCTAGCCGCCAGTCGTACGCTGCGGTGAACGAGTTGGTCGGGTCATAACCCAAGGACGCTAGGTTTTCGATGATCTTGTTCCAAATCCAGTACCCGGTAATAAAGAAGTCAGTCGCGTCGAAGCCTTGTGCCGCCCTCAGTTTGATCCCCGGTGGGTCCAGCCCAGTTGTATGGTCCAACATGATGTGCCTCTTCCAATTCTCCTTGTCCATGACCAATGCCCTCATCATGCTCCAACTGCCCCAAAGCCGTTTCCGAAAATAAGGTAGCGATTCATTAGACGTTCCCCAGGACTCGAGACCAGTCGAAATAACACCGGGAATTAGAACCATTGGATGGTGTGAAGATAGGCCTTCGGAGCGAACCTTGAGGCCTACAGAGAAGGCATCGTAGCTTTCGAGAAAATCGCGTTCGCCATTCTGTCATGTGGGTGATCCATTAGCTTGACAGGTAATCATATCAAATTCCAGAGCGTGTGTGATTCACTCACCACCAGCTCGCGCATATCCTTGACAAAACCTGCAGGAAGAATCTCGAACAAGTTGTCCATACTCAAGTCCCCGAGCTCGGGGAACTCGAAACCGATAAGATCATTGCTTTTTGCAAAGAAACCGGCCGCAATGATACCAAACAAACTCCCGAGAAAGAAAATACCCGTTGTCTTCCTCTTTCGTGTTTCCTTTCGTTTGTGGACGACCTTGACTTTCTCGCCGGGTCTGACGGGGCTTTGGTTGCGAGGTGTCTGTGCGGGTGAAGGTTCGGTAGGTGTGTCGTTGCCGTTGCCGAACACTCGTCGCCGCAGAGTGCTGGCCATCTCGAGACTGGTTTGGGCGGTGACTAGTGCGGTGTGGTGTGAATGCACCGTGGATGGGTAGACTTCAAGGAGGTGGTTCAGTATATCCAAATACTGAGGAGCGCCAGCGGCTCCTCCGCCTCAGCTCTGAACAGCAAGTCCGGGTGGGGCAAGGGATCTTTGACTGCCGGTTTCGCTCCTGCTTGTCACCCATCGACATGTAGATTTGCTTCGGCTCGATGTTGATACCGGGGAATCCGTGTCGGCATTTTCTAGAACACCGAAAAAGAAAAAGAAGCGATTATAGCCGGGTTTTGTTTCGTCATCCTTAATTATCCGATCCACGTCGTTGTGATTTGCTCTCCGCGCCCGTGTCGATGTACTCGGTACGGGGCTATTGTTTGCGCCTCTGCTTTAAAATAGACATCAGGCGCATCGATCCAAGAGACTTTGGCTTCAAATGGCATTGCAAAGTATAATCTATCATATAGGTTATCTTTTATCTGAGATCAGCACTTCAAGCTTCTCACTGAGACAAGGTTGTCTCTTGTAGATCCAAGTATCGACTACCGAAGAATGCATGTTGAAGACTGCCGTTTCCTGACAGGTGGGTTGACAGGCACGACAGGGATGCTGCACGGGCTTTGGAGAAGTCGACCCACCGGGGGAAACGGGACGAGGGGGCCCAATGCTTGCCATGCGACTGGGACATGGCATGTGAAAGTTCAATGACGAAGACTCTGGGACGAGCAAGCGTTCGTCAGATCTCTTGCCAACGCAACCTCCCCGCTTCCAACACCGCGCCTACAGTCGACAACCGTCACCAAACCCCCCTTCCACGACAAGCGAACCTCAACATATACGACACGAACCCCTTCTCTCCACTCATCCTCAACGTGCGCACCATCTTTTATTTCCGCTTTCGAGGCTGCTGCTCGCTATTCGCGGCCCATTTGCTCACGCACTCGGAGAGCAGCGGACCGCATCAGTCTTCCGCATGGAGCAGAGCTCGCGCGTCGAACACCCCCCACGGGAACTGAAGTACATACAATATGAGCATCGTCTCGAGACTCAATATCTACCGGCAATCCGCGCCTTGATCTCCAAGGACCTCAGCGAGCCCTACAGCATCTATGTCTACCGCTACTTTCTCTACCAATGGGGCCATCTGTGTTACCTTGTAAGCCCATCCGACGGTCTTCCCCCCCTCTCCTCTCGACCCGCGAATCAATTTCCGACGGCCCTAACCCCGCATCTCTCTCGTCACAGGCCATCGACCCTGAAGACTCCTCCCTAGTTGGCGTCATAATCTGCAAGCTCGAAGCCCATGCCTCCCATTCGCCCCCCACCTTGCGGGGATATATCGCTATGCTCGCCGTGTCATCTGCCTACCGCGGACATGGCGTGGCAACGACACTGGTCAAGATGGCCATCGACTCTATGAAGAGCCGCAATGCCGACGAGGTGGTTCTTGAGACAGAAGAGACAAATATTCCCGCAATGAGGCTATATGAGCGGTTGGGCTTCCTGAGATCCAAGAAACTCCATCGCTATTACCTAAACGGCAATAGCGCATACAGGCTGGTCCTTTTGTTGAGGCCAGTTGATCTGGACTCGGCGGCTGATCTGGCGTTGGACGATGCTGAAATTTATCGATGATGGATGTCTGGGCGCCCACCAAAACAGTTACGGAACATGTGGTAGCCGTGATAGGGACATGCAAACGGTGTTCGGGAAGATATGGCGCTCAACGAGTAGAATATTCAGAAGCTCTTGCGCATCAAACGCCGACGGTCAAGATGATGGGACGGTTCATATTCACCTGAAAGTTGTGGCTTGAAATACAGCCATGGCTTGCCCCAAGAGGCTCATCAATTGGGAAGCACCAAAAGATACGAGGGGGCTTATCACATAGTCGACCAGGTCGCATATCCTCTGACAGAACTTTCAGGAACACATCATGAGAGGGATTTGGCGGGTCACACCATATTCTCACAGCTAACTCACCCAAAACGAACAAACCTGCCGGGATAGGAGGTAGAAGGACGGAGCAGCGCCAGGCGAGGAAATAGAGGACTGAAAAATTTATTTGTGTTCATATTACTATTAAGGGAAACATGCGTTTCCGGTCCTTACAAAAGTATCAAATCGCTAGCTCCAGTGTGCTATCATCCTGCTCCCTCCTCGGGGTAGTTGCCGGCTCGAACAAACATTCTCTTGTGCAGAGACACGGGGGAGCTCAAAACGTCCTCTTCCTGGTGACTTCTTTGATGTACTCAAATATCTCTTTCGAGTTGTACTAAAATTGTATCGTTAGCATGCATGGAAACTCGACGAGGTTCCGCTGAACCAGCCAACTCACCAAGGAAGCTTTGATCCCCCATTCATTCTCCCCATATATTCCCAGTTCGGTCCAAGCATCTACAGCATCGTTCGTCAGTGTCATGCTCGAGAGACCGTCAACCGCCCCGACGCACCAGCCTTGTAGTAGATCTGCCTCGCTCCCGGGCCCTGCTTCACCAACTCCAGCTCTTTCATCCTCCTCAACACTCTCGCCACATCATCCTTATCCGTAAAATCCTCAGTATAGACGCATATCAGTCTCTCTTTCTTCTCAGCGTGCCCATCATCATACCCCACAGGCATCCTCGTCGCCACCTTGGCCGCAGTCCCCAACTGATGATTCGCCACCGCCCTGGCAACCTTCTCCCACGTATCATTAACGAACGCTACGTCCGAGAACAGCATCCATTTCCCAGAAGTCTTGCGGCACTCCACCGCTAACTGTTTTAGGTCCTCTATTGTCTCCTTTCTGGCCACGGCAATATGTCGTTTGGCGACCAGGGGAGAGTTGGGGTAGGCAGCGGTGGTCTTGTCAATGAAGGATTTGAACAGGTCAAGACGTTCACGGCCGGCTCTCATAAAGCGGTCGTGGTCGGAGGGGGGACGGGGAGGGAGGTAGGGGTTGGCGATGAAGATCCATTCTAGGCCAAAGCGGCAGTTGGTTGTGGCTGGGGGTAGGCGGGCGAGGAACTGGGGGATGGATTCTGTGAGTTGGTAGGCGGCGTGGGGGATATTGGCGTAGGCGTTGTGAAGGCGTCCTGAGGCTGGAGGGGACTGGGAGGTGAATTCCGAAGGAGTGATCCGGGAGGTGATGAGTTTGGTGCGTGCTTCTTGGGAGGACCAGTAAGAAGGTGTGTTGTAGGCGGCAACTCGAGACTTGAGCCTGGAGACGGTTTTGGGGGAGCCTGGGGGGGCGTGTTAGTGGTGGTGTGATAAGATTGGTGGGCGATGTGCATGATGAGCTGGCTGACCGTAGAAGTCCGAATCGTCGGAGTCATCCATTTTCCCACGCCAAAAGAGTTGTATATCTGGATATTCCTGACCGCTGCTAAAGAAAATAGAGATTACAGTCTTGATCCTCCGTTCGTGAGCGGGTTTGTATTGGGTTGGGTTTTGATCAGTTTAGGTTAAAGCTGAGCTATGAATGAGCCGGTGGAGTCTCAAATATGCAGGGACCCATCAACTTTGGTGGCCCTGAGATACACTAATCATGGAGGAAGATGATCTGGAAAGATAAACGCATGGCGTTTTGAAAGAATCGAGAAGGTAGAATAGTCATGGGATCCCAGGCAAGTCGGTCTGGCGAGGCTTGGGGCGTTCTTCATTCAGAACTGACCAATCCGATGCGCCGGGGATAATTGTCAAGTCCCGAAAAAGAAAGTGCGACCAGCATCAAATCTTGATTGTCTTCACACCTCACAGGCCCCAGCGCACAACCCTTGTTCTCAAGGTCATCCGCTTTTAAAGTGTCATGTGGAGTAAAATGGAAGAAGATTCGGGCAAGCTGATCAATTCAGTTTGGTCACGGGAGTTGGATCTTCCACCAAGTTGTGTTGAGTTTTGCCCAGCTCACCCGTCTTACTTTCTGGTCGGGACCTACAATCTACAGAAAGACGACGTTGATGCGCACACGCCAGAGCAAGACGCCGGTGACGATGACAACAAAGACGACGCGAAGTCACAGGCTGCTAAGCCAAAGAAAGCTCAAAGTCGAAATGGAAGCATCCTCGTCTTCCAATTACAGGACGATAACAACATGTGAGTCACTAGATCCAGCTCGGGTTCTGCTTCACACCTAACCCTTCTCAAAGAGTTCCTATTCAAACTGAGCCTCAGCCATCTGCTTTGCTGGATCTTCATTTCAACCCGATTGAGGGATTTTGGGACATTTGCGCAACGGTCTCAAGTACGGCTACCCTTGCCATCTTCAAGCTCTCGCCCGGTCCTGAAGATGACAAGCCTTTAAAGCACCTAAACACGATGGACATTTCATCGTTGTCAGGAGGGGATATTTCTGCTTCGGATGGGTCGGAAATATTGTTTCTATCTGTTTGCTGGCACCCATCCCGAGCAGATATGCTGGCGGTTACCACTAATACCGGCCATGTCTACTTGGTGCATCTGCCAGCTTGGGACAAGGGCTGGAAACTTCTGCCAGAGCCGGCGACCACTCACACATTGGAGGCCTGGACGGTGAATCTATCGCCTTATCTCGGGCCCACTAACTCGCCAGAAGAAGTATTTTTCAGAATATTCTCGGGGGGTGATGACTCCAAACTACGTTTTGGAACAGTTATCTGGAGTCCCTCAGACGATCATCTCACTGAGACTATTTCTGCTGTCGAGGCCAGGGGTCATGATGCTGGAGTAACAGCAATCTTGCCTCTCTTTGTCCTAGAAGATGGATCGGAGCTGCTTGTCACAGGGAGTTATGATGAGAATATCAGACTCTTTTCACTGGCTCCATATGGGAGGCCCAAAAACCTCGTCGAGATGGGACTTGGGGGAGGTGTGTGGAGGCTGAAATTAATCAATCTTGACAAGACACCGAGCCCGACCTACAACTGGAGGGCACGGATATTGGCATCATGCATGCATGCCGGCTCGAGGGTGGTGGATGTTCTGCAAACCGTGGATGGAGAGCACCATGTTCGAGTTCTTGGCCGGTTTGAGGAACACAAGAGTATGAACTATGGAAGCGACTTTCATCCCCAGAGAAAAGACAGCTTGACAGCTGTGTCGACTAGTTTCTATGATAGGCTCCTCTGTTTGTGGCAACTAGATATAGCATGAGGCTAGAGAGTACTAAGTAGGGAATCCGGGAATAGTGAGCAAACTTACAGATACATCATGTCCAAAGACTGAGAATGACAGAAGCATTTGAGTGCCTGCAGTGTGTGTTTGGTTTTATGAATGGCAAATCATCAAGTTGTGACGGTTTCAAATATATACATATCATAAATCCAGAGCAACATTGCAGAGATGTCGTCGAGGAGCGTACCTTATCCAAAATCCGCCAGTGTCATGGTGAGACATGGGGGTCCTTCACCATGCGACGCAATCCCTGAAATCCCTGGGGCCCATGTCCACTAAAGTTACTTGACCGCCTTTACTTGTAGTGGCTGCATGGGCGTTTCTGCCCCGCACTAATCCCAAGAAAGCTTATTAGTCGCGCCTAAGCGCGCCCGACACGCCCCGTTTTCGCCGTTTCGGTACCTCGGTGGGTAATTATCAAAGTCACTCTATTTCGACTCAAGAGTCAGCAGACAAGAGAGATTGGAGCCAGACATCACTTTTGATTCTTTCATACTAGATCCGACATCTCGGGTTGCCGTTATTCTCTTTAATTACCGTCCCGGCAGCTTCTTCTTGTTCTGTAAACCCAAGAAGGCCCCGAGTTCTTTTGCTTGGTACCTTTAAAGCACTGCCTGCCGCTTCAGCGCATCGCTTTTCCATCGTCCGATTCGATCTCAACTTGCTCACACCGAGCCTCAACAACAGCTGCGATTTTTCTCTTCCCATTCTCTCCGTTAAGCCAGAAGACTTGTCCTCTTTGCCACGACAGAAACCTGCCTGCTGTGCGACTGCAGCCCTCAGCATGGCGGCCATTTCGCCAAACGGCGCCCCTGGCGGTGAGGCCATTCTGGCGAGAATTCAAGAAGCCCTCAAGGTCGTACACAGCCCATATTCTGCAAACCAGGCACGACAAGAAGCCCAATCGTTCCTCGAGGAAGTGAAGACGCTCGGCGACGCCCCATCCCACGGATACAACCTCGCCTTCGACAGGTCACAAGCTCCAATTGTCCGCCACTACGGCCTGTCCCTCCTCGAGCACGCTGTGAAGCACAAGTGGTCGGAATACAGCATCGAGCACCAAGCCTACCTCCGCAACTGGGTCTTGCAGCTGTCCGAGTCCGTCTCGAGAGAAGACCCGTCATATCTAAGAAACAAAACTGCCCAGTTGTGGGTAGAGATAGCCAAGAGATGCTGGGCTGTGGAGTGGATGGACATGGACGAGCTGCTTGTTCGCCTCTGGAGAGTCCCAGAATCCCCAGTTCACAAGCAATTTGTCTTACAGATCTTGGAAACACTGTCCGAGGAAATTTTCAACGGGGACGATTCGGTTGTAGCCCTCCGCGAAGGAGCACTCAGCAAGGCTTGCGTCGAAATATTCACCCCTGCTGCCGTCCTGACCGAAGCCTTTCCCAACCGCCTGGTGGGCCCGAATGTACGGTTTGAAGAGGAAGGGTGGCTCAGCAGGATTACACAGTTCGTCATCGACTGCCTTAACAGCGGGGCCGTCGAGCAAAACGAGGATGCTGCGGCCTGTGTCGTGAAAGCCCTCAAGGTTCTCGCTTCAGTCGTGGCCTGGGCTGTTCCCAAAGCAGTCAATGCGGTTGGCAGTCGCCCAGTTCTATGTCGCTGCCTTGCGACTCCCAATGTTTCTGTACAAAAGGTCAGAGTCCTCTTCTCAAGTGCTCTGTGTGTGTTTTGTACTTTCACTAACACGTCACAAGGCTGCACTCGAGGCCCTCCATGCGCTCTACAACCGTACAATGTTCACCGATGAGGACTTTATCGATCTTGTTGTGCCAATGTATGGCGAAGACGTGGTGGATTTGTTCAAGCGGCTCTTTGAGTGGTCTACTGTTGACGCCCAGGATATCGACGATGACAAGTATACGTTCGCCAAGAAGTTCTCTGAGGCAAGCCTGCACCCTCGGGTCACTGTTAGACTGCATCTGTGATGCTAATAGGGGATACAGACAGTATGTTCGCTGGCCAACTACCTGGACCGGAAGTTTGCGGCCATCCCTCCTCAAGTAAACGTGCAGGGGTTTTTCCAACTCCTTATGTTGGTTGTGAAGAGTCAAAGTCTCGTCGTTTCGATCCCCGTCTTGGTGAGCTGGACTCGTCTTTTGAGCCATCGCACTCTGGGGCCGGCGGCTTCGAATATGCCATTCATCCCAGATCTTCTTGAGTTGTGCAGCAGCCGTCTCATACGGTATGAGAACCTGCCAGAGGATACCGATGATCCAACATATGTATTGCTTCTCGAGGACACAGACACGCTTCCCGAGCGACATGCTTTCCTCGGAAATTATCGTCGTTACAGTTGCCAGGTCATTGAAAGCATCGTCAATCTTCGATTGTCCGATGCCTTCTCACATATCCTTGGAAAGGCAGAGGCTGCCTTCCGGACACTCTACGACGGGCAACCGCCTCTCAATGGTAAGCTTCAACTGGTGTCATAATTGTTCCGTATGCTGTGTTTTTACGACTGACATTACTTGCAGCTGCAAACTACTCCAAAAGCTCAGTTCATGTGTTGACAGTGGATACACACGCTACTGTCATCGAAACAGCACTTAGGGGGTATATCAAGTGGAGGTCTTCACGTAACTCGACTCCAGAGGAGGTGAGTGGTCCTCGTCATTACCAGCTAGTAGGTGCGATATAAGCTAACCTGCCTGAAACAAAAGGAGCAAAAGGTCGCGGGCATCGAGGACCACTTTGAGAAATGGTGTGGGCAGCTCTTGGAAATGAAATTCGAGGTACAGATTCCGCTTCTGGTCTCATGTAATGGAAAGCCTATGCTCACATCTCACTAGGACCCTCTGATCAGGAAGCGTGTTCTCCAGCTTCTTGTGGCCTTTTCTACGACTGCTCTTGACTCTAACCCGGGCTTCATGTTGAGAGTGCTTGAGCACATCTTGATGACTTGGCCAGCTTTGCAGCCCGACCATAAGCTCTTCAATGATGCTATTCGAGATTTGCAAAACGAAAGCATGATTGAGCTGCAGCGGCTCGCCTCCAAGATGCCCGACCACTTATTAGTAAGGCTTCTCCTGTTCCGTATCCGGGGACACAGGCGACTGATTCATCATCCAGGATGTGTACGACCAACTGGAAGCCAAGATCAAAGAGATGATAGCATCTGGTACTCTGGACGAGAAGCGTCAGATTGCATACCAGAGTTTTCTTTTCATCATCATGTGAGTCCTCCAATATTCAGTCTGCTCGGATTGTAGCCAGTAGCTTACTCATTCAAGTCACCGTTCCACCCGAATCGACCCAGGTGTGCGCCTACAGAGACTATCGTCTTTCATTGAGCCTGTGAGGAACCAGTGGAAAGATGAGTCACTCAAACAAGCACTCAGCTCGTATGATGGGTTCTGCCAGCTACTCGGCCTGGACAGGGCGCAAAGATACTTGGCCCAGCGCCGTATCCACGAGGTTGCCGACTGGGGTGCGGCAGATCTCGACGCCGAGGGCCTTGCTCTCCAGATGGAGTTGGAGCAAAGACAGACGGTGAGTGTCTCCGGCGCTGTTGTGCTCTTTCCCCAGCTAACCAGTCGTCCCAGATGCTGCCCCTGCGGATGACCAAATCATTCTTAACTTACTCCGTCGAGAAACTGGAGAAGAACTCGGCCCCCTATCAAGCATCATGTGCTCTTTGGCAGGACAGCTTCCCGCTTATTCTCCCAGAGTTGCTCAAGTTCTTGAGGTATGCACCTGTTGCCCCGATGGAGTTGATAGCGCAACCTCCTTTTGCTGACCTTGATCCAGTTATGCACATGCGTCTCACAATCCAAAGAACTGGAGCCAGCTGCCGGTAGAGATGCAATCGGTCGCCACCCGTGTCCTGACCGATCGCTTTTGGCAAGCCGGTATCTCTGAAGGGAGTAAGGATGACTTCTATGCGCGGGTCCTTGGCAAAAAGAGCACGCTTGAGGGCCTGGCCTCGACTATTCGTGGCTCTGTCCGGTTCGTGCGGGAGACGTGCTATGCTATCATATACTGCATGAGTCGGCTCGACATGCAGTTCTATGGCATCCTCGAGCTCCCGGGACCACTTGCCAACGCACTGTTTGCAGACTCGTTCTGTTTGTCAGCGCATCAGATCATCAACTTGCTGAATCTGGTCAGGTACCTGGTTGACCACTGTCCAGTAGAGCTCCGAGAACACTTCCTGCCTCCCATTCTCGCTACCTGTTTTGAGCAGATGGATACCAAGATCACATCAGAATGGGATAAGTTGGGCCAGCGAGAGGCTGTACAGGCTGGCGGAGAAGAGTTGACGGAGGAGATGAAGGCTGAGAGTATCCTCCGGCAACTCACATATTCCGCCGTGTTGATGGTAGCCGATGTTCTTGACCCATCCCGAATCTGTAAGTTCTGACGAGCTGACGCGAGCCCTTTGCCATCTTCCTATGCTAACCAGGATCCAGCTGGTCCCGTGGGCAAGGTGGAAGACGGAACGCCTGAGAAGAAGCTTCCTTCTCTCCGCAAATTTTGCTTGATGAACTCGGCCATTGCGGTTCCACTATTGGTTTTCTGCAGCCATGCCATCAAGATGCACGACGGACGATGCTGCGGAGTGGTACTGCGCGTTTTCAAGTCCATCGTGCCCGAGTTCCACCGTTCGGACCAACCCAAGGCCCATAAGGAGGGTGGAAGCACAGCGCCTTTGGATGACGGCTTCCCAATTCCAGAGGAGAGTGCCAGGGAGATTCGCGAATTCATCTCTGCTGAAGTTTTGAAGGCCGCCATCACAGCGCTCCACGATCCATATTTTGTCGACTCCCAAAAGGATATTGGATCTCTGATTGCGCATATTCTTGCGCACTATGCCTCCCTGACGCCAACTCCACGGAACATTCTTGTGCAGTTGCCGGGAATCAGGGAGGACCAGATTGATCAGACAATTCGCTACGTTTCTGGACCAGGAGTGCATTCGAGGCAGCAGCGAGCCATGGTGTTGGACCTGCTTCGAGATCTTAAGGGTGTGAGCATCTCCGAGATGGGCAAACTGAACAAGAGCCTAGGTACCCCGTCGCGAAGCAGCAAGTCCAAGCGGAGCAAGATGGCTCAAGAGTTCATGACTCCAGTGGACACAACACGTGGTGGAAATCCCAGTGACGGAACCGGAAGAGGCAAGACACCCGATCTGGAAGGGGTAGCGGGCATGTTCGATGAGCCTTAGGAATTGCGTTCGATATTGCCTTCGTTGTGTTACGGTCGTTTACAGGTGATTGCGTTGCGAAGAGTGAGGTGAAAACGAGCAGTGCCTAGGCGATAGTCTTGTGATTTCGCATTGATCTGGAGAGGAAAGGAATCAGCACAAGTATTGGTTAGCAAGCATTAGGTAGTTGTAAAGACAGCGTATTGAGGATAGCACAACACTGAATACAAGTACCGTTAATACTGGGCATCGAAATGTCTGGCAGTTGGACTTTGAATCAGAAGCACAATCGATGCTGTCAGTTATGATGAGGGGTTACTGTGTATGTGAATGTAGGTGGTCCTAATGGCATTGCTCCGGCCTAGTGCTTGTGCAGGGGATGGGTGGGTGTTTCGGGTGATCACGTTGCCGATGACTGGTCTGGTTGGACCAAGCCCCTCAGTCATGACACTGTCTACCTATCACGATGCTCGGGCACAACACTTTTTCTTTCAACTTGGTTTATGCTGTTATAGTATACCATTTTAAACCTCGGCAACAATCGCCACGGAGCTCGCCGCTCTCTCAAAGAAACAGCCCGGACATAGACAACCCCGCCGTTGGCAGGATTGCCAAGTCTTGGGGTAGCTCAGCCCTATTCGCGGTCTATGAGGAGAAGGAATCATCACTTGAGTTAACCGCGTTGCCGAATCAACCTTCACGGTTCGGAGGTTTGCGACCTTCGACAACTCTCGACAAGAAATAGGGGGTTAGAAAAGGGGCGATTGCCCCACAAATCGTTATATCCGCCCACCTCCCGACCCTCTTACACAGCTCACACCGCATCCACCGCATATTCTTACCCATCTTTCCAACCAACGAGAAACGAACTGGGTCCAGTAAACCCAATCCCAGGTCGCCATAGCCTGTGGTCACGGATCGAGTATTGCTTCTTCCTCTGGCAACTGTTTGGAAACACTCTTACTTGCAGCACAGTCTAGTTGATCGCCCGCCAAGTGTATGTAATGCGTTTCATGCCGGCATAGGGAACCGAAAGAGGACATCTACAACGATACAACTCTGCCCCCCAAGACAGGCCTTTGGCTGGAATCCCGAGGCAGATCCATATAGCTTTGCAGATCCGGTTCTGGCCCCGAAGGTTGGGCTTGCTTTCTTTCTTCCACGCGAGCCACTTGTCCGGTTTGGGCTTTGTGAGAAACTGTTGTGCAAAGAGATCGACTGCTCAAGATGGTGTATCTGGGTAGACCCTCCAAGGGTTGTCAGATGTGTAGGACCAGGAGGATAAAGGTACTCGACCTCCTGACGTGATACAGACGATGATTTACGAGAACATCGATGGCTAATTACAACAGTGCGACGAAACAAAGCCAACATGCAACCAGTGTGCCAAGGCCCGTCGACAGTGTCCGGGATACAGAGACGAATTTGATCTTCTACTTCGAAACGAAAACCAGGCGGCAGCCAGGAGGGCACTGAAAGCCAACACAGCCGCTGCTTCATCCAGCAGCAGCAGCAGCAAGAAAGCCACTGCTTCCAACAAGAACGCACAACCGCACCCCCGGCAGCAGGCATTACAACTCTCTAGATCCCAGACAGCAGCACTCACCAACTCTCTCAGCATCCCAGTTGAAGACCTCGCCACTTGTCACTTCCTATCTAATTTTGTTCTGGTCCCGCCGCAAGAACAACACTCGGCAAGAGGGTACAATCACTTTCTGCTTCCCTTACTGCAGCAGTACTCGAACGGCACGAGCAGAGAAGAAATCACGCACCTCCAGCATGCATTCAACGCCTGTGCTTTGGCTTCACTGGGGGAGAGATATGGAGCCCCCAGCCCCGGCCGCGGGCATGGGCGTTTAACAACAGGAAAAGAAAAGGAGACGCTCCTTCGAAAGGGGGCTGAAGAATACACGCTTGCTCTGATGGCCACAAATGCGGCTCTGAGGGATCCAGTTCGGTGTAAAGAGGATGGAACCCTGGCAGCTGTTTTGTTGCTGGGAATGTTTGAGGTATGTCTGAGCCGCCGCTTGTTTTGCAGTCATTTGTCGAAAAGGGCTTACCTCTCTGATCTTTCAGAACATCACCGCCAGACAAGACACGGGGTCAGCCTGGGGTTCCCACGTCGAGGGAGCAGTCCAGCTCGTCAAGGCCCGAGGGAAGAAACAGCTCAAGTCAAAGCTGGGGGTGCAGTTATTTGTCGTTGTACGGTCACAGCTAGTATGTGTCATTCTTTCGGTTTCGTTGCTCTCTTCCATGCTTCTGGGCTGACACGTTGTAGATCATCCACAACTTCATCACTGCCACACCCCTCCCCATGGGGGTTTCATGGTGGTTAAACGAGGATGCAAACTCGGATCCAACTGCCAATGCGTGCGAGCGACTCAACCTCTTGACGGCCGAACTGAGAAGCGAGGTGTACGGCTTCTTCTCCAGCCCACTGTCGTTCTCCTCCTCGCCAGCATCCATCGCTGCGGTCGAAGAGTTCCTCGCTCGAGCTCGAGCCCTCGATGCCGAGGCTGTCGAGTGGTTCGCCACTTTACCCCGGTCCTGGCAAATCGAATCCATCCCGTATTCGTCATCCGGCAACGAGAATATTTTCCCTGGTGTTGTGCATGTGTACCCGGATATGTGGACCGCAGCCATCTTCAACCTCGCACGTGCTACTCGAATGGTACTCATGTCGATCATTGTGCGGTGTGCCGCGTTTTTGGTCCGGCCGGGAGACTATCGGACCACGGCAGAGTATGCCTTTGCCGCGAGGACGGCGAGCAGTGTGGTGAGTGAAGTGATTGCGAGTGTTCCATATCATCTTGGGCATCTCCCGCCACGGAAAGACAAGAGGGGAAATCCAATAGAAAACAGTCTTAATGGTAGAGGGTTGGGGGGGTATTTCTTAACGTGGCCATTGGCGTGTGTCGTTACTCACGATCATGTAACTGATGCTCGTAAGTCACTATCCCGCTATGTTTAGAGAGAAGGAAGCTGCTGATCAAAGAAAATACAGAACGGGAATATGTGCGGGGACGGTTGAGGTATATCGGGGATGAGCATGGGATCAAGTATGCGAGGGTGCTGTTTGGGGTTTGTGGATCCTCCCGCGTTGAGCTTCATTAGACGCCAGACGCTAACAGGCATAATAGGTTAACCTCAGGCTTCCGAGTATGCTTATCTTTAAGGATGGAAAGCTTGCCGCTGCGGCGGCTGCAAGTAAAATCCCGGGGGCGAACAGTATTGGGGGTTCGGCCGGTGCTGTCATGCGTGCGGCGGGTCTCACGAGTAGACTCAGATCGGTGTGAGAAGGCAAGGAGGGGATAGCCACAGCTTGTGTCTTTGGAGTTTTGTATGAATTGAATACCCTGGTGTACAAGTAATCCTGGTCCATCATGAAATAGTCATAAGTCATTGAGATGCTTTCTTTCCATTTGGTCTCTAATCAAACAAACCAAGCCTCAAAGGAAACAAAAACCCCCGTTTAGTCACTGCCGATCTTGGGACTCTTTTGTTTTGTGAGGAAGTTTCTATCTCCTTGATTAGCAAGCATCGAGAGAAGTTGTATGAATCACGACATACCTCTTGCGCTTCGAGGTATCAACTGCATTCCCGCTCAGATCCCATGCCTTGACAAACCAGCTCTGTGTCGCATCCAGGTACGACTCGTCCTTGACATTTTTGACACTGACACGAAGACCGTCTTTGGTGAAGACCATGTTTTTGTCGCCCATCTGCTTTTCGGCCTGGTCCTTGATCTTCATGACAGAAACGTAAATCTGATAGCCAACCCAGGCCATTACACCCAGTACTGCCAGGACGATAAACAACGGGATGAGTTGCCTGTTGGGCTTGGTTAGTTGGAAGCTTGTGACCCAAGACTCTGGGTAAGTCAAACCTAGCTGCTGATGGTGGCGGCGGAGGAGGCGCCTTTGTCTTTCCCCAAGCCATGATGATGATGATGATGACGAAAATGTTCAGAGTCGAGGCGTGGTCGCTTTCTGGAATCTAGGTAGGTGGGATGTCGGCTTTTTTTAGTAGGTTTGATCTAAAGACACACGAGAGAAAAAGAGGTGATCGTAATTTAATGACAGGTCTTGTCCAACAAGGCAGACCGTCTGGACAGTGTCAGGCGGTACCTAGTTGTATTGTCGGAACTTTGGTCACGGTGCATGGACAGGTGTGGTGGGATGTTGCTGCATGACAGCTTTTTGTCCTCTATTTCAGTCCCTTACTGCCTCTTTCCATCTGCAGAGACCGTTGCAGAGCCCTGAGCCATTTTAACCACTTGCCGATTGCCCTCCAAGGTTGGTCAACCGGTTATCCATGTCGGCCATGCATTGCAGCAGAAAAGAATTGTATGTAGCTGAACCCAAATGCTGGTTGGTGGCCTCGCAGAGGTGCCGTGTTGTCCGGCTTGTCTCTGTTAGCGCAGCTCCAGCCTCGGGAGATGACGCGCCCTGGTGGGGTGAGTGATCTACCCGGCGGGTACCTCATCAATGGAGGGGAAACTTGCGAAGCCCCGCGGCTAATCGCATGCATTTATCGAGGGTCTCGATAAGCATGTACCGGGCAGCATGCAGCATGCAGCCAGAAGGGTTACCTTCTTCGTAAAGCTGCTGCACGTCAGTTCCAGGTTTCTGGCACCAGATGCGCCGGTCGAGGTTGCCCATAAAATAGAGGTCTCCTACACCACACTGCCCATAATTCACTGAGGATAGAGCAATAGTTGATCACCATACCTAACCCTGACGATGGAAAGTGGACTGATGCATCCCTAGGCTGGCTTGTGTTCTTGGCCCAAGCTCCCGTTCAGAATCCCCACATTTTCTACTGCTTCCCTGCCAAGAGCCTTTCCATTGTCTGTGGCTGGTGCTTCCCTCGCCTCACCGCACACTGAGACGTTGAGGCCAGTCTGTCCCGTCAACCCGCAACCCCTCGCTGCCACAGTTGCTCAATGTTCAGGCGACAGCTGTCCCGACCGCATCCCACACATAACCCTGAGACACCAGCCCAGGGAGCTCTGCTCACTAGCCACCACGCCTCACGACTGACGTCCGTCAGTCAACCGCCATTCTTGCCATCTTGCCAGGTTGCGCAAATCACCAAACTTTGCTCAAAGTCGGCCGCCTTGTTATTACCGTGCTGAGGCTGCACGCACTGCTCGCGCCTTGACCATCACGACACCTCACTTTCTTCAGCCGACACCTGTCCAGCACAGCATGTCTGGTGCTTCCAACGACGGCTACGGCCAGTACCCGCCCCAGCAGCCCGGCGACCACCAGCAGCAACCTCCATATCCCGATCAAGCCTACGATAACGCTGCCCCCGTCGCCCCAGGTCACGCCGCCGATCACGGCAGAAAAAAGAAGAGGCAATATGCCGCCAGCGCTTTCGACGTTGGCGTGGGGGGTAACGTTGTAGCGGGAGGGCAGCCCGTCCCAGGGGCAGCTCCATATGGAGCTCCAGCTGCTGTTCCAGCTTATGGAGGTTATCCCGCGCAACCAGAGGTCCAGCCAGCCGCCTATGGCGCTCAACCTGCCCAGCCATACGGCCAGCCCGCTGCTGTCGGCGGTTACCAGGCTCCGGATCCCTACTATCCCTCGGCCGGAGCTGTCCCGGCTCCTGGCGGCGTCGCCGGTCTGACTGCCGGTTTCCAGGGCATGAACCTGGGTGCTGGTGCTCCCGGCGGTATTCCACAACAGCAACCGCAACAGCTCCCCCCTCAGGCGAGAGCTGGTCCTTTGAATCAGCTTTACCCGACTGATCTCCTCAACCAGCCATTCAATGTGTCTGAATTGGACCTCCCTCCACCCCCCATCATCTTGCCTCCCAACGTAGGTCTTTTGTATCCGGAATCTACCACCTCCGGACATGCTAACATATCTCGCAGGCGAGCGTCACCCCATCCCCAGATGCGAACTGCCTTCCCAAGTACGTGCGATCCACGCTCAATGCCGTCCCAACGACCCACAGCCTCCTCAAGAAGAGCAAACTTCCCTTTTCGCTGGTGATCCAACCCTATGCCGCCCTCCACGATCTCGATGACCCCGTCCCTGTGGTCCAAGACCAAGTCATCTCCCGCTGCCGGAGATGCAGATCCTACATTAACCCCTTCGTGACCTTCTTGGATCACGGCCACCGGTGGAGATGCAACATGTGCAACCTCACCAACGACGTTCCCCAGGCCTTTGACTGGGATGCTGCTGCGCAGAAGAGTGTGGACCGGTGGCAACGGCACGAGCTCAACCACGCCGTGGTTGAGTTCGTTGCTCCTCAGGAGTACATGGTCAGACCACCCCAACCGCTGGTCTACCTGTTTTTGTTTGATGTCAGCTACGCTTCCGTCTCTAGCGGTCTCCTGGCCACGGCAGCCCGCACTATTGAGGCCAGCCTCGACAGAATACCGAACGCTGACCGCCGTACCCGTCTCGGCTTTATGGCTGTCGATTCGAGCCTGCATTACTTTTCGGTCCCCAAAGACACGGACGAGAATGGCGAAACAAGCATGCTTGTGGTTAGCGATCTTGACGAGCCCTTCCTTCCGGTTCCCGGCGAGCTGTTGGTTCCCCTGACCGAGTCCCGCCGGAGTATCGAAAACTTCCTCACCAAACTTCCCAAGATGTTTGAGCATAATCAGGATAATGGCTCTTGCATGGGCTCTGCTCTTCGTGCAGGAGACAAACTGATCTCTCCCTTGGGTGGCAAGCTTGTTGTTTTGAGCGCATCACTGCCTAATGTCGGACACGGAAAGCTCACAATGAGAGAGGACAAGAAGCTTCTGGGCACTTCTAAGGAAGGCTCTCTGCTTCAGACTGCCGCGACGTTCTACAAGTCCTTTGCGGTGGAGTGTTCCAAGAACCAGGTGTCGATTGACATGTTCCTCTTCTCATCGCAATATCAGGATGTGGCTTCTCTGAGCAATCTCCCGAGATATACGGGTGGTCAGACGTGGTTTTATCCTGGGTGGAACGCTGGGCGTGCCGAGGATGCTATCAAGTTTGCCTCTGAATTCAGGGACTATCTGTCTTCGGAGATTGGGTTGGAAGCTGTCCTTCGCGTGCGTGCTACTACCGGCTTGCGCATGAGTACGTTTTATGGCAACTTTTTCACCCGAAGCTCCGACTTGTGTGCTTTCCCGGCATTCCCTCGCGACCAGTGCTATGTGGTGGAGGTGGCGATTGATGAGAATTTGACCAAGGATGTTGTTTGCATGCAGACGGCCGTCTTGCACACGACTTGCAACGGCGAGCGCCGCATCCGCGTCATGACGCTTGCTCTGCCCACCACGACCAACCTTGCCGATGTGTACGCTTCGGCCGACCAGGCCGCCATCACCACATACTACACGCACAAGGCTGTTGAAAGAGCATTGGGCAGCGGTTTGGATTCGGCGAGAGATCTTCTCCAGAAAACAATCACGGACCTTTTACAGACGTTCAAGAAAGAGCTGGCAGGCGGCAGCATGGGCGGTGGACTCCAGTTCCCATCCAACTTGCGTGGCCTTCCAGCACTGTTCCTCGGCTTGATGAAGCATGTTGGTCTGAGGAAGTCGGCCCAGATTCCATCGGATCTGAGGTCGGCTGCTCTGTGCCTTCTTTCTACTCTTCCGGTTCCTCTTTTGATGCAGTACATCTACCCCCGGCTGTACTCTCTTCACGATATGCCTGACAATGCCGGTATTCCGGACCCCGAAACAAGTCAAATCGTGCTCCCGCCCCCTCTCAACTTGTCATCAGAAAAGTTTGTTCCCTACGGTCTGTATCTGATTGACGACGGGCAAACACAATTCCTGTGGGTGGGTCGCGAAGCGGTGCCTCAGCTTCTTGTTGATGTGTTTGATGTTGCGGACCGGACGCAGCTCCAGGTTGGCAAGGCCACACTCAAGGAGCTGGACAATGACTTCAATGAGCGGGTCCGGGCTGTCATTCAGAAGAGTCGAGACCACAAGTCCAAGGGCGTGGGAAGCATCATCGTCCCGCATCTCTACATTGTTCGGGAGGATGGCGAGCCTAGCTTGAAGCTATGGGCTCAGACATTGCTGGTGGAGGACCGGGCGGACCAAGGACTGAGCTACGTACAATGGATGGGCTCCTTGAGAGAAAAGGTAAGTTCCTAGCAAGACAATGAGGAGCATGGGCTCCAGCCAGTGCGACAGGCTTCATTGCTAACGCCGGAGTCCAGGTTGTTCAATAATCGAGGGGCGTCGTAGTTTAGGGGATATCGAACGCAGCATTCTTCAGGGTGTTTCGAGAACCAAGCAAGGCTAGAGAAAGAAGTTTTACGAGTTTACATCAATGAATAGCTATTCCCAACCCACGTTACCGGGATGACTGAATACTGTGTGGTCTTGGGGGAGGTGACCAGCCTACATGTTCTGCTCCAATATACCTGACGTGTTGACAGGCCACAGCTGGCCCATCGGGGGGACATCAGCCTCTCCCGGCACTGGGTACCAGTTGAGTGCCGGAGGTTATATACAACTGTGGATATATGGTACCCAGAATAGCAGTACCCCACTGGGTCGCCTTTACTGGCCGCAAGGGATATGCCTTCACTTGTGGCTCTTGTATCCCGGTCGGTACAGCAGATGCAGGAACGGTTTCGTGTAAGAAAACCGAGAAGAGAATACGAATACTATTACGAAGACATAGCGGACAGTAGTGTTAGTAAAGAAGACGATGCTTGATCATGAGATTTGACATCGAATCGAAGAAAGTGAGCAGTGAGGGCGGTGCGAATGCTTAGTTTGAGGACTGATCTCAAATTATGGAATGGAGCTACTGTTTCCAAACAGCCAAGGCCAACGACCAGGGCCCACCCCACCACCCCGCCAAGCCATCATGAAACCGCAGCCATTCGTTTGGGAGACATCAACTCAGGTTGAGACATTGCGCCGAAGGGGGTAGCAGCAAGGCAGGAACACGAGAAAGACTCCCAAGACACCGTACGAACGATGGGTCTGTGTGAGAGACTGATGTCCGGTACAAAATGTAAATTGCAGGGGGACCAACAGGCAGTGTCAGTCACTGTCACTCAGAAAATAGGCGCCCAACGGGAAGGGCAAAACCATGGCTGAGATGCGCCATTGGACCGTTGCGGAAGCGTGGGTAGCGTGTAAAGCTCCTAGCATGCAAGCCCAGTGAACCTGTGGTGCATAGACTGAATGAGCAGATGCAGTGTGATTCATGAAGATGTTTCTATATACGGACATACATGTCGACATGCGATAAGATACGGATAGAAGCTGTCGTATGAATCCGAAACAGCACATGGCCATCGAATCTCACCAGCCACTGCTTACCTGGTGTTAAGCGCCGGCTGATGGGAACAAGAAGGCTGCTGATATGGACGGACGGGCACAACGGCGGGTGATCGTGCGGCCATATGTCGGGTCGGTAGTGTACCTAAGGTGGCGGTCGGGCGGGTCGTCCGTTTTGTGTCTGGACGTTACGGTGCCCCTCCAGACGGTGGGGATTGTGAAAAAGGAGGCGATGGTGAAGCTCCACGCGGGTTTCTCCATCCTCCATCGTCGTCTCTTTGGTTTCCAGAAGAAAAGGAGAACGGCTGGTGACTTTTACGCAAAGGTGCTATCCAAGGCGGGACCGGCTCTCCCGCTGCAACCCGGCGTTTTGAAGCCAACCCTGACGGCTTCAAGCGAGTCCAAATCGGGATCCCAACAAGCCTGGCCGCCCTCCAAAAGGGAAAAGCAGCCCAGACCACCTCTTTCTTGGGCCCCCTGAACAAATCCACCGAAACGGGCCAGACAGATCCTGAGATCCACGGCCGGGTGCTGGGGCTGCCCTGTCGAGGTGAGCCTCTTTGGTCAACGCTCCAAGATGTAATTAACACCTCCTCTCCCTCGTCCTCGTCCTCGCCATCATCAGCACCAGCTTCATCCGTCTCTTCCTCCTCCAGTGTGTTTCCTGCCAGAAGAGAGAGACTGGAAATAGTCAAATAACGGCGACGTAACTCGACCTGTGCATCTCATTCGCTGCAGCCCACCTGCCCGCCTTTCCCTCCGCAGTCCAGAAAGCGGGGCAATTCTGTCGCGCACCCTGTCGCAAGAGAGATCTCCCTTTTCCCCTCCTCCCTCTCGCTCTCTTTATTTTGGCGCTCGTTGCTTGTTTGTTTGCTGTCGAAGCTTCTTCACCGACCGGCCACCATCCAGGCCGAAATTCAGCAAAGGTACGTGTGTTTTTTGTGTTGAATGCTGTTCTTGCTGTGATGGGCGCTTGGGCGCTGCCATTCTGCTCCCATCTTGTTCCCATCCCAGCCAAGTGTTTCCCCCTCACCACCGCCCCCTCTTCACAAACCGAAGGATATGGACTGCAGGTGGTCTGGTGCCCCTCGAAAGAAGCAGATCATACGAAGCACGCACCGCTAGCAACAATCGCCAAAACCCCCCCGGGAGTCGCTTCTTAACCTAGGCCCCACGCACTCGAGGAGAACCAGGCGAGGTGTCTGATCGCCCGCCTTTCGGATAATCGTCATCCGGATAACCCCTGGGCAACAAAACACACTCGAACTGAGCTTCTAGAAGTCACCGTTCTTTGGATGGGGAAGAGGTGCCGCCCAGAGCAGGGCTTCTGACACCTGATCACCAACGCTCGACGTCCACTCCCGTGTCTTTGCTGGTGTGTGCGCCTGCGGTGCATCGTGGATGCCTGTGTGTTGCGTCCGCACGTTCGGTTGCCCCACGACGCCGAGGGGGAAGCTCTGCTGCTGGCGAGGGGTCGCGGTTTCCCCCGTTGCTCTGTCTACCTACTTCTGGCAGCCAGGCCTGTACCTGAGCACCCGAGCGCAACACAGCGATCACCCGTATCGGATCTCCTGCCGCCGCACACTTTTGGCTTTCTTACTTTCTCTGGGAGTTTTGGTTGGTCTTTTGTCACACAGCTGCTAACATGGCAATTGTCGCCTCATGATTAGACAAGACCTTTAATCGATCCCCCTACCACCACCATCACCTGCTTACTGGCACCTACGCCACGAACAAAGAACTTCCGACCTAACTTCACGAATTCTCTGTTTTGGCTACCCGTCCTTGCTCGGGTAAAAAGTGACTCGTCACCTCAACTGCTGAAGAAATATCTGAGACAAGGTGTGTTCAGCTCTGTCTTCCGCGCTCCTATATGCAACAAGCTGACATGGCAGTAAATAGCAGCTTTGTTCTGCTCCGGCGATTGATATACAACTACATCTCCATTCGAGCCCCCTTCACCCTTGCCGAGAGAGCTGGTCTGTCATACCACTGGGTTGCTCGCAAGGCCAGCGCCCCTTCCCACCACCCCTATCTCTGGGGAATCGTACTCGAATCACTAGCTTCGCAAATCCACTCTCCCTAATCCAACATGAGTAACGCACAAGCTCGGGGCGGTGCCCGGAAGATTTCCTTCAATGTCAGCGAGCAGTACGACATCCAGGATGTTGTTGGCGAAGGTGCCTATGGTGTGGTTTGGTAAGTTTGCAATGGGAATCACTTGGACGCAGGTTCCGGATCTAACGCTCATGATAGCTCTGCCATCCACAAGCCCTCAGGCCAAAAGGTTGCCATCAAGAAGATCACGCCCTTTGATCACTCCATGTTCTGCCTGCGGACGTTGCGTGAAATGAAGCTCCTCCGGTACTTCAACCATGAGAATATCATCTCCATTCTCGATATTCAGAAGCCTAGAAGCTACGAATCATTTAATGAGGTCTACCTCATCCAGGTACAGGCTGCTCCACAGGAAAACTCCACACTGGTGTTTTCAAAGACTAACTTTATGAAACTGTAGGAGCTGATGGAGACCGATATGCACCGCGTCATCCGCACACAGGAGCTCTCGGACGATCATTGCCAGTACTTCATCTACCAGACGCTGCGTGCCCTCAAGGCCATGCACTCTGCCAACGTTCTCCACCGCGATTTGAAGCCTTCCAACTTGCTTCTCAATGCCAACTGCGATCTCAAAGTGTGCGATTTCGGTCTGGCTCGTTCGGCGGCGTCACAGGAGGACAACTCGGGTTTCATGACAGAATACGTTGCCACCCGTTGGTACCGTGCGCCCGAGATCATGTTGACCTTCAAAGAGTACACCAAGGCTATTGACGTCTGGTCGGTGGGCTGCATTCTCGCCGAGATGCTCAGCGGCAAGCCCCTGTTCCCAGGCAAGGACTGTACGTACTTTTGTGTTCCCGGCTCCTTTCACCCCCTTGCCCCTGAATCATGACTAACCCCTCGTTCCCAGACCACCACCAGCTTACCCTCATCCTCGACGTCCTCGGCACGCCAACAATGGAGGATTATTATGGCATCAAGTCCAGACGCGCGCGCGAGTACATCCGGTCGCTTCCCTTCAAGAAGAAGGTGCCCTTCCGCACGCTCTTCCCCAACACGTCCGACATGGCTCTCGACCTCCTCGAGAAGCTGTTGGCCTTCAACCCCGTCAAGCGCATCACCGTCGAGGAGGCGCTCAAGCACCCATACCTCGAGCCGTACCACGACCCCGAGGACGAGCCGACCGCGCCGCCAATCCCCGAGGAGTTCTTTGACTTTGACAAGCACAAGGACAACCTGAGCAAGG